>NC_135806.1:86663230-86985077 GCF_964213995.1 Mustelus asterias | reverse complement strand
CATTGGTGAGGCCACACCTGCCATATTGTCTGCAGTTTTGGTGTCCTTATCTGGGGAAGGATGTCCTTGCTATAGAGGGAGTATAGTGAAGGTTCATCAGGCTGATTCCTGGGATGGCAGGTCTGTCATATGAGGAGAGATTAAGTTGGACAGGATTGTATTCATTGGAGTTCAGAAGAGCGAGAGGGGATCTCATACAAACTTGTAAATTCTAACAGGGTTAGACAGGGTAGATTCAGAAAGAATGTTCCGAAATGGTGGGGGAGTCCAGAACTAGGAGTCATAGTTTGAGGATAAGGGGTAAACCTTTTAGGACTGAGGTGAGGAAAAGTTTCTTTACCCAGAGGGTGGTGAATCTATTGAAATAACTACCACAGAAAGTAGTTGTGTGATTTCACTAAGAAATTAGATATAGCTCTTGGGGCTAAAGGGATATGGGGAGGAAGATGGGATCAGGATATTGAATTTGATGATCAGCCATGATCAAAATGAATGGTGAAGCAGGCTCAAAGGGCCAAATGGCCCACTCCTGATTCTATTTTCTGTGTTTCTATGTTATTGGGGAATTGGCCACTTCATTGATAAGGAAACAAGCCAATTCTGCCAGCCTGTTCATACTTAATTCTAAACCATGTTTCAGGAGCAACTATTTCGAAGGGGCTTTCAAAGGACTGAGATTATAATGTATTTGGATAAATTGTTTAATAAAAAGAAAGTTGTGACTTGTGTATGTAGGCCATGAAGTAGTGACTTTATTTTGTGTTTAACAATAAATACGTTTCTTTCCAGTCAGGCTTCTGCGTTATTACAACCAGGAGTGAAAGATTTTAGCGATGAGCAAAGATTAGGTAGGACAGGGCTGTTTTCTTTGCAACAGAGGAAGCTAAGGGGAGATTTAACTGATTTATATAAAATTATGAACTGGATAGAAAGGGCCTACTTCCATTAATAGAATGGCTAATGACCAGGGGTCTGGATTTGAAGCAACTGTTGGAAGGATTAGCAAGGCTTTGAGGAAAATGTTTACGACCCAGAGGGTGGTGGGGGGTCAAAACTCAATGTCTGAAAGCGTGTCAGAGACAGAAATCCTCGGCTTTCTAAATAAGTATACATGGATCTGCACTTAAGGTGCCATAAGCTACAGACCGAGAGCTGGAAGGTGGGAGTAGACTCGATAGCTTTTTCTGGTCAGCTTGGACCCAATGGGCCAAATGCTGCTCTGCCGTGCTGCTGTTCCCGAGCTTGTTCCCATGATGCCCCCTGATTTCTTGATATTCTGTTCAGCGTTAATTCTGATACCATTTGTGTTAGATCATTTATGCACTAACAGAATGGTTAACGCACAAAAAAACCGAACAACAAGAATATAACAATTCGGGTAACAGCATAACATGCCAGGAGCTAGCTCATGGATTCCTCTCAGACTGGGAACTATAATCGCACCACTATAAAAGTTACTTGCTGTAGGTTATCTAATAGCTCTTGTATAGGAAGGTGATGCAATTCTTGCTAAGATACAGTGGCACTTCAGGGCAGGCAATGAATGTGGCCTTGCCAATGTTACCATCATAAAAATGCATTTAAAAATTCTCTTTACAACAGGGGGCTGCACGGAGGCTGTTCTACAACCATTGTTTTTATTGCTGGTTCAACAATTGTAAATGAGGAAATAGAGAATTCCAATCCTCTGAAACTCACTTTCTTCCCATCAGCTCACAGACAATATGAAGGAAGATTTATTCATTTGCTGGGCAGAAATGTAAAAAATACATGCCAGGCGTAAGTTTAATCTCACCTCCTTTTACTTCTGTTATGCAAAATAACTCCCTACATGTTATATTATTCCAATATGATTAAGGACCCGTTTGTTCATACATATGGAAACATAAGTAACCAGAGCGCTCCATCATTCACTGCTGCACTACAGGCAGAATACCAGTCTCCAGTACATGATGTGATCTGAGTAATATATTCGATGAAGTTCCAGTATTTGAGTTTAAAAGTGTGATTATTTCAAACCTCTGGGAATCACAAAACATAAAACAGTGGTGGCAAGTGTCTGTAAAACCGAAGTATTATTTTAAAAAAATGCTGAATTGAACTGAGAAAAATCAACCCGAATAAGTGCCAGAGAGAGAGAGAGAAAAAAGCTGAGTGGATTGTGTGAAAACAAAATGGCCATCACTGCAGCAATGAACGCACAACTCCAGCACCGGATTAATTGGGAGACTGATGATGTCGTAGAGACATTTGAGAATTTTAAACAAATCTGCAGATTGACATTTGGTAGTTTTCTAAAAGGTACGAGTGAAAATGAAAGGATCAACTACATTCTTCTGTAGTCAGGAGAAAATGGATTAGGTCTGTTTAATAGCTGGGAGATCAGTGAGAATAGTGAAAACCCAGACAAAGTTGAGAACTTCAGCAGACATCTCCAAACCATCGGATCCATTAGTATAAATTTTAAAGCCTGAGGCAGGAACTAGGTGAGCCTGTTGATAATTTCTCAATGAGATTTAAGGTGCAGGGGGGTAGGTACAGGGGAGATGTTAGGGGTAAGTTTTTCACACAGAGGGTAGTGGGCGAGTGGAATCAGCTGCCGTCAGTGGTGGTGGAGGCAAACTCAATAGGGTCTTTTAAGAGACTCCTGGATGAGTACATGGAGTTTAATAGGATGGAGGGTTATAGGTAGGTCTAGAAGGTAGGGATGTGTTCGGCACAACTTGTGGGCCGAAGGGCCTGTTTGTGCTGTAGTTTTTCTATGTTTCTATGAGATCAAGGAATGTAGCCAGCAAGCATAAATTAAAGGAAATGGATAAAAGGCTGCGATCAATTCATTTGGGGTTCTGCATAATCTGATGCACGTGCTAAAGGTTCTGATCGGAAAATACAAGCTCACAATATGACTGCCAAGGCACAAGAAGCCATGAATGGACTGATGCAGATGCTGACTACCCAAATGGTGAGCCTTCAATTAAGTCAACAAAATGGCAGCAAGGTTGATGCAGTGAAACTGCAACAAATAATGCACCCAAGACAGAGAAAGATGTGCAAGAGCTATGGGTGACCACAAGGTCACAGGCAGAAGGAAATGCCCCACATATGGATCGAACTGCTGAGCTCGTGGAGAAGATATGCAGAACAAAGAGAGGAGATTATAAAAGAGAAACCAGAAACACATCAACAGGACGAATGAGAAAAAATCCAAAATATCCGTGCCCTGGCAGATAACGGTCAGTGTGAAGTCACTATAGACATAGGAACCATACAACTGCATGAATGTGACAGTTCCCAGAGAACAGAAATACACACAATCATTCAGATCTAGAAGAAAGTGAGAAATAAGCTACAACCATAAATCCAAAGCTGGACCTTGATAGCAAAGCACAGAATAACATCATCCCACTCAGACGACACAGAAGGATATTTCCTGAAAATCTGAAACCAAATGGTTACCATAGAAAGATGCTCGAAAACTAAGCAATGTGGCAGCATTTAGTGGAACTCGGATTCAACTAGGAACAACCCAATGAGGGACTTACAAAGGAAGACCCAAAACTTGCCTTATCGTCACTCCGAACTACAACTCTCAAAGCTTCCATTAAATTATCCACAGAACTACTCAGCAACAGAAATTACAAGACCACTTTGCCAAGAAATCTATAACCTCCAACTGACCACGAGCAAGTAAAACAACAACCCGTGGATTCACATGTAGAAGTAGGTCAACATTTCAACAAACATGTCTGAGTTGTTGAGAGGACAAACTGTACATGTACAGCACCTAATCATGAAAACCTGGAACCCAGCAAAGATTGTTGGTGAAGCTTAGACTCCAAGGTCATACATCACTTAGAATCAAACCAGTGGGTGAATAAGAACAGAATCTATATTCGACCTACATCTGACCTGCAAAAGCACAAAAGGTCATCAATAACACCAGCAACATCACTAACCAGTGAGGCAACATCAACAGTATCAACAACAAGCAATGGGACATCAAGAGCGTTAGCAGCAAGTGACTCATCAGCAACATCAAGCAGAGCTCCTACAACACACGTCACCAGTACAGTGGGCCAACTCATCAGAGAGCAATGACTGCAAAATCCACAAGAAGGATCCACACCTAACTGATACTGTGAATAATGTTTTTTGCGAAAATAAAATAACAGACTCTGTGTTCAATTTAATTACAGAATTTAATTGGTAATCTTTAATTTAGACATAGTTTGTAAAAGGATTCATGACTGGCATAGTTATATTAATATATGGAGGCATTATATTTTTTCAGAAAGACGGATGTTATATTATCCTAACATTATTCCAGAATTATATGTTCATGTGTATGTATACATAAGTATCCAAAGTGCCACATCACTTCCGACTGCACTACAGTCAGGGTACCAAGAAATAAACTATCAGTCCATAGTACATGGTGTGATCTGAGAAATTCATTCAATCCAGCATTTGAGTTTAAAAGTGTGATTATTTCATACTTCATGGAACCACAAGACATAACACTACCCAATGTGGATCCCGAGCTGTGCCCAACATGTGACAGAGCAGCTAGAGATTTCCCCACATCTGGTTTCAGGAACCTGTACAATGGTGTGTAAGGACATAATTTCTGCACAATGTTCTCTATTTCAGCAATAAAAAGAAAGTAATCCATTTGTACCAAATGTACCAAGGTATAAAAATAAGCTTGAGCTTTTCACTAAGAAAGCGAAAGAACCTTTACAATGAAGTTACAGTTCCAAGTATAGTGCTTCATGTTATACAGGATATAAATACCATGGAGAGATTGAAACTTGTGTTGGAATATATTTGCTAAGCACCAGGTTTCCTGAATTAGTTCCTATTAATCCCGATAGCAAATTGAGAACTGAACCTTAGCGACCTTCTTAATTTTTCTGAAAATTTAACAACGCTCCTCCAGTGAACCCCTTGGGGTGTTCATTTGAACTTCTAGGCAATGGACACATTCCAAATCAGGTTTATTCATGGCAGTCTTTAACCATGGGCATTCTGCAGAAGCAACTATTTTAATTGCAAAAACTGAACACAAACTCGTATTTGATCTAATATTTATAAATCTCATTGAGCATAGATAAAATCCCCCAGTCAGTCTCAGAGGAAGCCTTTCACTTTACACTCCAAATAATCTTGTTTTATTAGCACAATAATATTTTGTGAATAATATGGAAGAGCAGATTTAATAAAATAGCAGTAAGCAATGGAAATAAACAATTTCCTCAGTACTTATAATGTTCAATGATTGTGAATATGGAAGTAACTCAGCCTGAATATATATGGTTACTCCAACTCATAAACACATCATAGTCAAACATTGTTTTTATTGATTATTATTATTGGAATTCTTAGCTGAAGGACTAAGCCCATTATACAAAATTGAAAATGGTAGGAAGGGAATAATGATGGCGTCATATCTGTTCACACACACACACACACACACACATATTACATATGCATAAAGCATGTTTAATGTAGTAAAATGTCCCGAGGCACTTTACAGCATTATCAAACAAAACTTGACACCAACCCGTACAAGAGATACAGGTGATAGGTTGGTTTTAAGGAGTATCCTAGATGAAGAAAGAGAAATAGAGAGGCGGTGGAGAGGCTTTGTGGGGGAATTCTGGAATCTGGGCCTAGGAAGCTGATGGCAAGATGGCTAATGGAAAGATTAAAATCAGAGATGCACAAGAGACTGGACCTGGAGGAGTGATGTGTCTCACAGTGTAAGGCTGTAGGAGATGACAACGGTAGGGCTAAGATCATGGAAAGATCTGAAGACCTGAATGAGGACATCATGACATTGAGGAACCAGGAACCACGTAGGTCAGCAAGTACAGGGGTGATGTGTGAATGGGACTTGGTATAAACTGGGGCACAGGCAGCAAAAATTTGGATGAGCTTAAGTTTATGAAGGGTGAAACTCCAACTCTAGCTGGATTGGAAAGACGGTCCATTGTTTCTTGTGGGTGAACTCACTCTGATATGCGTTTGGGAACTAACCAATCAGATGGGTGGTGAAAATTTTCTGCCATTAGTCAGCTGAGTATTGATTTAAACATTAAGCCCCCTGAAAACATCAAAAAGATAGTTAGGATGAGGTAAAACATTGCTCTTTAGCTATCATTGCATATAGCTGAACATTAATTTGATCCCTGGCTAAAACAAATATGCAATGATCTCATTAAAAATCTGCAGTGTTGGTTTCTGATGACTTTTCACATAACAGCAGATAGCAGATGAGCACATTTGTAACTAAACCTGTTGTTTACAAATTGTTTATACTCTGCACAAAATTAACTATCTCCCCCAAGAAGACAGGATTTTGATTAGTGATACTTCACTGCAGAATTGAGATTGCAGTCCAAGATCAAAAGTGATGCCAAATCTTGTTATAATTAAGCTGAAGATTTCTTTGGCACACTTGGAGCTTGTAATGAGAATATTGCAGCACTAACACTGGAAAAGGTGGAAAGACTTTATATAGTCAGATGTGTAGCATCCACACTTTTAACTTTTGCTTCTGCCTTCGACTTGTAAAACTGTCAATGCCGTACTAGATGGCATTTTATCACAACAGGAAGGTAAATGTCCAATATAATAGAACCACACTTAGAAGTTATACCTATGCATATATGCAATTAAGAAAAGGTTTCACTCGCTATGAACCGACCATGAATACTGAGTGCCAGACTGAGTGACTGGATGTATAATAGACCACACCACAAGACAACAAACTGCAAAGTCATCTTGAACCACTGCAATCATCACAATGCGATACTGGGAGGCAAAAAAGGACTTAAAACTGATTCAGCTTGCTCTGATCACAAATTTAGTGGAATGCATCAGACAGCAGTTACGCCCATGCCTTGACAAAAATTCGCAGTCATACTAAATTTAACTATACATCTGTGTGGAGATCTGGTCAAAGAACACTTATTCACTTCTGATTTGCTCTTTAGGGATGGAACTTGCACATATTGGGGGTGATTCTCCGATCCTGCTGTGCTGATTTTTTTAGCGCAGCGGGCCGGGAGATTTTAGCGGGGCTGGATTACCGCGATCCATGCTGGGGGCCTGGCCCCGGGCACATCTTCCAGCGCCAGATTTCCGGCTCAGTCATCTCTGTGCCAGAAATAAACGTCAAGTTGCATTATGTATTCAGTTAAATCTATTTTAACTAGAATCAGCGGACCCGGGACTCGAGTCTCCAGGCCCACTAGCTCCTACCTCCAACAAGAATTATTTCACTCCAGTGAGGTTTACAGTAGCTCCTCACTTGCAAGGAGCTGGCGGCCCGACCCACTGGAGTGAACGGCGGGTGGGGGTGGGGCAATTGAGGCTTCATACAGGGTCGGGGGAGGGGGAGTACCACCTGAGCACCTTGGCAGTGTCAACCGAGGCCCCCCTAGCACTGTCCAAGGGGTAAAGTGGCAATACCAAGTGCACCCTGGCACTGCCCATCAGGCAAGGGGCAGTGCCAAGGTGGTGGGGCCTCAGAGTGATTGGTGGGGGTGGGGAGTCCCGCTGCCACTCTGCATACAGATCGCAAGCAGAAGGAGGGAGGCCAGCAATCAGAGCTGGCCATCGGGATGGGGCGGGGGAAGCGTTTTCAGGCTGGACCCGGACATGCTTACGGGCCAGTGAACGGGCCATGGGAGGCGTTGCAAGAATCGTGAGTCTGGCCAACGATTGAGCTGGCCAGCAATCGGGAGGCCGGCAGACAGGGGCCACTGCGCATGCATGGATCTCGGCACTGACAGATCGCTGCATGCGCAGTGGCCTGCTCCGCGCTATGCTGCCAGCCTCGCCAGTGGGAATAGGCCCCGTCCACTGGTTTCCAATGTGATTTATGCTGGTGCACTCAGCAGTGCACAGAGTGTGGGAGATTCTTCTCAGAGCTGTCACTGAAAAAACCAGCGTGAGTTATTCCAGTTTTCACGCAAATTCAACAATTGGAATTTTTTTGGGAGAATTGCCCCCATTATATATCAAATCCGGTACGCAAGATATGAGTTTCACCGAGAACCAGTTGCTCCTTAAATGATGCTATGAAAAGTATTTCCAATGTTAAAGATCTACTTGTATGACACGCACTGCTGCTATTTGTCAACGTCAATGGACTGAATTTTCATCAAGTCGAGATGACTTGGGAGCCCTATAAATCTGACAGGTGGGTACTGATTCCAGAATTCCCAACCCCATTCCTGAGCTGAATGATTTTTGTTCGTACTGTTACGAAGTTGCATATATAAGGTTGGTGCTTGACAAATGCAAACATTGAAAATAAATTCTGAAACCAAAAGATCATATAGCATTGGCTCTTTAAAAAGCATGTGTTTTGAGCTTGGATTTTTAAATTGAAGAAAGCAGGCTGCAGAAGCCAATTTTGCAACACTGTGTCAAAAGCCAGGAAGCCAGAGTTCCAATATAACAAACAGACTTTTGAATTGGACCAACGAGTTTAAAGCAAGCACTCAAGGACACAGAGCCAATTGAATTCAAATTTGAATGTTGTTGACAGCCTCAAGCCATTCAAACTGCAAGAAAAGTCTGAGGTAATTCTAGGTATTAAAACCCGGACAAGGGGAAATAATGGTTATTGAGTAACACTGCCACCTCTTTGGTCAGAAAAAGAGAGAGGCGAGTCTTTCATGTAGAATCTTGCAGTTTAATGTATGGCTTCATAAAACGTACCATCTACAGTCGGAAAATAGATCAACTCGGAAGATGAGTCAGACCTGAACAGCAAAGACCTTCAGACTTTTAATAAGTGCCTTGTTGTATATATATCCTTTTGAAAATGACTGGAATGTATAAGCCTGTGTTTCATTCGTGAGTCTTGTATTATTCAGACAGCATTCTATTGGGGAGTTCATTCAGTTTGTTAATTAGAACCATAGAACCATAGAAAGTTACAGCTCAGAAACAGGCCTTTTGGCCCTTCTTGTCTGTGCCGAACCATTTCTTGCCTAGTCCCACTGACCTGCACTTGGACCATATCCCTCCACACCCCTCTCATCCATGAACCCGTCCAAGTTTTTCTTAAATGTTAAAAGTGGCATTTACCACTTTATCCGGCAGCTCATTCCACACTCCCACCACTCTCTGCGTGAAGAAGCCCCCCCGAATATTCCCTTTAAACTTTTCTCCTTTCACCCTTAACCCATGCCCTCTGGTCTTTTTCTCCCCTAGCCTCAGCGGAAAAAGCCTGCTTGCATTCATTCTATCTATACCCATCAAAATCTTATACACCTCTATCAAATCTCCCCTCAATCTTCTACGCTCCAGGGAATAAAGTCCCAACCTATTCAATCTCTCTCTGTAACTCAGCTTCTCAAGTCCCGGCAACATCCTTGTGAACCATCTCTGCACTCTTTCAACCTTATTTACATCCTTCCTGTAACTAGGTGACCAAAACTGTACACAATACTCCAAATTCGGCCTCACCAATGCCTTATATAACCTTACCATAACACTCCAACATTTATACTCGATACTCCGATTTATAAGGCCAATGTACCAAAGGCACTCTTTACGACCCTATCCACCTGTGACGTCACTTTTAGGGAATTCTGTACCTGTATTCCCAGATCCCTCTGTTCAACTGCAGTCTTCAGAGTCCTACCATTTACCCTGTACGTTCTTCTTTGGTTTGTCCTTCCAATGTGCAATATCTCACACTTGTCTGCGTTAAATTCCATTTGCCATTTTTCAGCCCATTTTTCTAGTTGGTCCAAATCCCTCTGCAAGCTTTGAAAACCTTCCTCACTGTCCACTACACCTCCAATCATTGTATCATCAGCAAACTTGCTGATCCAATTTACCACATTATCATCCAGATCATTGATATAGATGACAAACAACAATGGACCCAACACCGATCCCTGCGGCACACCACTAGTCACAGGCCTCCACTCAGAGAAGCAATCCTCCACAGCCACTCTCTGGCTTCTTCCATTGAGCCAGTGTCTTATCCAATTTACTACCTCCCCATGTATACCTAGCGACTGAACCTTCCTAACTAACCTCCCATGAGGGACCTTGTCAAAGGCCTTGCTGAAATCCAGGTAGACAACATCCACCGCCTTCCCTTCATCCACTTTCCTGGTAACCTCCTCGAAAAACTCTAATAGATTGGTCAAACATGACCTACCACGCACAAAGCCATGTTGACTCTCCCTAATAAGTCCCTGTCTATCCAAATATTTGTAGATCCTATCCCTTATCACACCTTCCAATAACTTGCCCACCACCGACGTCAAACTTACTGGCCTATAATTTCCCGGATTTCTTTTGGAACCTTTCTTAAACAACGGAACAACATGAGCCACCTTCCAATCATCCGGCACCTCCCCCGTGATATATTTAAAATACTGACATTTTAAATATGTCTGCCAGGGCCCCTGCAAGTTCAACACTAGCTTCCCTCAAGGTCCGTGGGAATACCCTGTCCGGTCCTGGGGATTTATCCACTCTGATTTGCCTCAAGACAGCGAGCACCTCCTCCCCTTTAATCTGTAAAGGTTCCATGACCTCCCTACCTGTTTGTCCTATTTCCGTAGACCCCATGCCCGTTTCCTCAGTAAATACGGATGCAAAAAAACCATTTAGTATCTCCCCCATCTCTTTTGGTTCCATACACAGTCTACCACTCTGGTCTTCAAGAGGACCAATTTTATCCCTCACTATCCTTTTGCTCCTAACATACCTATAGAAGCTCTTTGGATTTTCCTTCACTCTGTCTGCCAAAGCAACCTCATGTCTTCTTTTAGCCCTCCTGATTTCCCTCTTAAGTAGCTTCTTGCACTTTTTATACTCTTCGAGCATCTGATCTGTTCCTTGCTGCCTGTACATTTCATACAACTCTCTCTTCAGTGTTACAATCTCCCTCGAGAACCAAGGTTCCTTATTCCTATTTACTTTGCCTTTAATCCTGACAGGAACATACAAACTCTGCACTCTCAAAATTTCTCCTTTGAAGGCCTCCCACTTTCCATTTACATCCTTACCAGAGAACAGCCTGTGCCAATCCACACTTCCCAGATCCCTTCTCATTTCATCAAATTTGGCCTTTTTCCAGTTCAGAACTTCAACCCGAGGACCAGATCTATCCTTATCCACGATCAGGTTGAAACTAATGGCATTATGATCACTGGATCCAAAGTGTTCCCTCACATTCACATCCATCACCTGCCCTAACTCATTTCCCAATAGGAGATCCAATATCGTATCCTCTCTAGTTGGCACCTCTATATACTGATGTAGAAAATTCTCCTGAACACATTTTACAAACTCTACCCCGTCTAAACCTTTAACAGTATGCGAGTCCCAATCTATATGTGGAAAATTAAAATCCCCTACTATCACAACTTTGTGTTTCTTGCAGTTGTCAGCTATCTCTCCGCTGATTTGCTCCTCCAATTCTCGCTGACTATTGGGTGGTCTATAATACAACCCCATTAATGTGGTCATACCTTTCTTGTTTCTCAGCTCCACCCATAGGGCCTCTGTAGACAAGCTCCACCCATAGGGCCTCTGTAGACAATTGTTTTAATAAAGTTGTCACCAGTTTTAAAATAGAGACCTGTTAATTGTTCATGATAGAGTGTGTCCAATCCTGCTTTAATTTACGAAACCAATAACTTCCTACTCCCTCACACACACTTACTTCAGATTACGAGGTGAGATAAATCCATTTGGGCGAGGGACAATGGGAGAAAAATATGAAATAAGCAAGGAAACTTAAACCAACAACAAAGATGCAACATATCTTAGAAGAGCGAAGAACAGGAGAAGAATGACAAACATCAGTAATTGTCAATCAACCAAATTAAACCTTACTCTGAAACCCCACAGGACACCCCAAAGAATGAGAGATAAGAATGGGAGATTCAGAACCTGTTGTAACAATAGGATGTGTAAAAAAAACTTTAAACAAAGACTCTCGCTACTTTCAAAATGTTAAAGTCATTTCACTCTAAGGCAATAAAAATATAATTCCGACCATTTAAAGTTTCAATAACTGAAAACACCAACCCCTGAAACTACTTAACCTTGTGTAAGCTAACATTGGGATCAGAGAGACAGAGCTGTCAATTAGCCAAGTTTTCTCTGGGATGCAGCTGTTTCAGCAAGACTAACGGGTTTCAGGACTCTCAGGTGACTGAGAGAGTTATGGGAACATGCAGGAAAGTGGAGCTAAATTCACAGTTACATCAGCCATGATCTTATGGAATAGTGCAGCAGGCCTGATGGGCCATTTTTGCCTACGGTTGCTTCTATTTCTTATAATCTTATGCAAAGCAACAGGAAGGCTCGAGAGTGATGGCAGTGTCAGGGTCTCCCCTCTCAGGGGACACGAGGCAGGAGAGATGAAAGTAAATAGATATTTAGAAACAAAGGAAAGGGAATGAACTTTTCAATTCCTTAAAGCCTGTTCCACCATTCCAATAGATGGTGGCCGATTTATGCATTGCTCTCCCACATTGCACATTCGGATGCTCATGCTTCTGTTTCTTTTCAGAAATTTCAAATTGGACTGCATAAAGTCTCCTGACCAAGTTTTACGATAAGGTATCTGCAGGACTCCGTGAAGATCAATGTCCAAAGGAACCAAATATCCGAGAAGATGATCTCAGCAAGTCTGGTGAAAATCCAATAAAACATTTTTAAATTATTGAGGTAACAAATTGTTGTACAAGGACAGACTGTTTATTCGAGATCCACGGCTGGCTGCACTAATATTTACCAGCTTGTCTATTTTCAAAAGGAACCCAGAGGCTGACGAGAGGAAATTATTTATTGAGGTTGACAAAAATCCAATAAAGGTGAGACTTGACTGTTTACAGGCATTTAGATGAGATTAGCACTGTGCTAACTGATTATTTTGGGAATCAAATATCCTATGAATTATTAAACAGATGATTCAGCTGTTGGTATAAGTTAAACCACAATAAAAATAGTGCAACTTCCACAGTTAAATGTGGTGCTGTTTTACAAAATTTGTGAACAAAATCAAACTTGCTCAAACTAAGGTCCGAAAGCAAATATTTATCCACAAATATTGTTATGTGCATCACCTGGTCCATAAAGCAAAAGGCGAAAGCACTTTGCATGTTGGTCATTCAAGAATGTTGGTTGTTTTCAGTGGAATAAAGTCTAAATAATTGGCTAAAGTCCCCCAACTAAACTGAACTGAGACCATCTACATAGAAGAAATGAAATCAGACCCTTGCACTGACATGTACTGAGTGGTTAATATTTCTGATGTCACCAGCAGTTGTTTTTCCACAGACATTCACCATTTCAGAGTCATCGTCAGTTCATCAACATTAGGAGGAAATGGCCAAAGCAAGTTTGAAATTTCCACTCTACAGTTTGTGCTATGAGTTACTAAAGCCCAATTACAAGGTATATATACTGCTACACCATGTCTCACAAGATTGGCAGGATAGATTGATGTCAAGATGGAGACTCTGCTCTGTAAAACCATTATGCTATAGATAAATTACTAGTGTACAATTAGCATAGCACTTGCAAGATCTGTCAAAGTTCAATGCTAAATTACTTGCATGGCAGTTACTGAATTTTAGTTTAACAAGATTTGGATTTGGTCCCAAATTCCCAAAGAATTTTCAACACCCTGGAATAATTCTAATCCTGCAGCATTGCTGATTTTGTTTTGCATGTATCACTGACTTCCAGAAGTCCATCAGATAAAAGTGTGTATTATATCTATTATTGACATTGGATCGTGGCTCCTACTGGCAATCATAAAAGCTATTGCACACATTATCAATGTTGTACAGAAAGTACCCATACGAATGCACATTGCTATTGTTACATGGATAAACATTTGAAGCAAAGGAAGAATTAAGGTGAAAGGACATGGAGGAACGAAGCACAACCACAGAATGTCCCAAAACACTTAGCAGTCAATGAGGTACATTTGAAATGTCACTCTTGTAATCTAGGAAATTAATCACCCAATTTCGACAGAGCAACCTCTATCAAACAGCTTCATATGGCCAGATTTTGCGATGTTGATTGAGAGATAATTAATTACCTTGATACTGGGGATAACTCCCCTTCTCTTCTTTGGAAGAGTGCCATTGGTTTTTTGAGAGGGCAGAAGAGCCTCAGTTGAACATAACATCCAAAAGATAATACCTCCGACAGTGCAGCACTCCTCCAGTCTCCTTCTCCAAAGAGTCAGCTTTGATTTTTTGAATTCAAGTCCAGAAGTGGGACCTACATTCTTCGCACTCATAGGTGAGATTACTACTTACTGAGTGACAACTGAGACAATGATTAGCATTTGAATTGCTTCAATGATAGTCAGTACAAACAGGATAGGCTGAAGGAATTTAAAGATAGACACGAAATGGTCACAAATTTAAAAAGAAATTCAGAATATGGATGGTGCAGCCAGATAGTGTAGTTTAAAAGGAAATTCCAACAGGTAAATGTGTAATGGCTGAGATAGCTTGCAAACAATAGTTATCACTAGTGCGTATACAAGTACTGTTTTTAATTAAACTGAGAAGTACTCTCCCTCAACTATAGTTAATAGGACAGGAATTCTCTCATCGAAATACGAGTTAAATCTAGATAAGTCTTGCATACTCCAAGCTGACATTTCCTCTGCAAGGGAATTAATTGCGATGTCACTTTATTTGGTTGTTAAGTTGAATCAAACTACAACTTGCATTTATAGAATGCCTTTAATGCTCTAAAACATCCCAAGATGTTTAAACACTGACAATATTGAACAGATCAGGGTCTACAGAACAGGGCAAAATATCATTGACATTGAACAAGCAAGAGCAATTTGCCAAAGCTAGGCAAATCTTCCAGCCCCATTCAAGTTCTCAAAAAACTGATCTCTTCAATCCAAGCAATCTACATTTTGTATGGCAAACAAATGGTAAGTGCAGTTCATTGGCTTATATTGATGTTCGCAGCAATTTCTGGGCTATTGATAATTTTCTATGGTTCAAAATACTGATAATTTTAATTAACCTTTAAGGGAAGTACTTTTACACAAGTTACATGAGGTACAAAACCCTCAATGTTGCGCAATTGGCACTGAATTTTCCTCAATCTCAGATCCACATGTGGCACAGGTTATAGCCACATTTCAATAAACCCCGCTCATAAATCCTTCACGTATGAGCTCAGTGAATGTTAACAGACTATTTGTACAGTATTCACTGCATGGTTCACTCTCAGCTGTTATGTTTACTAGAATTGCACATGAGTGGAAACCTTAGCAATCCCTCCCCTCTCTAACCCAAGATAAATATAGCACACACCCATTGCAATAACAACCAAAACTGCACGGTTGCACAGTGGTTAGTACTGTTGCCTCACAGCGCCAGAGACCCGGGTTCAATTCCCAGCTTGGGTCATTGTCAATGCGGAGTCTGCACTTTCTCCGCTTTTCTGTGTGCATTTCCTCTGAGTGCTTCGGTTTCCTCCCACAGTCTGAAAGATGTGCTGATTAGGTGTATTGGCCATGCTAAATTCTCCCTCAGTGAATCCGAACAGGCGCTGGACTGCGGCGACTCGAGGATTTTCACAGTAACTTCACTGTAGTATTAATGTGAGCCTAATTGTGACACTAATAAATAAACTTAAACTTAAAACCAGAGATCAAGATTTATCTTAACCTCATGGTACTTTTGCTCTTTAGGTTATCGGGGAACTCAATATCCCCTTGCTTAAATTGCAAGTGAATTGTGATTCAAATGCTGTTCCATTTAATGAAATTAGGAAGTTACGATCCCCTCAAGGGATCAATAACATTGAGAAAGATATTCGAATTTCTAGTGACTAAGTGGAAGGTTCATACAAGATTTCAAGTTTTAAAATATTATAAAAGCAACACTGACTAGTTGGCAACTTATACTCTAAACAGCATAAAAGATCCCCCTGTTTACTTTTTCAGATGACCGAAAATCTCCCTGAATGGTAATGTTTTACTCTGTCCCTTAAGTGGATATTTCATTCTGCAGGAACCTGCCCAAAGCTATTCTCTTCCTTTTTCCTTTCCCAGCCAGATAATTTCTAATCTCTGAACTAATATTCATGTTGAAAAGTTACCCTAAGGGTTCCTCCATCAAGACAAAGCTAGGCAAATCTTCCAGCCTCCATTCAAATTCTCAAAAAATTGGTCTCTTCAATCCAAGCTCAATCTCCTACTTGCATTCTGCATGTGAACAACAGATTCTGCTGCTTCTATCTCTCTGCTGTCTTATTGTCTAAGATTTGTGCAGGCTAATCTGTCTGAGAAATTCAGGACTACCTTAAGAAAAGCCTGTATGCCGATATTACAATGGTTTTCTATGGCCTGTTCCCCTCTCAAATCCACATCTGTCGAAAAGTGAATCACATGGGCCTAAGTCCCCAATATTATTCTTTCTTGGAATTAAATGGACAGTTTAAAGCATAACCATTTATAAAACCTGACCTTCCTAACGTCTCCCTGAGAGATTTTGAAACTTAACAGTCTATCCACAGAAGCCCCTACCATTGTTCCCAGGTGTGAATATCATGCACCTCATTCTCAATCAAAACCTTTAACAACGAAATCAACCAAACTTGTTGTCTAGTGGAATTCAGAAGAGGTCAATTGACTCCTTCATTCCTATATTTAAAGTTAAAGTTTATTTATTAGTCACAAGTTGGCTTACATTAACACTGCAATGACGTTACTGTGAAAATCTCCTAGTGTTACCCTAAATTAAAGAGACAGTCCCAAAACACAACGCTTGGAAAATTCATTTTTGTAACAAGAACTTGATGAAAAATAACAGCTATTTAATCATAAAAATGTGGCTGTTCACAAGTATATCTGTCCATTTTTTTAGCTTTGTGTTTTGGGTATACACCTGAAATGGGTTCTTCGTGTTTACAAACATGGTAATTGAAGCAACAAAATGATTTTTGCAAATAGAAGTAGATGGTTAAATGGACTGCAGTTTCTATGCCTAAAATCCTTCATGGATCGTAGAGCCTGCAATTCAAGGGTTGTGCTCAATATTTCTTCAGAATTCCTATCTACTTTATAATATTGGAGCCTTAAATTTTAGCTATGCTCATTTCCTTCTGTGCAAGATTTTGCTTTTCATTTCTTAACGCAAAGCTGCTCCTTAATTGTTTGCTGCAAATACACCAGGCACCAAAACAACTTGGCATTCTCTTCAGTCATCAGCAATTTACTTTTCCAATTTTCTCTCCATGTTCCTAATTCCCTTTTTAACCACTTTCAATTGTTTTTCCAGTTTTCTTTCTAATTCTTTCAATCATTGGAAATTACTTCTGCTTGTTCCTTATGAACCTTTATCTGCCAATTAAAAAATCTGAGGCTACTTCATCACATTCCCCTCTGAGTTCCAAATGGAAAAGATGCACTTGAATCCAATGAAGTTGATCCGACCGTTGGCTTTTAATTTTGGAGCGAGAGTCTAAACTTCTAATCCAGCAGAATAATACATTGCTTGAAAAGTAAACTTAAAACAGATACTTGAAAGAACCATTTTTGCTCAAAGAATGATATGCATTTGAATTCATTGACTCGATACAGCAGTAGAGACTAAAATATTAGGTACATTCTAAAAGCAGCAGGATGCTAGAATTGGAGAATGCGTGTCCTGCAGAGATGTGCTTTAATGAGTTAAATTGCCTTACAAAGAATAAAGAACAAAGAACAAAGAAAATTACAGCACAGGAACAGGCCCTTCGGCCCTCCAAGCCTGCACCGACCATACTGCTCGACTTAACTAAAACCCCCTACCATTCCGGGGACCATATCCCTCTATTCCCATCCTATTCATGTAAGAAAAGAACAGCTTTACCTCAGCTTTAACTTTTTTAAAGTCCAATCATCATAGTAAACACAAATCTTATTAGATATATTAATACGTTTAATTTTAACTTCTCCAAGTACAAAAGCAAACATCTTCCTATAGTATAATGGAATATCTTCGACGAAGTGCCAACAAGAGTTAACTATAACAGTCTGTGATGTCATGGAAAGAAGTCACATTCATGTGAACTAAGGCTCAAAGAAAGTAAGCCTGGGAGGAAGCGAGTGTAAGGGGTATTCTCATAACTGTAAATATGTCACAATAATGTATTTGAAAATGTATTGCAATGGTTCTAACCTGACAGCACCTTAATATATGCTGAGCAGTGACAAAAAAAAAGATGGTAACAGAGAAATCTCTACCTCAAGCTCCGCTAGAGCACTTCAGGATAGTCGCAGGTCTTAACCAGGCTTAAGTGCAACCAAAGTAATAAAGGAGATTCGCTCAATTTCACAACATATTGGGTCTTGCAGCGAAGCAAGTCAGTACACTTTTATACGCAATGGGCAACTGTGCAGACGACATCTTAGCTATCCTGGGAATTGATGAGGGTAAAGCCACATATGCCTAAGTTCTTGATGCACTGATGACATATTTCAATCTCTACAACACCACCTTTGTGGAATGTGCAAAATTCAATAAATGAACCCAGAGACAAGGGAAAGCATCAATGCATTTATCAATGATTTATACCAATCAGCAGAGGTCTGTGAGTATGGTCATCTGAAAGAGGAGTGAAATCGTGACAGAACAATCATTGGAGTAGTGGATGGTGCATTCAGATAATGTGCAGTCCCAAGAGTGATTCAATTAAGAAGGCAATCCAGGAATGGAAGGTATAACTGATTGCCAGGGGGAGGATGCGGTTAGTGAGGAGGAAGAAAGAGAGAGAGCAAGAGAGAGAAAGCGAGAGCAAGCAAAAACAAGTGAAAGCAAGAGAGAGAACGAAATAAGCATTGGAATTGTCCCACTGAAGACACACAAAAATATGTGCAAAGCCACTACAGGTCTTGCGTTGCAGTAGAACAAAAGGGCAGGACATTCAAAAAGACAATGCTTTAAAGGGTAACAGAGTCTATGAAGTAGAAGATTCACAAGATACTGAGATACCCTTCTTCAGAGAAATTAAATCATTAAGTGGAAATTATTGGGGTGCAGAGATCCTGGTAGATGGTCATAGAACCACAGACAGATACTGAAGGAGCATTTTCAGTTCTCTCAAATGCTGAATCATGGTTAAACATGAGAGTTTTACAACCCTCCTGCAAAAAGCTACAAGGATCAGGATAAACAGAGCTGGAAGTTCTGGGAGAACAAACAGCTACTTTAAAGTAGAAAGAGAAAGTGATCGCTGAAGTTCTGTACATAATTCAAGATAAGAGTAGCTTGCTCTTGTGTAGAAAGGAATATATAGAATTCACTCGAATGTAAAGAACAGAAGAAATAATCAATGGTGAAGGTCAATCAGGAGACTTCACAGCAAAATTCCTGAGGTTAGTTACATGACTGGGAAAGCTGAAAAAAACGTACAAGAGAAACCAATATGCTTATATACACTCAAAGGTTCTACGTCCTTTACTTCCAAAGGTAAAGAAAGAGATCGACTCAATGGTAAGATGAGGAGTCATTTCACCCTAAAAGAGCCAACAAGTGGTACTTAAAGATGGTCCCGGTTTTGAAGCCAAATGGTTCCATAAGAATATGTGTTGAGCTCATACAACTCAATCAAACTGTGAAAAGAGAAGTGCATCCACTGGTATCAGTACATGAGAGTTTAACTAAATTAGGGAAGAGCTCAATATTCTCTAAATGAGACACTAACAGCAGATTCTGGCAAAGACCAATGGAAGAGGAGTCCAAGCTAATCAGAATATTCATAACACCATTTGGAAGATTCCATTTTAACAGGTTACCATACATGCAAGTTTTCACAGCCAACAATCATCTTTGTTGGTCACATAGCGAGTACGTCAGGAATAACTGTTGATCCACTGAAGACCAGGATCATAAAGATTCATGGAAATGGTGAATCAAATAACACAATGTCTATAAAAAAAACCTGAAACAGAGTTCAATGAGCCATTATGCCTGTTGTTACACCAAGATGATGCACATCAGAAATCATTAGAAAAAAATCAAGGAAAGATTGATGTCATCAGAAATATTTGCACTTTATGATCTGGAGTTACCTACAATTATTGCCGCAGACACATCGTCTACAGGATTGGGGGCAGTACTTTTTCAGGTACAAAGACATGGAGCCCATAGGCCTGTCTATTACACATCACTGTCATTAAAAGATACAGAAAAGAGATAATCAGTAATCAAAATGGAAGCATTAGCAGCGATATGGGCCCATTAGAAATTTGTTGACTACGTCTTGGGTCTTCACACTAGGGTAAAAAAAGGTGCCTTATGGTGTTTGTTCAAGGGAAATAACAGAGGACAGCAGCTGCAGTATTACACATTGAAACAAAACCCAGAAAAACGCAATATTGAATTTGTGGAATAAGTCAAGGAGTTTACTATTGTGACAATTCATGTATTGCTACATTACTGTATGAAGATTGAATGAAATCAGAGAGGCTCAAAAATCAGACACAGATGTAAGCAGATCAGAAAGTATTATGTTAGAAGATGGCCAACATACATACCACATATTCCTATCTAGAGACCATATTTCAAGCAAAGGGCACACCTGCCAGTGATCGATGATTTACTGGTGTCCACCGATAGAATAACAATCCAAAGAATATTAAGACTTGAGATTTTATAGCACCTATATGTTGGTAATTAAGGTAGTACCAATGCAGAGCCAAAGCATGGTATTTGATTTAGTGGTCTGGTCTCTCAAGTCATTGGAAGAAATGATATCCAGATGTTCAATTCACAAAGAAGAATCAAAAGAACAACTAATGTCATTTTCTTTACCTGCAAGGCCATGGGAACACCCAAGAATGGATTGATTTGAGAATGGATGGAATTATAACAGATTAGGAATCGAGGTGGATTGAAGTGAATCAGTTGCGTGGTCACATGAGAGACACAGATAACTGCAATAAATTTTCACAATCCATGGGATTCCTGATATTGTGATGTCAGATAACAGCCCACAATTCACAAATATAGAATTTCAAGAGATAATAGAATAATTTGCATTTGCTGACACAGGTTCACTGAGGTTTCCACAGCCCAATGGAGAAGCGGAAAGAACTGTCTGAACTGTAAAGGCATTGCTGAAAAAGAAAGAACATTTTCAACTAGCATTTTTGAGTTACAGACTGTCACTCTTGCAAAATCGTTAGCTCCATGCAAGTTATTCAGACAAAGGAGGTTGTGGGCACAACCGTTATGCATGCATTGTTACCATAAGTAAAAAGACATAGGGCAGGATTTTCCGGCTGCGCTCACCCCAAAACCGGAAAATCCCATCCAAGGGAAACGGACCCTTGCATGGTCCGTCTCCTTCCCAGTACAATTCCCGTGGCAGGCAGGATGGTAAAATTCCGCCGCCCACAGATTTAAATTATGAGGTGGAGAGGAAAGTTACAAAGTAGACAGATGAAATACTATGATGGTCATCACAGAACACAAAAATTATCATATCTTCAACCAGAAGAACAGGTTTGAATCAGAGATCAGTTGAGATAGTGAGGAATAGTGGAGAAATTACCACAATTGAGATCTTACATTGTCCTGATGTAACTGAGCACAGTAAGAAGAAACAGAAGAGCTTTGATTGCAATTGAGCAACAATGTGAAAATTAAAGATCAGAAGCAATCGTGATCATTATATATGAAAGAAGACACTGAAGCAGGTGATCTGAAACCATCTGCGATTTTGAATTCTGGACAAAAGCATCCAGAAGACTGACATCAGAATGAGAATGCATTATTCCTTAAAAATTGGAAGGAAACTAGGCATGGTAGACCCATGAAGGCACCATAATGTTTATCGATGTAAGAGAATGTGGTGGAGAGAGAAGAGACAACAGAATGTACTCTGGGTGGGGACTTCACTGTCCATCACCAAGCATGCCGCAGTAGCATCACTACCAACCAAGCTAGCCGAGACATAAGGGACACAGCTGCTAGACTGGGTCTGTGGCAGACGGTGAGGGAACCAGCATGAGGGAAGAACATACTTTACCTCATCTGCACCAATCAGCTTGTCACAAAGGTATCTGTCCATCGGTAAGAGTGACCACTACACAGCGTTCATGGAGTCCAAGTTCCGACTTCACATTGAGGATATCCTCCATTGTGTTGTGTAGCACTACCACCATGCTAAATGGGATACATTTCAAACAGGTCTAGCAACTCAAGACTGGGCATCCATAAAACCCTGTGGGCCATCAACAGAAACAGAATTGTACACTACCACAATCTGTAGCCTCATGGCCCTGCATATCCCTCACTCTACCATTATCGCCAATCCAATGGCTCTACCTTGGTTCGCTGTAGGAGGCATATCAGAAGCAGCACCAGGCATACCTTACAAAAAGTGAGGTATCAACTGGGTGAAGTGATAACACATTATTACTTAAGTTTCAAACAGCATTACCAACGTGTGAAGGACAAAGCTAAGCGATTCCACAACTAACAGATCAAATCCAAGTTTGGCATCCTGCTACATCCAATCATGAATGATGCTGGACAATTAAACAGCTCACTGGAGAGGGAGGCTCCACAAATATCTTCATCCTGAATGATGAGGGAGCCCAGCACATCAGGGCAAAAGATAAGGCTGAGGCATTTGCTACAATCTTCAGCAAGAAGTGCCGAGAGGATGATCCATCTCAGCCTCCTCCAGAGATCCCCAACATCACAGACGCCAGTCTTCAGTCAATTTGAATCACTCCATGTAATTTTCCTAGTAAGAGTTAACGAACAGTTTAAAATGTCCTGAAAGGAAGTGGCATACAACCATGTTACCTGAGGCTCAAGGAGAGTAAGTCTGGTCACCTCTCGTATAAGAGGTGCTCTCATTATTGTAAATATGTCACAATAAAATTAGAATGTTTTGCAGCTTGCGGTCTTTGAGAATTTATTGAAACTACTCTGACCTAACAACACAATAACATAATCAAGCACTTTTTTAATTCTGGCAGTTCGTTCAAAAATCAATCATAAGCAACTATTAAGATTTCTTTTTCTATTTACCTGTGGTTAAGTGCTGGGTCTGCTCTGCCAACGTCCCACAGATCACAGTTGAAACCTAATCATCAGACTGACTGAGCCACATGCGTAAATGGTGCTCATTCTTTGAAAAATGCCTGCAGTTTTCAACTCATGGACTTATCAGTCAGTGTTGTCATCAGGATTTCAGTAAAGCACAAGAGTAAGCATGCAAAGTTTGTCCATTTGATCAATGAAAAACACCCAGCTGCAAGTCTTCCACTGGCAAATGCCAGAGCGAGGGGAAATTTCAAAATGTAGCACAGGAGTCATATTGCTCAACACAAATATATTTTCCTACAGGAAATAAGTCCAGTCGCAACAGCCTGTATTTGTCAACACATCATTACTCCCATGGGTATGTGTAACTGCATAGCCTGGAATGATAATGAGCCATGCAGACAAGGAGTGTCTCATCTGATCTCCGACTGATTGAAGTCTGAAACCATGGTGAGCATGCTACAAGTTCATTCCACATGTGTGGTGAAACCATACCTCAACAGGAAACACCTTCAAGCAAGGAGAAGAGAAAATTGGGAGAGAGATTAAAATGGTTCAAACTGGGAAGTTTGCTTTTGATTTTTCTAGAAAGCGGGTGGAGAAATGTTACTTGGATGTTTCACCAGAAATTATCTCCTTTCCACCCAATCAGCACATTCCTATGATTTTCCTCATGTTTATATTGTCTTTGAAATAAAAGTTTTGAATGCTTTTAATGTTTCAAGCCATGACAGAAAACCATAAGTGCTCGGCATTAAGCAAACTCTGCTGCACCTTGCAGTGCTTGTTCAAGAATGGAATTGAGAAAGGACTGGTGGTAATAACCCAGGCTGCCCAGTTAACATCTATCATTAGGAGCGGTGAATATAAAAACATGAAAATAATGTAAAAGAAGAAAAATAAGCAGTGGCAAAACTCACGCTTTTTGGTCTGCGCAACAGCCTCTGCACTCCACAAAGTAATTCATATTGACAGAAACACTAAGTCCTCATATAAATCCAAATACTTCCTTTCTGCACAGAAAAATCTTCATTATAATTTTATGACGTAAACAAAAATACATTTATTACAAGAATTTTTTTTGTGCCCAGAATCAGATCATTTTACCAGCTCTCTCAAAGAAGCAACCATTTACTCCCATTCCCCTACCATTTTCCTTGTCCATTTCATATTTCTTATCAAAATATTTACAAAGATACAAACAAAGAACAGTACAGCACAGGAAACAGGCCCTTCGGCCCTCCAAGCCTGTGCCGCTCCTTGGTCCAACTAGACCAATCGTTTGTATCCCTCCATTCCCAGGCTGCTCATGTGACTATCCAGGTAAGTCTTAATTTATCCACTTCCCTTTACAAGTGACCACTGTTTCTGGGAGGATATGCCCTAACAATCCTCTGCATTAAAGAATCTCCTAATATTTCCCTTTGTTCTTTCAGTGATCTCAATATATACCCTGCAGTTATTAACTCAGTGTCTAATCAAAAGTGATTAAACATTTTAGCTTCTCAAAACCACTCAAGTTTTGTTATAGTTTCAACACTTCAGTATAAAACTAGCAATATGATTCAAGATTTTAAAATTACATAGCTTGTTTTGCTTTTGCAAACATTGTGAAAAATTGCTCATGAAATGGCATTGTTTGCTAATTTCAATGTGGTCCCAGCATGTTGAAAATAGTATGCATTCTTCTGTAATGCCTGATATGCCTAAAACAAAATTAAGGCTTGACCTAATGACAGCCATTGAACTTCAGGATTTGTGGATTTCCAGAGTAATGGCCATATTTGGAAAACAGTATGTTGATGAGCAAACATATGGATGTTATAACCTTAAACAGACAGACACACATCATGAGTTTTTTTAAAAAGGTACACTTCATGATTAAAATTCTGAACACTGTAAAAATCAGATCTTTTAGTAAAGACATTTGACAGCACAATCATGTTATCTAATGTGCGCAAAATATGCTGAATTGTAGCCTGTAAACAGACTGCAAATCTTTTCTCTCATTTTAAAGAAAAGCATTGCACTCTTACTTTTAAATACTTCTACAACACAGATGGGCTAGGGAAGGAAGCATGACAATACACCCCGGCCTGGCTTTTCCCCTGCCAATAAAAGGGAGGCCGTCAGCATTCACTGCTGAGTAAAATGTCCTGTCAGTGATGCACTGCTCCTCCACAGATCACACTGTTTCTGTCTTTGCAAATGAAATCTGCAAGAACCTTAGGGATCATTACCTATTGCAATTGCACTAAAGACTAATTGAACCATGTTCTAAGTAACTAAGTTTTTAAATTGTGTACAAAATTACAATCAGTGATAAATCACCTCTCGGGCTGTGAAAAATGAACTTTGCATGCATGCAATCTCATTCCCTCTGATAAAAATTATGCTGCAGTTTTTAAAAAAAATTTCTTTTAATATATAGTTTATGTGCTTTGCTCTCCTTTAACTATGACCCAATCTTTATTTTACTTCCTATACAATGATTCAAATATCATTGATATTTCTTGATTTTTAAAATCCAGAAACGTCGTCTGGCAGGCTTTCCCAATCCGATTGGTTGAAGAGCCTCACTGCTGCTTAAACTGTTCACAAAAATCAATGACCCTCGGTACAGAGCAGCACACTCAAACAGCTTGCACTTTAGAAATCTCCAATAGCAAACTCACTATAAGTCTGTGGGCACAATACCTGCACTGAATGGCAAAAGCTATTCCTTTGCAGCTCACTGGTCCGCATGTACTTGAATCGCACTAAACCATTTTCAATTCTGTGGAATTGTACTTCAAACCTCATATCTGGGAGATGTACTTTTGCCAGGTGTTTTGAGTTCCTCCAAAATGTGTGCACCAAGGTATGGGAGTCACTGTCCATTGGACTGTCATATTAGGCATCAGAGAAGAATGCACACTATTTGCAACACGTTGGGACCACATTGAAATTAGCAAACAATGACACTATTTCATGACCAATTTTTCACAACATTCACAAAAGCAAAACAAGATGTACGATTCACTAAAGAAGATCTATATTTTCTGTTTGACTCTCATCCGTGCAGTACTTCGTAAATCCACTGAAAATGAGAAAAAAATTCTTTGAATACGTCCAGCGTGAAACAACGAAAATGCTTCATCATGATTCGAAATACACTTCAGGCAAATCAAAGGAGAAATAACATACTTTTTTTTTAAAAATGATGTTCCCGTGGAATTTATGAAGTCAGAGGATACATCAAGAGCAGTATACACATAATTCATTATTAAATGTACAGGAAGCTTTAGCTGAAGGGACAGCCTTGAGAATAAGGTGTCAGTTGCTAACTTCTTGCTGGCTGAGTCCTTTCAGGCCACCAAGGCTGACTAATCAGAATAAAATTTTAACACTGCACCAACTCAACAATTCCATGTGATAAAGCGCCATGAGTGGACACAATCAGAAAAAGAGATCCAGCTTAATGTTAATTGGGCAAATTTCTCTAAGAAAATTTATTTGGCTGATTTTATTTATTTGCCAGTTTCTCCTCCTGTTCAATTATTTATAAATCACATGCACATACAGCATAACAACATTTGGGGCATTGCATGATGTAGCACAGACACAAGGCTTCTAATTCACATATGAACAAGAATCACACCTTATTATCATGTTTTATTTTGTTATATGGATTGGAAAATGTATTTATATTTGTAATCTAAAAATAAGCCTCATGTAATTAGTGTTTGGTTAGGTTATGTAACAAGAAGCAAATAAAAATAGAACTTGAGTCGGCATTCTAGACCTTCAGACATAGAAATAAACATCACCCAAAAAATTATTTAATCAGAAAATTTTGGGAGGAAAAAACCGTACAATTAAATAATGAAAAGGTTAATTGTCAACTTAATAGAAAAAATAAAATTAACTTACGCTCCTTTAGACAGAGTAAGTGTGTCCAATGACACAAGGGCACAGAAAATCACAGCTGATCACATTATCCAAGTCCATTAGCTTTCACTCAGGAATTTGTAATAATTTGATTGCCTATTCCACCTTCATTGACATTCACTCTTTGGGCTTAGCTTCACATTCGGACTTGCTCAAAGCAAGTCATACAGCTGATGAAAGGAGATTTATAAGTTATGCACTAAAGCTTTGAGAATGGGAAAAGAGACTGGTCTGGAACTAATGGCATTGATATTTTTTCCACCCATTAAAAAAGATCTATGATCGGTCTTGGTTAATACATTTTCCTTATTCAGTGCACCAGATCGCATCATCAAATTACAACCTTCCAATACATCAAGGATTACAACTTTTGTGTTTTTTTAAGCAGTGTTTCTTTCCCTCTTCCGACTATCGAAAGTCATGTGAGCTGAAAATCAATTAAGTTTTTTTAAAGCAATCCATTTCACTAAGAAATAGTATTTCTTATTAAGTAATGTTGAATTAATTACTGAAGTTAAAGATATTTAAACATTTTATTGATTTACCAGATTAGAAACATGCTAAACAAAAAACAAACTACATTTTCAGTGTTTTAGCAATGTTTCCATAACTACGACCCAGATTTTGCAGTAATAATAAGAGAAACAGAGTATTTTCAGTCAGTATTCCACTGAAACTGACAGCAACTTGTGCAGTCCAGACATGCACATAATAATTTGGCAATAGTAGCTGTTAGTGATCCCACACCTGCAGAGAGTGGGCTCTTGAGATCCACCAGACCACAATCACGAAGCAATCAGTGAATTGAGGAAAATCTCTGCTTTAATCCTGTTATTCTCACTGTTAAAATGCCACACTGACTTCAGATTTACTGTTCAACACTTTCACTGACCCTGAAAAACGAATTCTGTTCAAGAATGCCAAATCTCTCCATTATGCTAACAAATTCCATGCATTTTAACCTTTTAAATTAAAATTGTTTGTCTTTATTTTAGCTTCAATCTTAATCCAATCGTAATCATGCATTTTATCAGAAATTTTAAATTCAAAATGAGGGGATACTATGCTTTTAACTTCCTGGTTTGCTTGGCTCTAGATTTGCAGGGGGAAAAAGGGAAAACCATGTCACAAAGGCTGAGAGATTCTTTGTGGGCAGCTTTATTTGACATCAGAGGCAAGAGGCTTTGCTTCACTGCTGATACAAAACCAGGTCCCATAGCAGTGGTGCACAACTGATCACACATTCTAACCATGTCACCATAGACATTCAGCTGAGGAGTGTGTGTACACATGTCTGTGCATATGCGCCTGTGCAGGTGAGTGTGTGCATATGCGCCTGTGCAGGTGAGTGTGTGCATATGCACACATGTGAGATGTCCCTATTGGATAACTATTGGATAACATCTTTTCTGGATAATACACCCTGTCATGTCAAAGGGGCCACTTCAATTCACAGAAATTAACTGACCACTGATACACTTTTAAAAATAGAATAATTTTAGTTTGCTGTGTTTTTAGTTTTCAACATTTTCTATTTACAGTAGCTGCATGAACCTCTTTGGTCACTTGCCGAATATGATTTGTTTGAATGACTGGAACAAGCATCATACCTAACCTATGCCAGGCATGCCTGCTCTATTTTCTCCAAGTACCCCATTACATGAAGCAATTAAGTTGTTAAAAGGTCTTGTGCAACTGGAATATTCCTATTTACACAGAACCGCTAAGGAGTTACTAATCAAACCAAAATGTTGTGGATTTATTTACGCTTTTTGGGAGGGTAGACAAAGAAATAAGTCTATTGGGTTTACATTTCTACTCATTGCACAGTAATCTCATATTGAAGTACATGTGCTCAATATTAAGAGGACAGGGAGGTGGTAAGTGGACATAAAAATATGGGATCATATTCAGTGACAACTGGACACCCTCTACCCTAAGAGTTGATACTTGCTGTTCAGGATTATGAAGGAAGAGCAGCTGCTCTAATGAAGTTCCAGAGTCAACAGCATCTGCAAAAATGTTTTTTGTTCTTCCATCTCTGTAAAGTGCCTTGGGCTTTTTTTTTAATGTAAAGGATGTTAGATCAATGCAAATTACTGCTGTTGATTCACCGGAACAGAAGGATGTGGTTTTTATCTGGAAAATTTAATATGCTGAGTTCTGGATCTTCATCATATAAAAGCTCCAAGTGGTTTTATCCAAATGACAGGGAAAGGAAAACTACAAGGCAATATAGCTCTTCCGCGTTAGGTTTTCAGTTCATTCACAGGCAGGGGCCTTCAGAACAGGTTTCCCATCGAATCAGAAACTGTGACAAAGATCAGAGAGGGAGGGGATTTCTTACCACAAAAAAAAGAGTGTCATTCAAAGCTGTGAAACTGCATTTCAGAATGACATTTTCAACAATTTCCAAGTTGCTCCAGCTTATTATCAGAGACAATGATGGAAGAGTCGAAAGCAAATGAACACAAAGCGCTGCAAGTTTTGCGAGTTCCAACTCCCAATTCAGCCTGAGAGACCAAAATAACTGATATTTTCCTCAGCTACCTTGCGAGTGCAAATTTTATTACAAAATCGCAATGCTACCTACCTTTTTCAGATTAACTAGCACTTCATCTCACAATACATGGAATTTTAAAAAGGTGCAGACATTGTCCGTTTCGGTAATTGTCCCCTTTCCAATTTCTGAGTTTAGTTAAAGATTAAATTTGAAATACTTACACAGAATTCACCATCTTGCATTACCTGATAAATATCCTTTGGCGAAAAGTGAATTGCTACAAGAAAGTTACTGTACTTGAGTCTGAGCTTGAAAATTCTATAATGCCAATTGCTGCGTTAGCAGCACTGACCCTATGTCTTTCTAAAACGATTCACCAAAGGTAAAATCAAGTAAATCTCAAGGACAGAATGCAAAAGCATAATTTTGCAAGCGTTTTATAAAAACATTTGATACACAAATGACTAAACAATCTATTGATGCTACTTAAGATAACTACTCAGCATGAAAGGATGGATACATCTCTGAAACTTAATGATTTTTATGATTTAGTATCAGCTGCGGCTCAGTGGGTAGCTCTCTCCCTTCCAAATAAAAAGGTTGTGGGTTAAAGTTCCACTCCAGGTAACCTCAGCACAAAAATCATGGCTGATGCTATGCAATGCTGCATTGCCAAGACACTGTCTTTTGGATTAGAGGTCAAGCAGAGCGCCTCTGTCTGTGCTCTCAGGCAGATGCCAAACATTTCATGGCACTACTCATGGCTCTCCACATTGGATTAGAGGTCAAGCAGAGCGCCTCTGTCTGTGCTCTCAGGCAGATGCCAAACATTTCATGGCACTACTCATGGCATCTCCACATCATGACTACTTTGAAAAGCAGGAATGTTAACCAGTGTCCTATTTATCCCTTAATCAACACCACACAAACTGACCGTCTGGTTATCATATTATTGTTTGTGGGAGCTAGTGGTGTGCAAATTGGCTGCCACACATCCTACATTACAACATTGTCTACACTTGCAAAGTACTTTATTGGTTGTAAAGTGCTTTCAGGCAACCTGCTGTCATGAAAGGCCCAATATAACTGCAAGTCTGTCCTTCTTAGTTAACTGGATTAAGAAATGAAACTTAGATAACAATGTTTGGAAGTATACAAATCATTGACCCCAGACACATTGAAAATTGGATCATAACGGAAGGATTGGCAATATTTTTGTAATCTGGATAATATTCACCTGAAAACCGAGAAAAAAAACTAACAAACCAGTTGCAGTTTGCCTTTGTTATAATTTATGATGTTTCCTGGAGAAATCTGGTTTAACAATCCTGACATGGTCAGCTCGGAAAAATGGGAGGAGGAGGAGGAGGAATCATCTACCTTGATGGATAAGAAATTTTTGGTGAAACTGTTTTTACTTTGGGAGAGGAAAGCACAACAATCAATCTTTTTTCTGTTGACACAATGGCAACATGCACGTGACACAACAATAAAATTTCACAATGTTGCTTGTGAATTCATGAATAAACATTTCCAAAGCTTTCTCTATTCTCTGACAAAAAAAGAAAGGTGGGGAATTCAAATATGTCATTCAATGAGGAAAGTGCAACCCCAGCATTTTGACTTGAAAATAATTAACTAGAATGTAGACCACTCTCCAAAAGATTTTGGCAAACTGGCAGAAGTCAGATCGCATTTCATGTCTACTGGTGAGAATAATGAATGGTAGAAAAAGGATACATTTTATTTTTTCATAGGTTACCCGATAATGGAGCATAATGACATCAGGGCGAGAGGATAAGCAACCAGTTTAACTTTGCTATGCTGTACACTCAGCGTAAGGAATGAATACTTTACATCATTTTTTAAGTTTATTTATTAGTGTCACAAGTAGGCTTACATTAACACTAATGAAGTTACTGTGAAAATCTCCTAGTCGCCACACTCTGGTGCCTGTTTGGGTACACGGAGGGAGAATTTAGCATGGCCAATGCACCTAACCAGCACATCTTTCGGACAGTGGGAGGAAACCAGAGCACTCGGAGGAAATCCACGCAGACAAAGGGAGAACGTGCAGACTCCGCACAGGCAGTGACCCAAGCTGGGAATCGAACCTGGGTCCCTGGCACTGTGAGGCAGCAGTGCTAACCACTATGCCACCAAATTATCTACAGACATGACGTACATCAAAGAGAATGCCCACACTTAACAGATATATTGTACCAATCAGCAACTAAGACAGAGCAGTAGGCAATCAAACAATTTGCTTCACCAGTCACCACAACCTTCAAATTAAACCGCCAAAGTTCCACTATTTGTAAATGTGAATGATATTACACTAATTTAATTGTGGATTCCAATCTCAATGTACTTTTACACAGTACTCGTGGTCGACACATAGCACTTCTACCATCAGCAGCAGAGTCAAAAATTTAATATTTTCTAGGCTTCTTGAATTGCCACAAGAACTTAACTTGATCGACTCAATCCAAAGATGCAAAATTCATCCCATCAGCAATGGAAGGCGCATCAATGGCTAGGAATCAAATTCTAGGCCTTCATAATCTGCTTGACTGCAATGCTCCTGGGACAGCACTTGTAAAACTGAACTCTCAAACTCACCCACAATGTTTTCCCCAATCAGCAGATTGGCGACATAATGCATCATAAAAATACTGCCAAAGAATAAAGAAAAAAGAAAAAACTGTTCCACCCTGGCACCAAACATCACAGAACTTGGGGAAATCAGGACTCTAATTTATTCCAACTTAATAGAAATCATAGAAACCCTACAGCACAGAAAGAGGCCATTCGGCCCATCGAGTCTGCACCGACCACAATCCCACCCAGGCCCTACCCCCATATCTATAACTTGCAAAGAGATAATGTGGGGTTATGGGAATAGGGCCTTGGTGGGATTGTGGTGGGTACAGACTCAATGGGCCAAATGGCCTCATTCTGTACTGTAGGGATTCTATGAATCTATGAAAGAAGACAGATTGTGGACTTGATACTTCCCAACATGAGTACATAAAAATCTAGTGAACCAATCATCCGTGATCAGTCCTTCACCAAGGTAGTAGTGATTTGCCTAAGGGCACGCCTCTGCTCAATTCTCTACACCAGTGATGGACAAACAAGGCTAGTGTGTGGGCCGCATTAGTGGCCCTCCTTCATCTCAGTGGGCTGCAAGGTTGAAACTGGGCATGTTCACCAACTATGACCCCTGAATAAGATTGAACATATTTAATACACACTGAATATTTCATAACAAGTTATAGAAAATGCTAATCATTCATATGTTAATAGAACTGTCACCAGCGTCAAGCGGTTAAAACAAAAGAAATATTTACACTTGATTGGACACAGAGCTCTCATGGTCAATGTTGTATGCAATCAGCATACACATCACTTTAAGTGCCCTTGTTTTATGTGCGTGTCACTTCAGTCACACCTGTGGGAAAAATGCTACTTGGCGGGAAGCTGGCAGAATGTGGCAACTCCGCACATGGACAAGTCAACAAAATGTCCTGTGGACCGCACTCAGAACCCTGATGGGCCGCATGTGGCCGGTGGACCGCAGGTTGCCCACCATTTCTCTACATCTTGTGGTCTTCTAATTTCCTCTTCAGTTGGTTGTAGCAGCTCCCAATCTCAATTTCAAAATGTCTAACATCTTCATTCTCTTTCTCCCTCCTGGTCCACAACTCTCTAATCTTTCAGTCACATCATTCAACATGCCTTAGAAAATGTTCAATCCAACCTTCTTGCCTATTCTTGATGATACCCAATAAGGATCTTCCTGCCTCCACCATCCTGAGAATGTCTTTATTCCTCTAGAGTTCTTGCCAACTGGCCCACTCCATCCTTCTCCAGAACCATATTCCACAACTTTGGCTGTCAGCTTTTTTCCAGGTCCATGTTTCGGGCCCATACAACAAGACGATGCAAATCACAATCTTGATAATTATTTTCTTAAAGCCTCTATTCATTCCATTTCTATTCAGCGAGGTAACAGCTGATCAAAAGTCAGCATTCCTCACCCTCTCAACAAGAGACCAAAGGGTTCCTTTGGTTAAACAAATAGGTTATTTTTAAATCAACAATGGTTTCTTCGCCATCATTCCACATTTTTACAGGATTCAAGTTTCACCCTGGATCTCCAGTCCAATGATAATACCACAACACCACCACCTCCCCATCGATATCCCTATCAGATTTTCAGCACCCACAGTATTTTGCTTTTGGATTATTTTTAAAAATGAGTCAAGATATGAAACATTATAACTCACATTTATCGAAATATATATCAACATTCTGGTGTAAATTAATAGATGAAAAGTAAGGAATAGTTCGGTATAGAAATGGAACATATTTCCATTTTTGTCATTCAGTGAGAACATTAGTCACCCCCTCATTTTCTTCCATCATGCATGCTCCAATCCTTCAATCATGATCTGTCCTTCTGGCATTTTTAGTTAAATTTAGTCTCGATTGGGACATAAATATAGGATTTGGGTAAAAGCTGAAATTGAAATTTCACAAATATAAATTCAATTCCTCAGGGACAGTTAGGCTGTTCAGCATTATTTATGAACTTAATGCACCATTAAAAACCAAGCTACACTTCAGTCAACAAGGTGTAACGTTTTCAAAGAATTTTACAGAGAGATAATATCGTAATAGGACAACTTTTAGCAGTTCAGCAATTTGTACTGGATCGGCGCATGGGGAGCATTCAACAGTGCGCCTGGAGGGGAACTGACAGCAACTTCTAGATTTCCACTTTGTACTGCGCATTTATGGACTACAGAAGTTGCAACGAAGTAACGATGGTGACATTGACAGTTTTGTTGTCATTACCAGGACAAAAGTGGGGTCCTGTAACAGCCCAGCATGCACAATACTAACATTCATTTCCTGCTCTCCAGAATCTCTGATGCTATCTGGTATGTCAAAAAGCCCGATATCTAATCAAACAATTTTTCTCTATTAAATTGAAACACATCAGATTGTAGATCAGCCTCCATTTGAACACTATAAACTGCCTATGTACATACTATTTTGGCACATACCTGCACGTATGGTGCATAATTCAGTAACTTAGTAACACTAACAACATATAGGCCAAGCTAACACCATCAAGGTCAGGAGAGACATGAATGCAATCGAGGCTCAGGTCAGGAATTGAGGAGGGGCCAGTCACATCTTCTGAAACAGTAGCAGCAACAACAGAATTTCATGTTCCTGCAGCAATACAAACTAAGCAAATAATATTTTTGTGGTTTAATTTCCTGCAAATGAAGCAATTTTCTTCGGCTGAGCATATTCACTCATACTTATGAAGTATCAATCTCTCATATGTTTTGCACTCCCCTGATCACTTAGGTAGCAAAGACAGAAAACACCTGAGTTTCACAGAACAAGACCCGTGTTCACTCTCCTGTCCATCTCTGGTCATCTGATTAAGGCTGGGGAGCTGTGGAATGGAACAACAGTCTCAGCAGCTGAGTAAGAACAAATTAATTGGCAAAGGAAACTGGTTGTTTGTAATCGAACAACTCCTGCTCATGAGTCAATGGTAAGCAACAAAAGCCTGAATGTGTTTGCAAGGAAGGGTCTCACTTCCGAGTGTGGTGGAGGGAGCGATCAGGGTCTTGGGGAACACGTCCAGGGATAACATGACTTTGGGAGTGGGGAGGTGCATCTCTGTCAAAGAGAGCTTCTGATGGAGGTAGCCCCTGCACTCCACTTCCCAGCCTCTGACGTGAACTCTAAGTCCATTGATGATTGGGTTTCCCCCACACAAGGTCAATCCTTGTATCAGCCTAAAAATTGGAACTGGGTGCGAAACAGCCTTTAAGTGCCACTTAAGGGCCTCAATTGGGGCAAGGGCGGGTTTCCTATCCGAAGCCTTGTCCGCCTTGTGTAAAGTCACTACATAATTGGGGCGGGCAGCAACCTCCAATTTAACACTCTCCCCCTGCCCGCCTAAAAACCTGTAGTGTTGGGCAGGGAGGGACCAGGACAGGTTGTTGGTGACCTGGACACCTAAAAACTTGAAACTCTGGACCCTTTCTACTTCGTCCCCATTGATGTAGACAGGGGCATGTTCTCCTTTACGCTTCCTGAAGTCGATGACAATCTCCTTCATTTTGCTGACATTGAGGGAGAGATTATTGTTGCTGCACCAGTTCACCAGATTCTCTATCTCGATCTGTCTCGTCATTGTTTGAGATCGGACCCACCGTGGTGGTGTCGTCAGCAAACTGGAAAATCTAATTGGAGGGGAATTTGGCCACACAGTCATAAGGAGTATAGTAGGGGGCTGAGAACACAGTCTTGTGGGGGCACTGGTGTTGAGGATGACATTCTAGCCAAAGTCTCATGTAAATTCATTCCATGAGGCCATGCTCAGGAATTGCCTTCCTAAATTCCTTTGCCACCTACTTATCTCCTACTTAATATCCTGCCTTAAAATCCATCTCTTTGACCAAGCTTTTGAATACACCTCCATTTGCACGGCATCTTGAGATGTTCGTTTTCTATGTAACAGCAAAATAAATGAAAATTATTTCAGGATTCTACCCTTCTTGAATGTGCTGAAGTTAAAAACCTCTCAAGAGGACTGGATTATACTCTGTACCATTTTCCTGCTCTCTTTCCCCACCCTTTACATTTTTGTTTACTGCTACCATCACATTATGAATTTAGTTAACACTTTCAACATAAGGTGTACCTTAAGCTTCACAGATAAATGGCACTGATGCAGGGTGAGAGATATTCAGAAGTTAAGGATTGATTGGTTGAGAAGGATTCTTGAGACTCAGTTTTTAAAAGTTGAAAGTACTAGAGAGTTGGACCAAGACAGCTGAAAGCTCCACAACCAATGAAGCAAAGAGAGGAGAGAAAGCCAGAATCAGAACAACAGGTGAGGAGGAGAATCTATTGAAATTAGGGAGCTTGCAAAAATTGAGGTGGTCAGCGGTTTTACAAAGAGGACATCTAAAGTAATGCTTTATGGGGACTGAAAACAGTGAAGGTCACTGGGGATGCATTGATGAGCAAGTGGGACTTTGTACAGACAGAACACACCCATTGAGAGTTTGTGGAGAATGGTGGATGGGATGTTAGCAAGATGCAACATCCTGGGGGTTGCCATGGACCAGAATCTGAACTTATCATATAAATACCCATGGATACAAGAACAGGTCAGAGGCTGGGAATTGTGTGCAGGGTAACCCACTTCCTGACTCCCCAAAGTTCATCTGCCATCTATAAGTGTGATGGAATATTCTCCACTTGTCTGGGTGACTGCAGTTCCAACAATCAATACCATCTAGGACAAAGCAGTTGCATGACTGGCATCCCATCCACCACCTTAAACATTCGCACCCTCCATCACTGGTGCACAATGGTAGCAATTAGACCCATCAACAAGATACACCGCAGCATCAAACCAAGGTTCCTTTGACAGCACCTTCAGCACTTCATTGAGAAAATCGCCATTTGATATATATTTTCATTTCCAATCCCAAAATGCCTTCACTCACATATATCTATAATAAACTGCACTTGTCACTTAATTGCTCCTTCTGGCCTATTTACAGCTTCCTGATTTCTTTTTCAATATTTCATATATAATATGCAAACACATTCTGTTATTTTCATATATTAGTTGATTTCCCATAGTTTTGTAGCCAGGGAACGCAATATTCAGGGTCTGATCACTAGCTGGACTAAGTTACATGGGAGAAACAGAGAGGAGGAGGAAGATAGAAAGTAACAAATAGGAGGAGAGGTTTATAAATGTGGAAAAGGAAGGCGCAAACCAAAGTTAAGAGGAGGTTTAGACTTTGTTGTTTAGTTTGGAGGATCACCAACACTGCTGAGTATTCAGGTGGAGAGGGCACCATATGGCGTAACGGAGAAACGTATTAACAGGTTTGATTTCAATAAGTAGGAACACTGACAGGTTGATTTTAGAAGAAATCTTTCACTCGCTTCTTCATCGTGGTCTCGGCTCAAAACAGACAGTACAATTTGTATATGCTCCAAGATTGTAGGCCAGTGCCTAGGGGTAGAACTGGGACGCAGTTGGTGGTGATATACATTGGGTAACTCTGGGAACATCTATCACAAAGACATAGGTTAAGAGATGTATCACGGAAGAAAAAGAGAAAATACAGTGTTCACTCTGTCACTGAAACACTGGACCTCATTACTTCTCTTGGAGCTGACATGATGTTACAGGTGGCTCAAGATGCTGAGATAAAAATTACTAACTTTCACTAGAGAGTTTTCAAACAAGGTGTCCTTTCTCAGGGACTTAATTTTTATATGGACCTTCATAGTGAGATTTATTTTTAAGTGTTTGTTGCTGCAGTGACACCCAGTGGTCAGGGTATACAATTACAAAGATATTTCAATTGCTGAGTAAAAAACTGTATGCATTTTTATGGCGCCCATCACAAACTCTATGACCTAAAGCACTTTATTGTAAACTAAGCACAGGTGTTGGCACGTAGAAAATATTGCAGCCAATTTGTGCACATCAAGGTCCCACAAATAATAAACTGATGATCTGTTTTGGTGACAGTGGGGAACATAGAACAGTACAGCACAGTACAGGCCCTTCGGCCCACAATGTTGTGCCGAACCTTTTCCCGAAACCAAGATCAAGCTATCCCACTCCCTATCATTCTCGTGTGCTCCATGTGCCTATCCAATAACCGCTTAAAAGTTCCTAAAGTGTCCGACTCCACTATCACAGCAGGCAGTCCATTCCACACCCCAACCACTCTCTGAGTGAAGAACCTACCTCGTACATCCTATATCTCCCACCACGAACTCTATAGTTATGCCCCCTAGTAACAGCTACATCCACCCGAGGAAATAGAGCAAAGGTAAATAAAGTACACCGGAGAGAACTTCCCTGTTCATCGTTGAAATAGTGCCGTGGGATCTTTTACATCCAGCGGAAGAGGACAGACAGGGTCTCAGTTTATCATCACATCAGAAATATGGTACCTCTGACAGTGCAGCACTGGAGGGTCAGCCAAGCATTTATGCTCATATCTCTGGAAATGGACTCGAATCCACAACTTTCTGACTCAGAGGTGAGAATGTAAGCACTGAGACACAGCATGTCATGTTGCATGATTACTGCAATTAAGTACCAAAGTGCCACCCACAAGCATAAAAGGTACTGCATAAAATGTTGTGACATTCCACTCATGTTTTATATAATATAATGTATATTATATAATCTATGTATATGTACACATAGATAAATCTGGATACATACTGAGTTTTTATGCCAGACATTCTCTCAGAATTAACATCACCCATCAGTCCTCTTAAGTCAACTTTCCATCTTCTATGATCAGGACTGTAATGTTTTCTGTCCAATATGAAGCAACATAACTGTCTAACTTTAATGTTGTAATAGAACATTAACTTCATACACTGGCTACTGAAATAATACATGCAACCAGAAAGTGAATTCACCAAGATTTACAGTAGATAGGCTTTACCAAGATGGGTTACAATTTCAAATCATCAACTGGTTTATTTCACACATGACACTGTTCCGAATCCCGACTTAACGGATACCAGAGCAGAGGTTGGTGGCGTCAGGTCCCAAAATGTCTCAGAAGTTTCCACACCTGCACAGATCAGGAGCAGGTTGTCAAAGTGTAGTCCAACATTTCAGAGATTTTCAAGCCAAGGACAAGTGTCGAGTGCAGCTGTGTGGGAAGGATCAGCACGAAAACCCAATTACAGGGCCCAAGAATGGGGCGCCATAACAAGAGGAGTACCAGGACAGGGCATAGGGAGAGGCAACAGGAAGAGGTTGCAAAGAGGGAACCCAGGTAGAGGTCACAAAGAAAGAGAGCAAAGAGAGAGACACAAGTAGGAACCTTGGAGAGAGGAGCAAGCAAAGCAATGGTATTCTGCTCGGCATGGCTGAAGAGCTGGAGTTATGCGTGTGAGTTGGCACTGGAGTGCAAACTCAGGAATCCAGGGGAATGTAGTCTCGGCAGACAAGATTGCAACCCTGGGAGGTCAGCAGTTGTTGAGGCAGTCCAAACTGGCGCAGCTTTGGGGGATACAGGGATTGGATCTTGGGAAGTCGAAAGTCTGGAAATCCGCTGTGGGGAGACAGTTTTAACGAGATTCTGTAACTCACAGACAATACTGACATCTGGATAAGCTTCTGAGAAATCTTTGGGATCTGTCTTGGTCAAATCTGTGATTTATTGTGCCGTGTTGTGTGTTTGAACACAGTTTGTCTATTAATTCACATGCCATAGAATCATAGGATCCCGACAGAGCAAAAGGAGGTCATTCGGCCCATCGAGTCTGCGCTGACCACAATCCCACCCAGGCCCTATTCCCGTAGCCCTACGTATTTACGCTGCTTGTCCCTCTGGCACTAAGGGCCCAATTTTACCATTTTGATCCTAAGTGCTGGAATCTGCTTCAGATCTGACTTCTGGACCTGTTCTCAGGCGCCCCCATACGCACTCTGCCTGAAAAAATATCAGCGATTCTGAATCGTGCTGCAGAAGGCTGTGGGCAGGGCTAATCGCGCCCAAAACATTGCAGCTCTGATCGGAGCCTTCAACTGCACATGCGCAGTAAAAAAAATAGAAAAACACTCCTCTGGCACATCGCTCCCGGACTGGATAGTGCCTCGCCCCCCCGCAGCCCCCACAGACATTGCCCCACACCCACAACATAACTGTCCCCCTTACCTCCCCACTACCCAGATCGATCGTGGCCCCCCTGCTCCCCTTAGCCCCTACCGATCGCACTCAGAATGGCTCCCCCCACCAGAGAGCCGTCTGACCCGCTTCCCTCCTCCCCCCCTAACAGAGAGCTACCTGACCCACCTCCCTCCCCCCTAACAGAGAGCCATTTGACCCACTCCCTCCCCCCCACCAGTGAGCGATCTGACCCACCTCCCTCCCCCGCCACGAGAGAGACATCTGACCTGCCTCCCTAACCCCCACCAGAGAGCCATCTGACCCGTCTCCCTGCCCCCCCATCAGTGAGCGATCTGACCCACCTCCCTCCCCCCCCCCACCAGAGAGACATCTGACCCACCTCCCTAACCCCCACCAGAGAGCCATCTGACCCGCGTCTCTCCCCCCCCCCACCCCCCCCCCCGCCGGAAGCTCTGAACTTACCTCCTCAGAAGCTGGAGCACCCAAATCAGACCTTTGCGGACCATGTCTGTTTCACGCCGAATCTGGACGGGTGAACTTGGTGGTGAAGGGAGAAGTGCCGGTAAGTTTGCGTGTGCAGCCCATTAAGTCAATTTAAATGCATCTAACTTGCTGTCGTGCCCGTTTTGGGCGCGGTCCCGATCATGGCCATTTTAGGCACTTGGTAAAGGGGGAACGGGCGCGGATTGTGCTACTCACCTCACGCCAACTTACCAAGTTTTTGCGCTCGAAAACAGGCGCAACTTGGGCCCTATGGGGCAATTTAGCACGGCCAATCAACCAAACCGCACATCTTTGGATCTCATGTAACGTGTGCCACATGTTAATTCTGAATGTTCGAGAAAAAGATAGATATTGTAGATGGTTTTACTTTTCTGACTTTGTAAAATAAAATGTATTTTGTTTGTTCATAAACCTTGTGGCTTTATATTGAGTAAGGACTAGGAATTTCAAACTTCGACTATTTTAAACAAAAAGTTACTAGTCCCTAACCAGATACTTATTTTTCAAAATCATGTTTATTGAACTTTAGTTGCAAGTTTTTTATTTTCTCTCCTACTCCTCCTACATTACCCTTTTGTTTCTATTTATGGATTGCAGTATTTCTCCCATTTTTTGTTCTGTTGTTTGCTTGTTTTTTAACCTTTATTTTCACCCGAAGCAAATAACTCGTCCATGGATCAATGAAGCTCGGTATTTGCCTTTATAATCAAATTACTTTTCAAATCTCTCCTATTAAGAATGTCCAACTGGTGCCCATAAAACCAAAGAGATGAATAGGAAAAGAAAAAGAAAAAAATGTATATTTTAAGCATGAATTGTTGTTTTCCCCAATTTAAAAATTCTAAAACGTAAATTTAAGAATATAAATTCTGAAAATTACAAACATCTAATAAAGGTAACACCATTACAATCAGTTTCAAAAAACTATGAGAAAATTGTCCTAACTCCAAAAAGTTCAAGCTCATGCTATGGCATACTTTCCCCCAGATACAGGAAAATGCTGTTAATTTTTCAATCAATGCAATTTTTCCCTTTGCTTCTGATTAAATAACTCTTGCACAATAATCTGGATCCACCAGTCAGCAACTGGCAGGAACCAAGCTCATGCTTCATACCCTGATAGCCTGAACACCAACTGATCTGAAGGGGTGGGGGGTGCAATCCCAATAGAAACGCTTGCCCCATTTTAACATGAATACATGCATTTCAGTAATGCACAATAACATCTTGAGCACGTTTCTGTACTGCTGGTGCACTAAGAGTGAGAGGAGGCTGGAAATATTTTCCAGCTGAAACTTCCATTTTAAAAAAAAAATAATGTAGGCTGACGCATTAGTGAGTAATGTGAAACAACATTCCACAACCAGCATCTGATAGTAGTTTTCAACAACAGATTCTGAAGCTGAATATCAGAAATGCACAGAATCAAAACGGCAAAATCAATGTCCTGGAAATAAAGTAAAACGGAATGGATTTCATTGTGGCAACAACTGCTCCCCTTCTTAAAGGGTTAACATCACAATTGCTCGCCCGGTCAGCAAACTGACATAACTCTCATATCATAATATGAGATCACCAGTTAAAGACTCTTAATTGACTTGAAAAAAGAAACTCCACTGTGAAATACGAGTATTCTGTATGTTGCAAGTTTCTCTGTAAATAGAAGCAAAGAGCTATGGATCAGGAATGTTTCAGAAAATCAATAACATTATTTAAGAAAGGCTTCAAGCAAGATGATTGAAGCTGAATTAATGTTAACTGGTCTTCTTATGTAGATGGGGAGAATCACACCATTCATTTCAAACTTACTGATGTTCACATTCCTGTCATGCTGCTCATGATGGGCTGAGCAATGCAATAGCCTTTTAAATATTGCACAATATCGCCCAGGTTTAAGGTGCGAGGGGCAAGGTTTAAAGGAGATGTACGAGGCAGATCTTTTACACAGAGAGTAGTGGGTGCCTGTAACTCGTTGCCGGGGGAGATAGTGGAAGCGGGTACAATCGTGAGTTTTAGGGGGGATCTTGACAAATACATTAATAGGATGGGAATAGAGGGATATGGTCCCCGGAAGTGTAGGGGGTTTTAGTTAAGTCGGGCAGAATAGTCGGTGCAGGCTTGGAGGGCTGAAGGGCCTGTTCTTGTGCTGTAATTTTCTTCATTCTTTGTAATAGTGACTTCATTTCACAAGAGGTGGGATGTGTGCCTATGAGGATGAATTTGTGAATGAGAAAAGGTTCCAAATAGAAATATGTTTGGGGAGGGAGGAGGACACTATATTACAGAATCTCTAGACAATATTTAAAATTTCAAAATTACCTACAAACTATAAATTGGTGAAGTGCACAATAAACAGTGTATATTTAACAGTCGATAACCATTACATATAGGCCACATAACATTTTGCTTCGGACAAAATGTCCTCAAGGAAAGATAATAGCTTAAAAGCTCGTAATGGTAAGTAGCTGTACTCCGTACATGCTAATGATAAATGGTTATTAAAAAAAAAGAGACTGATCATCATCTCAACAGTGTTCTTCCAGCTAGAATAAAATAAACCAGCTACACTCAGTCTTCAATCTGCATTAATTTGCTTTAATTGCTGACCACAAGTCTTGGAATGACTATGTAACTGACATAATTCATTTCAATGGGCGGAAATCTCTCAGCAACCTTCCTGCTGGAGCCAATATTGTCTTTTTATATATTTTAAGACATTTTGTGTTTTGCATATTAAAAAGACAACGCATTTTGGGAGAGGATACATCAAAATGAAAGATTAAAAAAATGAAATATTTAACAGCATCATTTTCTAGTCCTATAGTTTCATTATCTGTGAGCCTCTTTACTCATGCTGTTTTCTCATAACAGCAAACCTGAATTGGATTAGAACTGTGCAGAAAATATTATGAGGATTATCACCAGTTATGTCAGCCATCTATTGTGAATGTCTATTTATTTCCAGTGTTCTTCCCAAAAATCTAGCTATTAAAATCTAACAATATATAATCAAAATGCACTTGGAGTGTCGCAAGTACAATAGATACTCCCGAACTATCAAATAAATATAATACGCGCTACCAAACCAAGAAATAATGAGTCTGATTTTGCTGAAAAATGCCATCTGAATGACAAACATCAGTATTTTGTAAACCAGCACATAACTTGCAGCAAAGAAGAGACATCCCATGAATTGCAGATGACAAGTTGCTGGTCGGTTCATGACATTCTTCTGTTTGCTTCACAAAAAACGCTTGTGCTCAACTTCCTCATAAGTTTCATGCACCGGGATTTTCTGACCCTGCCATTGGCAGACATCATCGTGGACAGGATGGGAAGATTTGGAGAGCAGTTAAAAGTCATGACCATACCCACATGTGTCAGAGCTGGAAAATCCTGCCCAAGAAGTTGCTGTGTTTGCACATGCTGATTTATCCATTAAACCCACCAATGAAACTTAGGCTTTGTAATTAACAGCATAAAGATCCTTTAACAAGATGTTAATTATTAATGACTGTCAATCAACCTCACTTGCCCAGAAAACGAACAAATGAAAGTACAGAGTCTGATTTCTTCAGATTGTGAATTGTTGCAGGAAAATTTTAAAAACGACAGGTCACATTTAAAACAACAGGTCACATTTAAAATGGCACATTTTACGTTTTAAGTACTCTTTTCCAACTTTTTCTCTCTCTTAATCTAATCTTCTTCTCATCTCAACATATCTTTCTGTAATCTACTTTGACAATAAATTCACCCATTCAAATCCACCCTCCTTCTCGGCAGCATGTTCCACCCCCTCCCCGACATGGTTTACCCAGCATCGGGGTCCTCCAGATAGGTCACCCTGCCTGACCCCCGACATGTTGATATATACCCCGCCCCATCAAGACTGCCTTCATAATCCAGGTGTTCAATAAGGTCCCACGTGCCCTGCTACCCTTGTGTTATCAGCTTGCAATTCCTGCAACATACAAGGCAGAACATTTTAAAATTTAAACGTGCAAGAACAATGGGAGCCATTTTCCGGTATCCTGCTGTCAGGCAGCCATGCCTGCCAGAAGCACATATTGAAAAGTTCAGATATACACTGTGCATCATTTTCCAAACATTAACTTAACAGGTTGGAAAATCACCCAAGGACACAGTGGAAATTCCCTGATGTACACTCCGATTGGGTGAGAGTCCCAGACAGAAGCATGAAGTCAGAAAATAAGCACAAAACTTTCAGGTGATATTTGGTTCTTTGCACTCTGGAGCCTAGTCAAGTGTCGATAGCACACTGGAAAGCTAGTTCTAATACACAGAGGAAAGTTCATAAAAAGAATAAATGTTTGTTTTTGTGCACAGGAAAATGAGAAATGCTGCTTTCGATTATCCCAATATTCTGCGACCCCCAACTTCTGAAATGTACAAACATTAAGTACATCATTCAGCTTCGGTGACAATTTATTGGTTTTTTGATTGCTCACAGAAATAAAAATTATGTTTGAAAATTCCAGTGGCCATTTCAGTAAGGTTCTGGTCTAGCTGAGTCAAAGACAACTGACATTCTATTTAGGTGTTTGAAAGTACGTCAACATTGCATGTTCACCATGCAAACCTGGTGCCTGCTTTACTCTTGCTGGTACATAGACACTATCAAGGCAAGGCACATTTAAGCCGAGGAGGACAGCCAACTCGAACCAAATGGACAAACTGAAATTCATTTCGATGTGACTTTCTTCACTGAGCACAGGAAGATAGCCATATCTTTCAATGTGGCTCTCCAACAATATGAAAAAGGGCACTCCTCCACTAAAATCAGTGAATTTAAATTTCACTTGTACAAATGGAGAGATAATAGCTCCACACTGCTATTCCCTGTTGCCTAGAAACAAGCATTAAGATCAAAGGCAGCATCAGAATGTCACTCCAGGGCTGTATAAAGTGCAAACACCAGAGTCACTAATATTAAACTCACGGTAGGAGAGCTCAGTGGTTAAAGTGATGATGGAAAGCAGTATTTCACTCATGGTGCAGCCACACAAGATTCGCTCAAAATTATACAGATCCTCTTAAAACAGAGCAATGATAATTATTTAGTTTGTAATACCAGTTAACCAGCACTGCAGGAAGGAACACTTTCCATATAATTATTCCCACCCACATCGAATGCAGCACCAGAAAACAGTGCGAATATCCCTCGACCAAAAAGAAATGATTTAAATTTATTCTTTTTTCAAATTAGTTGCATGTCAATAATTTCCATAGCACAGAACCAGAGAAGTTTACAGCACAGGATGCCATTTGACCCATGTACATAGTACCATTTGCTGAAGCAATTCATTATTAATTCCACTGCTCTGCTCTCTCTCCACAGCATCTTTGCCTCTCGTATGTACTTAAATTTTCTGTAAAATTGTGATGGCTTCAACTGTTTCTCGCTGCAAAACAAGCCATGTTTCAATCATCCTCCATATTTTGACCCACCAAATCTCCTCCTCCATTCTTTATAATGAGAAGTGGTCATTTTAAATTAATGGCCCATTAACAATTTTCCCTACTCACTCCCTGTCAAAACCTTTCAGTAACTTTAGAAATCCTTTCAATTTATTTTCAACCTTCTCTGCTCCAGTGGAAATAGTCTTGTTTTTTCAAGTTCTCCTCAAAGCTACTTGGCTGTCTTGGACATTATGGCTGGAATTTAATGCGACAGTGGTGGTCCCATTTTTTCAATCCAATATTCAATCCAGTGGTGGTTCCAAATGTTCAATCCAATATTCAGAATGTTGAAATCATTGTTTTCAGCCCCACCACAAACTCCATTCTCCAGCCACAGACTTCATCCCTTTTCTGGGCAGATGTACAAGGCACAGGTTGTTCTCAATTTTGATATCAAATATGATCCTGAGATAAGCTTCTGGCCAGATATCCAAACCATCAATAAGACAACATATTGAGTGTAGGATCACCCAACTCTGCCCCCATCGAAGCTCATCTGCTGCTGACATGCCTTTGTTACCTCCAACTATATTAATACTCTCCTGGCTGGTCTCCCAATTCTATTGTCATAAATTTGAGCTCATTCAAAACTCGACTGCTCAAGTCCTAACTTGCACCAAGTCCACCCAGTGCTCACTGACCAAAATTTGTTCCTGGTTAGGCTGTGTGTTGACTTTAAAATTTTTATCCTTATTTTCAAATCCCTTTATGGCCTTGCCCCTTGCTATCTGTTTACATTATTTGTTCTTTTTGGCCAAGCTTACCTGATGTTTGTCATTTTCATAAATGACCTGGATGAGGAAGTGGAGGGATGGGTTGGTAAGTGTGCTGACGACACCAAGGTAGGTGGTGTTGTGGATAGTTTGGAGGGATGTCAGAAGTTGCAGCGAGACATAGATAGAATGCAAGACTGGGCGGAGAAGTGGCAGATGGACTTCAACCCGGATAAGTGTGTGGTGATCCATTTTGGCAGATCCAATGGGATGAAGCAGCAGTATAATATGAAGGGTACCATTCTTAGCAGTGTAGAGGATCAGAAGGACCTTGGGGTCCGGGTCCATAGGACTCTTAAATCGGCCTCGCAGGTGGAGGATGCGGTCAAGAAGGCGTACGGCGTACTAGCCTTCATTAATCGAGGGATTGAGTTTAGGAGTCGGGAGATAATGCTGCAGCTTTATAGGACCCTGATTAGACCCCACTTGGAGTACTGCGTGCAGTTCTGGTCACCTCATTACAGGAAAGATGTTGAAGCCATTGAAAGGGTGCAGAGGAGATTTACAAGGATGTTGCCTGGATTGGAGGGCATGCCTTATGAGGATAGGTTGAGGGAGCTTGGTCTCTTCTCCCTGGAGAGACGAAGGATGAGAGGTGACCTGATAGAGGTTTACAAGATGTTGAGAGGTCTGGATAGGGTAGACTCTCAGAGGCTATTTCCAAGGGCTGAAATGGTTGCTACGAGAGGACACAGGTTTAAGGTGCTGGGGGGTAGGTACAGAGGAGATGTCAGGGGTAAGTTTTTCACTCAGAGGGTGGTGGGTGAGTGGAATCGGCTGACGTCGGTGGTGGTGGAGGCAAACTCGTTGGGGTCTTTTAAGAGACTTCTGGATGAGTACATGGGATTTAATGGGATTGAGGGCTATAGATAGGCCTAGAGGTAGGGATATGATCAGCGCAACTTGTGGGCCGAAGGGCCTGTTTGTGCTGTGGCTTTCTATGTTCTATGTTCTATGATGTGATTTAGCAGCAATTTTCTTTTGCTAACTCTCCTGTGAAACACCTTGGGATATTCTACTATGTTAAAGGCGCTATCTAAATGCAAGTTTTTGTATTTTTGCCTGGAGGCATTTGCCTATTTAAAATGCTATGTAAACATATGCTGTTATCTTTGTTAACTGACGTCCTCCTTGCTGCAAAACCAGAATTGACTTGGATCTTGCCAGTGTCTATGCTTCAATTATATGCTGCTTTTGAAACTAAAAACACAACTGAAAAATTGGATCTTTTCTCATTATCACAATACAGACTGCAGGGCGATATATCAGAAGTCTTTAAAAAATACAAAAGGACATGACACAGTTAATAGAAGCAGACTGTTCACATTCGTCAAGTGTCAAGAACAAGAGGTTTTAGAAACAAGACTAAATTTAAGGCATTTATAACAGAAGGCGAGGAAAAGTTCTTCAGAGAGAGAGATCAGGAGTGGTGGAATTCACTTCCAGGTGTAATGGGTGCGACAGAAAGTACAGATTAAATTGGATTGGTGAAAGAATGAAACAGGGGATAAACAGATAAGGGAACTGGGTAGCTAAGTGAGTTTAGCATGATTTTCTCACTGACAGGCCAGTCTAATAAATGGGCAGTTTCTCTGCTGTGACCTCTTATTTTTCTCTGTTGTTTGCCAAACCTCATACTTTCCACTTTGACAACATTTCCTGCACACCAATCTAAATCATTGGTATATATACCAAGGACAAACATGGACCTGTTACAATCTTGTTAGGAACAGTTAACATTTGAAAAGAAATCGGAACATCCAATTTTAGCCAAAAGAAAATTTCATGTTTTTAAACAAAAACACACTTTACTGTACACAAAAGACGTAATCTAAATAAGGACTATTAACTTAATAGGGTTTATAATTAGGTAAGTGATGCACTCAGTTGAACTGAATTGATTTATTATTGTCACTTGTATTGGGATACAGTGAAAAGTATTATTTCTTGCTTGCTATACAGACATAACATACCATTCATAGAGTACATAGGGAAGAAGGAAAGGATAGGATGCAGAATATAGTGTTGCAGTTACCAATAGCGTGAAAAGAAAAATCAGCTCAATCTGTGACAGGGCCATTCAATTGTCTGATGGCAGCAGGAAAGAAGCTGTTCTTGAGTCAGTTGGTACGTTTTCAGACTTTTGTATCTTTTTCCTGATGGAAGGTGGTGGAAGACAGTATGTCCAGGGTGCGTGGGGTCCTTGATTATGCTTTCACGAGGCAGCGGGAAGTGTAGACAGAGTCAATGGATGGGAGGCTGGCTTTGTTTAGTACCTCTTGATTGTGGAGACCTCAGTCACTTGTTCTGGTTGTCTTCCCAGTGCTTCCAATTGATTCTGTTGGTTGTTTACTTTCGCCACAAGACTCTGAGGGCATCATATTTTTTTCCTCCAGCTTAAAACTAGACAATATCCAGCTCCTTTTTTTTCATGAAACCCAAAACAAGATTAAGCTCTATACTCATTCCACGTGGAGAATAATGTAGTTAGCTTTTTCGTTTCTTTCTGCTCAGGCCTAACTAACTGTCATTTACTTTGACTATCTTCTCTCAGAAAGCTGCACCAAACATAAAATCCAAGCTACAATTAAAATGCTCAGCAAATACCCAGATTAAATGAAACCACAGATTCTCCCTAAAACTCAACTCCATGACAATGTGAAATGCTCAGGGTTTGCCAAATGCTTTTAAAAATTTTAAATCTAACACCTGAAACAAAAAATTCTCTCTGGACAGCCCTTATTGCAAGGTTTGTAGACATCATATCTCTACCAAAAGGCCCACAAATAGGTCATCCAGGGTCTAATTTTCTCCACCTGCTGTTTTTATGACTCTAACTTTCTAACTTTGACCTTTTAAGTCAACATGGTCCAGCCTTTCAATAAACAAGATCCATTCTTTGAACTGTAATTACTTCAGGCTTGCTTGAATTGCATTTATGTCAGATGTCAAACCGCTTTAAATTAGGTATTACCCCAGTTCTCTAAACTTTAATTCCGAAAACCACAAGTTATATTTTAAAACATATAAATGATGACAAACACAACAATGACCTCTGGGTACCACTTCCATTGTGGACAAACGCTGTTTCCTGTCTAGCAACCAACTTTCTTTCCAAGCTGCGACATTCCCTCTTCACAATACAACTCAATCCTCTGAACAAGTCGCATGCGAGCCACTTCATAAAGACACCTTCTAAAATTTCATACACACACGGATTCATTCATTTTATCAATCCAGTTGATGACTTCTTCAAAACAAACCTCCTAAATCCAATGTTGAGCGCAGATCAGGTTCCATGACAAGTCCAGAGAGCAACTTCCAAGTTTCCTTTCAGAATTAATCTCCAATTTATCACTACCTAATGTCAGTGGAACATCTGCCTTCAACAAAAATAACAACTAAAAATGGCAGAGATCACCACTCTGCTAAAAAATAGCAAAAGTAACAAAACAGATATTCAATATCTGTTTTACATTGTTTCACACATTTTGGAAGGAGTGAGGAATTTACATCAAAAATAATTTTTTACTTGCCCAATTGGCCATTCCTCATGTGTGAATGTTGACAAGCTATTCAAACACCAGGGCATCTTGTATCCAAATCAAAATGCATATTAATTTGATGGCTGAATTTGATGATGCTGCAACTGCAGAGGATGCACTTCTCACACATGCTGCTATTGTACCTGTGATGTTAAAGCCAGCAACATCAATGATCGAGAAATAAGAATGGGGTCAGTCAACGGGGAACATGTACTGTGGAAATGAATGGCATTTTCACTTCTACATATTAAGAGCATACCGCTGCCAGGTCCCACAGAATCCCTACAGTGCAGAAGTAAACCATCTGGTCCATCGAATCTGCATGCACTCTCCAGAACAGCATTCCACCCAAGCCAAATCCCACCCCCCCCTCCCTCCAATCCCGGTAACTCCTCGCATTTACCTTGGCAAATCGACATAACCTGCACATCTTGGACACTATGGGGCAATTTAACATGGCCAATGCACCTCACCGGCTCATCTCTGAACTGTTTGAAGAAACTGGAGCACCTAAAGGAAACTCATGTGGACACGGGAAGAATGTGAAAACTGTCCACAGTCATCCAAGGCCAGAATCGAACCCAGGTCCTTGGCACGATAAGGCAGCCGTGCAAACCACCGTGCCACTGGGTCGCATATTCAATAAAAAGCAGATTTAATAGCTAACTCATGTGAGTTTAAAAAGGTTCTTTCAGTCCACCACCACAATAGCTTCCACCTTTGTTCTTAATGAACACATATTTTTCCAAGATTCTTCACATTTTATACTGCTTCTGAATTACCATCAGGGCTGAAGCCAATAGACTGATTTTCCCTCAAATGCTGGAGGCTATTTAATACTTCCATAAGATCACATGTGCCCTAGTTATCATTAGTAGAATAATGTGAAAGTGAATAAAAATTCTTCACAGTGGTTTCACATTTTCAAATAAATATTGCCCATCTATTGTGTAAAATACTTCGTTATTTCTTAAAATTCTCTTAACTGTGGCAGAAAACTGGATAGAAGGTTGGAGATGCAAAAAAGGTAAATATCATGAAGCTCGTCCAATGAATGGACCTCAACAAAAAATGAAATATCCACTGCCAGCATCAAGCACTCCCAGCCCATGTATTGCACAGTGATGTTTCAACTGACTATCTCCTCAATACTATGTTTCAGATCCCTTTTGTTATCAATTATTTTTTTCTTTTTCCTATTTCAATCAGGCATGTTGCCCTTTTGAGTAAAGCTTCTAATATGTGTATTGGGGTACGGAGCAGAAACCCCCAAGGTACATTATGAAGCCAGACTAGACCTCAACAATTTGCTATTTTGGCATTAATGTGAGGATATGATGATTCACTCCAGCACGATTCTACTGACACACTGGGAAAATTTTATCAAAACAAACTTTATTTCACAATACAGTTTAGCTATAACAAATGAATTAGCTTAACATTTAACAATTGAAAAATACTTAAACATGACAAGATACAATTCTTGACTGCTAAACTATCCCAACAAGTTCAAATTCAAGCAATATTCCTTTGACAGACTATAAATCTTTCTTCAAAATCCATTCGCAAAATACAGGCTTATGTGCTTGTACTTGGGTTCCCAGCCCTGGGGCTCCCAGACAACCTCAAGAGTGAAGAAAAAGAAAACATGTTTTGATTTGATAGTCAGCACGGATTCGTGAAGGGCAAGTCGTGCCTCACAAATTTGATTGAATTTTTTGAGGAGGTAACTAAGTGTGTTGATGAAGGTAGGGCAGTTGATGTCATATACATGGATTTTAGTAAGGCGTTTGATAAGGTCCCTCATGGTCGGCTTATGATGAAAGTAAGGAGGTGTGGGATAGAGGGAAAGTTGGCCGATTGGATAGGTAACTGGCTGTCTGATCGAAGACAGAGGGTGGTGGTGGATGGAAAATTTTCGGATTGGAGGCAGGTTGCTAGCGGAGTGCCACAGGGATCAGTGCTTGGTCCTCTGCTCATTGTGATTTTTATTAATGACTTAGAGGAGGGGGCTGAAGGGTGGATCAGTAATTTGCTGATGACACCAAGATTGGTGGAGTAGTGGATGAGGTGGAGGGCTGTTGTAGGCTGCAAAGAGACATAAATAGGATGCAAAGCTGGGCTGAAAAATGGCAAATGGAATTTAACCCTGATAAATGTGAGGTGATTCATTTTGGTAGGACTAATTTAAATGTGGATTACAGGGTCAAAGGTAGGGTTCTGAAGACTGTGGAGGAACAGAGAGATCTTGGAGTCCATATCCACAGATCTCTAAAGGTTGCCACTCAAGTGGATAGAGCTGTGAAGAAGGCCTATCGTGTGTTAGCTTTTATTAACAGGGGGTTGGAGTTTAAGAGCCGTGGGGTTTTGCTGCAACTGTACAGGACCTTGGTGAGACCACATTTGGAATATTGTGTGCAGTTCTGGTCACCTCGCTATAAGAAGGATGTGGAAGTGCTGGAAAGAGTGCAGAGGAGATTTACCAGGATGCTGCCTGGTTTGGAGGGTAGGTCTTATGAGGAAAGGTTGAGGGAGCTAGGGCTGTTCTCTCTGGAGCGGAGGAGGCTATGGGGAGACTTAATAGAGGTTGATAAAATGATGAAGGGGATAGATAGAGTGAACGTTCAAAGACTATTTCCTCGGGTGGATGGAGCTATTACAAGGGAGCATAACTGTAGGGTTCGTGGTGGGAGATATAGGAAGGATATCAGAGGTAGGTTCTTTACGCAGAGAGTGGTTGGGGTGTGGAATGGACTGCCTGCAGTGATAGTGGAGTCAGACACTTTAGGAACATTTAAGCGGTTATTGCATAGGCACATGGAGCACACCAGGATGTTAGGGAGTAGGATAGCTTGATCTTGGTTTCAGATAAAGCTCGGCACAACATCGTGGGCCGAAGGGCCTGTTCTGTGCTGTACTGTTCTATGTTCTATGATTTCTTCAGAACCAGGCAGAAACTGCTAGTTTTAAAATGAAAGAGAAACTGCGTATCTTCGCTACAAGCTTTGCCCTTCCCATGAAGCACAAGACTCTGTCTCTGTCAATCAACCTTACCAAAACTCTACTCTGAAATCCCAGGGGAAAAGCCAAGTAAACACAAATGCATTAACTCTGTTTAGGCAAACACACCATTTGCTAAAATTATCCTGCGGTTTCAGCATGGAGTTGCATGGTTTTTTCAGACAAATCAACTCCTTGCAACAAAACACTGCCTCTTACAAGAAACATGATACAAGTATATTTCGAAAAGGCACAGTATAATCACACATGCCAATTTATCAGCATTTTTTTTCATTCCACATCCATGATTCAGCAGAGGTATGAGGGAAAGCAGACACAAGATTGTGAACTCAATTCAAAACTAAATTAAAGGGTGAAAAGGAAATCTGCTAATATGCCACATTGTCTCATTCTGTATCGCATGCACTTTAAACAAAAGCAAGAAAAATAGTCAGCAATTCTTTTTTGAAATAATCAGAGAGAAGTTGTGTGTACAGTTCCTTGCGATTTAAAATAACCTGACCAAGAGTAGCAATGTGCTCAGCAAGACATTCAGACTGCAGCACAATTTTAAATTAGTTGGCAGGCCATGCAATCTGCAACGTCTGATTAAATAAGCTTAACATTCGTAAATCCACAATCCTGACCACCATTCAAGTACTGCTAATCAAGGTAAAATAATGAGAATTTGCATCTGAGAAATATTCTTTCAAAATCAATACATTAACTTTGATACAAGTTCCACTGGATAAGCAGAATTACACCCACACTTCCAGCAAGCAAACCGGCAGCCCAATATTAGGATGCTTAAAACACCTTTACCAATCTCGCTCAATTTTACTGCACCTGATGCCTCGATGATGCTTGAAGCAAGACATTATTTGGTATCAATGTAAACAAAGTGCCTACATGCATGTTTCCTTCACAGATGAAAGGACTCAGGCTGCAAAAATACTCTGGGTTCTCACCAGCACAAAGCTATTCTTAATTTGTAATCATTGAGGTCCATCAAAAAGAATTATTTATGCAAGCAAAACCATTTTCAAAAATTGCTAATATAGTTAACATGACGTTCAAAAGGCACAATTGCATGTTACAGCAGGTTGTCCTTCCCCTTAACTAAGGATTAGTTTAATCTGAGGAGATTTAAGGGGAGGGCGGAAAATAAGCTATCGGACAAAGAAAGGAATTGATTTTTTTTTTAAATCAAATTTTCAAGCTTAACCAAGGAGATTCTGTGATATTGTAGGGAGTCTTTCGATTCCAGGTAGCCACACTGGTGCACTTTGCCGTTGTATTACCATGCTAAGGAACAGTAGAGAGAGGTCTAGTCACTTGCAAATTCACATACAGTAGTCAGAGTTTTGTGGAGGTGGGGGATGCAGGAGGGGCAAAGAGGGGGCCGCGGAGGCATCAACGGGGGAAGGATCGACATAGGGAAGGAGTGGCGGAGGAGGGGCGATGCGGATGAGAGGACAGGAACAAGAAGACAGGGATGAGAGGAGGGGTAAAGGAACTTGGAGAGGGGACAAGGGTTAGCCAGACCGCAGGGTGGTGGTGGGGGGATGGGAAGGGGTTTTGGCAGGGAGGGGGAAGGAGGGATCGAGAGAATGGAAAGGTGGAGTGGGGGCCAACAGGAAGGCCTTCTCCATCCCCCACTTCCTAATACTAGTTCTTTCAATCAGGGCTTGCTTAGGTGCCCCCTTATTGTAGGTCCCACCAGCTGCTGAGTTAATACCAGCAGGAATGGGATGAGGACATAATGTGGTTGTGAAAATAAAAAATTCCGGAAATTCGCAGCTGATCAGACAGCATTAGGGAAACAGATTTTACATTTCAGGTCAAGGTGACCCTTCATCAGAACAAGTGGTTGTCCATTTCATGGCCTTAATTAGTGGCTAGATGGTAAAGCCATCTGTGGGTCTATCCGCCATGGATTTAATGAGGGCTGAGATGGGAAGGTGGCATAGGATCCCCACCAGCCACCCTTCCACTAGATTAAATGCCCCTTCACCACCAAACCTGCCACATGAGGAGGCACCAGATTTGTTGCTCTTGAGAAGGTGATGTTGAGCCACCTTAGAATAGAAATCATAGAAACCGTACAGTGCAGAAAGAGGCTATTTGGCCCATCGAGTCGGCACCGACCACAATCCCACCCAGGTCCTACCCCCCTTTTCCCTACATATTTACCCGCTAATCCCTCAAACCTACGCATCTCAGGACACTCAGAGGCAACTTTAGCATGGCCAATCAACCTAACCCACACATCTTTGGACTGTGGGAGGAAACCAGAGGACCCGGAGGAAACCCACGCAGACATGAGGAGAATGTGCAAACTCCACACAGACAGTGACCCAAGCTGGGAATCGAACCCAGATCCCTGGCGCTGTGAAGCAGCAGTGCTAACCACTGTGCAACCGTGCCGCCCAACCACTGTACTACCGTGCCGCCCAACCTTCTTGAACTGTAGTAGCCTATCTGGTGTGTGTTATTCCCACAGTGTTAAGAAGCTTCTGCCCAATAAGCTCCCAAGCTGTCAAGAGAGATTTGTATTCTTTCACATTAGAAGTGTCTAATAACTTTCTTGACTGCAAGCGTTTCCCTTTCTTGATTTCCAATATGCTGAAACTTACAGGGCAGACCAGAGCCAGGAGGATTCTCAATTAAAAAAAGAAAATCAGCCATTTATTTTACAGGCAGCTCAAGCATTTCCCAAAGCTAGACTCAAAAACAGTGTTGACGAAGACAAAAAAGCAACCTGCCTCGTCTACCTGAGGGACTGTTACCCACCAGCCTTGTCTAGCCCCAAGAGGATATCACCCACTCTTCCTTTTCTAGTTCTTGGGGGCGGCCATCCACCTACCCTTTTCAGCTCTGAGGCACTGCTACCTTCCTGCCTTGTCAAGCCCGAAGGAACTGCTTCCCACCTGCCTTGTCTAGCCCTGACAATGTCTACCGACCCAGCTTGTCTAGCCCTGACAATGTCTACCGACCCAGCTTGTCTAGCCCTGAGGGACTGCAACCCATAAACCTTGTCTAGCCCTGAGGGACTGCTACCCAGCATGTTTTCTATTGTTAACTCATTTCAGTGGGAATCTTTAGTATGAGAAACATCTCCTGTTCCACACTGTCCTCTCATCAGTAAACGACAGAGATTTAAAGTTGCAAGTTTCTATTTTTCTTGCAGACAAACTGTATTTCCTTATCAGGCATAGTAACATGGAAAATGCATAATTCTAACAAGGTCCAATAAGAAAGCTTTATTTATTTCACATTAAAAACTTAAACATTCTGAAACATCAAAGTTTCTGTAGAAATGTCTAAAAAATGTCTATGGCAGCACGGTGGCACAGTGGTTAGCATTGTTGCGTCACAGTGCCAGGGACCCGGGTTTGATTCCCGGCTTGGATCACGGCCTGTGTGGAGTTTGCACATTCTCCCCATGTCTGCATGGGTTTCCTCCTGGTGCTCCAGTTTCCTCCCAGTCCAAAGATGTGCAGGTTAGGTGGATGGGCCATGCTAAATTGCCCCTTAGTGTCAGGGGGACTAGCTCGGATAAATGCATGGCGTTATGGGTATAGGACTGGGTAGGATCGTGGTCAGTGCCGACTCGATGGGCCCAATGACCTCCTTCTGCACTGTAGGATTCTATGATTCTAAATGGGTTAAAGGAGCAATAGGATCTAAGGGTATAGATACAGAAATCTTGAGAAGTAGCAATTAGGTTAATAAGGCAGTAATACAGGCAGAGCAAGTACAGAGGTACATTTCCAGAGGGACAGAATGAAAAAGAAAAGTTATGTTCTCCTTCTTGATTCACGGTTAGAGTGTACTGAGCACAGTCTGTTCCCTGTATTACAAACAGAATATACTAGCATTTGGAAAAGATGCAACAACAATTCATAAGGATGATACCAGAGAGGCTATAACTTTCCGCCAAGGTTGAGCAGGCTGGGACTCTTTTCTCCATACATGAGGAAGCTGTGTGGTGATTGAATAGATCTTTCTCATATTTGGAAAGACTTGGGTGAAAGTCTCCATAGGGATACAATTTCTACAGATAGGAGGAGTGGGAGACAAAAACTAGAAGGCCATCAATATGAAATAATTATCAATAAATCCAACAGGGAATTCAGGTGAATTTCTTTAACACAGAGTGGCAAGAATGTGGAACTTGCTGCCATAAGGAGTAGGTGGGGTTAACAGCAAAAATGTATTTGAGGATAATCCAGATGAGTATTCGGGAGCAAACACTAGAAGGGTTTGTTTTATACGACTGGATGAAAACCAGTGGGAAGAGGCTGACATGGAGCATAAAGCAGTTCATCCATCAGTTGGGCCAAATCACTCATTTTTGTGCTGTAAGATTCGATGCAACATGATGACAGTGCACTGGAAACAAAATTATCGCAGAGAGAATACTCCTCGTGTGACATATTGAGATCATATACAGAGAGAATACCCCTCACTTGGGATGATGGACAACGAGGACACTCAGCTGATCAATATGGAGAGAATATTCCTCGTTTGACCAACTATTCTCCTCGTGTCTGCGTGGGTTTCCTCCGGGTGCTCCGGTTTCCTCCCACAGTCCAAAGATGTGTGGGTTAGGTTGATTGGCCAGGTTAAAAATTGCCCCTTAGAATCCTAAAATGCGTAGGTTAGAGGGATTAGCGGGTAAATATGTGGGGGAAGGGCCTGGGTGGGATTACGGTCGGTGCAGACTCGATGGGCCGAATGGCCTCCTTCTGCACTGTAGGGTTTCTATGATTTCTATGGATGATATACACAGAATGCTCCTCATTTGACTGGCAATACCCCTGAAAATGTATTACCACTTTCAGAGCCTGGCTCATCCAATCACAAACTGTTGCACTGTCCTAAGGTTTCTGGTTCAACTTTTTTTAATAATTGAAGGTTAGAAATTCAGGACCCAATCAAAACAGCATTTTTACAAAATGTTTTGGCAATTTTCTATTTTTCTAAACTTGTTTTGAATGTTCTCCTTTTGTGTAACATTTAGCTCCTTATAAACTATTTGCTTCTTCAATTCTATTTCTTAAATTTTCAATAGATTTTCTCCTTCCTTCACAAAACCAGAAAATCATTAACATGGCAGCATTCATCTTCCCTCAGTCATAATCCAATCGACTGAGATTTGATATTCGTCAGCAAATCAGCTTGCTAAATAGAGATTATAGTGCATTCTGCTATCTGCTGCCAAATCGGACTGAGGATCTGCTCGGCTGTAATTTGCCACTGAACATTTACTTGAAAAATTGCTTTCATTCGAATATATGGTCAATCCTTATGGATAGTTGCAGCTTTATAAATTTCAATTTCCCGCATCTCAGGAACCTTAACACCACAGGAGGATAATAAGCTTATGGAGAACGTGTCCTTCGAAATGCTACACCTGAGTTGGAGAGATACCTGTAACAGTTCATTGAAGAGGTCTGTCCATTGCTGAACATTCTTGCTTGATACTTAAAAGAGATTTCAATTCTTTCCTTCACCGTACATTTTCACAAACCATTTTTCTTCCTCCTGAAGGCTCCCTGTGTGCCTCTGAGCACTGCCTGACTGAGTGAAGAGGCAGGTAACATTCTTCCAGTGGTTTTCTGCTCCAATGCTCACTGCTGACAATTGCATTGGTAAAAATATCTGTTAATGGCCTGCCAACTCCTCTGACAACTTCAGCTGAAATCAGGAGCTCACCACGCAAGGAAAACTGTAATGGAGAACCAAGCCCTCACCAACCCAAGTACAGAATATCACCACACCAAATTATATAAAACAACTGATCAGATATGCTAGTTTTTTTTAAAAGAACCAAAAAGTAAGGATGCAGTTTAAAAATCACATGATGGAACCAAGCCAACAGAAGATGCTAGATGTTTTCCAATCTGGAAAATGGAGAGAGGGAATACAAATCTGGGAAGAGATGCCTTTAATAGTCTGGTGTATCTCTAGGTGGACTGCTGATAGAGGATATGGGGAAAGTAGAGGAGATAAAGGATGGATTAAATATCTAAGAAAACGCCAGCAGACAGAATGAAACATTGTGTAATAACCAATAGTTGCTACAGCTACAGGATCTCTGACCCTAACTGTTAAAGAAATATTACACTTCCTGAGATCATCATGCATTTTAGCAATTTATTTTCTGATTACTGTAATTGAAAGAGATGGTTTCTTTAAGGTATCCAATTTCCCCTCTCAAACTGTAATCACTTCCAGCTCAGCTGAAAACCAAGCCACTGTACTGGTGAAATCACTCGCTAACAAGCAAAAAGAAGTTTCAGCATGTAAAGTGGCAGAAAGAGCAGTCATTCAGAATAATCTCCCAAGTGCAGGAGATCTTACTCATACCGGTCCATTGGTAGAAGGTACTGAAGTACAAATCATTTCACACAACTTTAAGTCTGAGCCAAATACCATATCTTCAAATAGTTGTTCTTGCTGGTGATTTATACAGATACCCAATTATTGTATCCGCTTACTCTGACAACAGTTTTATCTTTTCATTAACCAGTCTGATCAATATTACATTCTACAGACTCAGGACAACCAACTGCAGAGTTTCAGCTTCGAATACTGAATAACCTTTCTTTCACCTTTCAAAAATAACTCAACAAACATATATAACAATGATTATCTGTAAATATACTCATATAATCTTAGAGCAGAGAATGAAGTCATTGTCTTTCTACCACGGTTTCTAGAAGGGAAAGTGTCCAACCAAATCTCTGTAAAATACGTACTCCTAACTTTCATCATTATTTTGATAATGATTTTAAATAATGGTCCTTCAGTTACCAAATTGCCAATCAGTGGGAGGAGAATATGAGGTCAGAGGTACAGATGCATTTTAGAGAAGCTTTGCGCACAAAGTGTGGGAGACCTCACCCTGAGTGAGACGCAGCCAGAATGAGTGTAAGACCATCAAGTACTTGGGGCCGACTGGGAATTCGGTACAGAGGGGAAAGAGGTGCTTTTTGCTTATTCTACTCATTTTCTAACTTTTAAATCTTCAGAGAGTGGCCTTGCCCTGCTGCGGTAGTAGAGGACACAAGGGAAAGAGCTGATTCATAGGTAATGGGTAAAGTCAGGTAAGTATTTAATACTTTTATCACTTAAGAGTTTTCAGAGGGCTTTTCTGTGGTTTACAATTTGCTTAAGAGTTATGTTCGGTAGTAACAAGGACCAGGAAAGAAATGCCCTAGAGAATTGGATATAACCTGATATCAAGCATCTTTTAAAAGGGGAGACATGACAGGGGAGCTCCAAGCCATGGCATGCTCTCTGTGCTCTATATGGGAAGCCGGGAACATTTCCAGTGTCGGGACCAGCAAGTGGACAGGAAGTGTCTCTAGCTGCAACTCCTGGAATCACAGGTTTCAGAGCTGGAGCAGTGTCTGGGGCACTGTGGAGCATCCACGAGGCGGCGAGTATCATGGATAGCTGCAGGCTCAGAATCTACAGGCAGGGAGGGAATGAGTGACCATCAGGCAGAGCAAGAGGGCGAAGCAGGCAGTGCAGGAATCCCCTGTGGCCATTCCCTTGAAAAACAGATATGCCACTTTGGATACTGTTGAGAGGAATGACCTCTCAGGGGAAAGCAGCAACAGACAAATTTGATGCATCATGGTTGGTTCTGCTACATAAGGGAGGAGTAAAAAGTGTGAGAAATGCAATTATTATAGAGAATTCAATCAAAAGGGGAATACATAGGCACTTCTGTGGCCACAAACAAGACTTCAGGATGGTACATTGCCTCCCTGGTGCTAGGGTCAAGGATGTCTCGGAGCGGTTCCAGGACATTCTAGAGAGGAAGGGTGAACGGTTACTGGTTGTGGTACACATTGGTATCAATGACATCAGTTTAAAATAAACAGAATATAGGGAATTAGGAAGAACATTGGGAAGTTGGGCCTCAAAGGTAATGATCTCAGGATTACTATTCTGCTAGTCAGGTCTGACCACTTCTCTATATGTGCTATCCATGATACTCACTGCCTTGCAGATGCTCTGCTGGTCAGAATAGAAATAGCAGGATATTTCAGATGAATACATGGCTGAAGTGATGATTTGAGGGAGAGGGTTTGAGATTCCTGAGGCATTGGGACCAGTTCTAGGGGTGGTGGGACCAATACAAACTGGACGGATTACACCTGGGCAGGACTGGGACTGATGTTCTCAGGGGAGTATTTGCTAGAGTGGTTGAGAAGGGTTTAAACTAAAATGAAAAGGGGATGGGAACCTATGCAATGAGTCAGAGGAGGGGGAATCAAGGACAAAAACCCAAAGGCAGAAAGGGGAATAAGAACAATGATAGGCAGAGAAGCAAAGGGCCAGATTCAAACAGGGCCTGAGTGAAAAATAGTGGGAACGGGACCAGTCACATTAAAAAGACGAGCCTCAAGTCTTTGTGCCTTAATGCACAGAACACTGACAGTAAAGTAGATGAATTAATCATGCAAATAGATGTAAACGGGTATGATATAGTCAGGATTACAAGAGATTGACTGCAGGGTGACCAGGGATAGGAACTGAACATCCAGGGGTATCCAGTATTTAGGAAGGACTGACAAAAAGATAAAGGCGGTAAAGTTGCATTGCTGGGTTAGTGAGGAAATTAACATCATACTGAGTAAGGATATTAGCTCCGACAATGTGGAATCTATATGGGTACAGCTAAGAAACACAAAAATGTTAATAGGCAATGCATGTACACCCCTAAACTGTACTGGTGAAGTCGGTACTGACATTAAATAGGAAATTAGGGATGCATGTGATAAAGGAACATCTGTAATTTTGGGTGATTTTGATCTGCATATAGGTCAGGCAAATCAAATAGTCACAATACCGTAGAAAAGGAATTCCTGAAATCTATCTGGGATGGTTTTCTGGACCAAAACGTTAAGGAACCAACTAGAGAGCAGGCCATTCTAGATTGGGTATTGCATAATGAGAAAAGGAATAATTGGCAATCTAGTTGTGTCAGACCCTTGGGGATGAGCAACCATAACATGATAGAATTTTTCATCAAGATGGAGAGTGATGTAGTTGATTCTGAGACGAGGGTCCTGAATCTTAATAAAGGACACTACGATGATACGAGGCAGGAGTTGGCAATGATAAATTGGGAAAAGTTACCGAAAGGGATGATGGTGAATAGGCAACGGCAAACATATGTTGGCCTCCATAAGAGAGGATTTGAGCACAGGAACAGGGATGTCTTGATGCAATTATACACAGGGCCTTGGTGAGGCCACAACTGGAATATTGTGTGCAGTTTTGGTCTCCTTATCTGAGGAAATATATTCTTGCTCTAGAGGAAGTGCAGAGAAGGTTTACCAGACTGATTCCTGGGATGGCAGAACTGAAGTATGAGGAGAGATCTAGTCGGTTAGGATTGCATTCGCTGAGGTGCAGAAGAATGAGGGGGGATCTCGTAGACACTGATAAAATTCTAACAGGACTAGACATGATTGATGAGAAGGTTGTTCCCCATGGTGTGGTTGTCCAGAACCAGGGATCGCAGTCTGAGGATACATGGTAGACTAATTAGCACAGAGATAAGGAGAAATCTTTTCACCCAGAGTGTGGTCAGCCTATGGAATTTGCTACCACAGGAAGTAGTTGAGACCAAAACATTGAATGTTTTCACGAAGCAGTTAGGTATAGCAGTTGAGGCGAAGGGGATCAAAGGAGCGATCGGGCTATTGAGTTGGATGATCAGCCATGATCATAATGAATGGCGGAGCAGGCTTGAAGGGCCAAATGGCCTCCTCCTGATCCTATTTTCTATGTTCCTACGTAAGATGGTGAAGCATATGAGGAAGAAGGGAATAAATGATTAAGCTGATAAGGAACGACGGAAGATATGGGGCTTTGACATTAGCATGAACTGGTTGGGCTATATAGCCTACTTCTGAGATATATATTCTGTGTAGTTCTATGCAAATAGCTTTTTCCTGGTTAACCTTATCAAAACCTCACAATTTTGAACATCTCTTCCCAGATGATTTCTTCTTCTGGGACTAAAGTCCCAGTTGTGCGAGCAAACTAAACTCTCTCATTTCAGCTATCAGATTACTAGATCTTTCCTGAATTCTATATTCTTGACCCCCTTCCTAAAGTAAGGCCTTTAAAACTGAAAATTATACTTTAACTGCAGCCTGATGAACATTTTTGATGTCTTGCTCTACCTCTGTATGTTTACACATTATGTCTCCATTTATATAAACCTGGGAGAGCACTATTTACTTTTCTCCAGTCTAAAAACAATACATCACTGACGACAGTTGTATTTTTTCCAACCATTTAACTAACTTAATATCAAAAGTACATTACTTCATGTAATATCACTGATTTAATTTTACCAAAACGCGTTCAAAGTGGCATCATATCAAACATTTTTTGGAAATAAATAACCACCATTTGCACCGTGTTTTCTTTGTAAACACATGTCCATTTCCTAAAGACTTTTATTAAATGTGTTGGACACATGCTCACCGATACAATTCCATTCTGGCTGTTTTTAATTACAGTAAGAAGTTTAACAACACCAGGTTAAAGTCCAACAGGTTTATTTGGTAGCAAAAGCCACACAAGCTTTCGAGGCTCTGAGCCCCTTCTTCAGGTGAGTGGGAATTCTGTTCACAAACAGAACTTATAAGACACAGACTCAATTTACATGAATAATGGTTGGAATGCGAATACTTACAACTAATCCAGTCTTTAAGAAACAAAACAATGGGAGTGGAGAGAGCATCAAGACAGGCTAAAAAGATGTGTATTGTCTCCAGACAAGACAGCCAGTGAAACTCTGCAGGTCCACGCAACTGTGGGAGTTACAAATAGTGTGACATAAATTCTGATTCTAGGATCGCATGATAAAGACTCAGGAGGAAAAAAGCAGAAATATTTATGTGAAATAGTGTGACATAAACCCAATATCCCGGTTGAGGCCGTCCTTGTGTGTGCGGAACCTGGCTATCAGTTTCTGCTCCGCGACTCTGCGCTGTCGTGTGTCGCGAAGGCCGCCTTGGAGAACGCTTACCCGAATATCAGAGGCCGAATGCCCGTGACCGCTGAAGTGCTCCCCAACAGGAAGAGAACAGTCTTGCCTGGTGATTGTCGAGCGGTGTTCATTCATCCGTTGTCGCAGCGTCTGCATAGTTTCCCCAATGTACCATGCCTCGGGACATCCTTTCTTGCAGCGTATCAGGTAGACAACGTTGGCCGAGTTGCAAGAGTATGTACCGTGTACCTGGTGGATGGTGTTCTCACGTGAGATGATGGCATCTGTGTCGATGATCCGGCACGTCTTGCAGAGGTTGCTGTGGCAGGGTTGTGTGGTGTCTTGGTCACTGTTCTCCTGAAGGCTGGGTAGTTTGCTGCGGACAATGGTCTGTTTGAGGTTGTGCGGTTGTTTGAAGGCAAGAAGTGGGGGTGTGGGGATGGCCTTGGCGAGATGTTCGTCTTCATCAATGACATGTTGAAGGCTCCGGAGGCGCCCACTTCTTGCCTTCAAACAACCGCACAACCTCAAACAGACCATTGTCCGCAGCAAACTACCCAGCCTTCAGGAGAACAGTGACCAAGACACCACACAACCCTGCCACAGCAACCTCTGCAAGACGTGCCGGATCATCGACACAGATGCCATCATCTCACGTGAGAACACCATCCACCAGGTACACGGTACATACTCTTGCAACTCGGCCAACGTTGTCTACCTGATACGCTGCAAGAAAGGATGTCCCGAGGCATGGTACATTGGGGAAACTATGCAGACGCTGCGACAACGGATGAATGAACACCGCTCGACAATCACCAGGCAAGACTGTTCTCTTCCTGTTGGGGAGCACTTCAGCGGTCACGGGCATTCGGCCTCTGATATTCGGGTAAGCGTTCTCCAAGGCGGCCTTCGCGACACACGACAGCGCAGAGTCGCGGAGCAGAAACTGATAGCCAGGTTCCGCACACACAAGGACGGCCTCAACCGGGATATTGGGTTTATGTCACACTATTTCACATAAATATTTCTGCTTTTTTCCTCCTGAGTCTTTATCATGCGATCCTAGAATCAGAATTTATGTCACACTATTTGTAACTCCCACAGTTGCGTGGACCTGCAGAGTTTCACTGGCTGTCTTGTCTGGAGACAATACACATCTTTTTAGCCTGTCTTGATGCTCTCTCCACTCCCATTGTTTTGTTTCTTAAAGACTGGATTAGTTGTAAGTATTCGCATTCCAACCATTATTCATGTAAATTGAGTCTGTGTCTTATAAGTTCTGTTTGTGAACAGAATTCCCACTCACCTGAAGAAGGGGCTCAGAGCCTCGAAAGCTTGTGTGGCTTTTGCTACCAAATAAACCTGTTGGACTTTAACCTGGTGTTGTTAAACTTCTTACTGTGTTTACCCCAGTCCAACGCCGGCATCTCCACATCATGTTTTTAATTAACCAGCTTCTTTTTAGCTGCCACAAATTTTATCCAATCTCACGACCTCTTGCCATATTTACGTACAAAGATGGAACAAGCTGAAAAATTATTTTTCCTTTTCTTATAATTGCACATTATTCAGCTACTGAGCAGAACAAAATGCATAAAGAGGAAGAGAAACATGAACTTCATTTGTTAACAGCTTACCCCATGTCCTTGAGTTAAATTCTAACATCAGGTGTATCAGAGGATTTGCTATTGCATTCAATTCAGTGCAGTCTAAAATCACTGCCAGAGACACTGTGATCAGCCTTCATGAAAACTTTTTAATTATAAAAAAAATATTAAAAAAGCAGCAGGGAGGATTTGGACTGTCATAATTAGCCACTAGACTAATAATTTTCTGATGTGAGTAATGCTTTGAAGTCTCCGATGATTTCTTACTCCATTAGAAGGTACTGAACCAGCAGCAGTACTGCTGATTAGCAACACTGAGGAATTTAAAAATCATTGAAAGTGTTTTTATTTAATACAATTGTGGAAAAATTCAAAAGGGAACAGAGTGAGCTATAAAGAAAAAAAGAGGAAAATCAGATTGCTCTCTCCCCCTTCTAAACATTTTCTTACTCAGGCACTCCTGAATGGCATGATTTTTTCCAACTTTTATAATCCACTGTCAAATTCACGAGGCAAATGAGAGGTAACGTGGCTCGAGACTAAACAGAATGCCAATTCACTTTGTCCCAACGAGCTTTTATCTCATCCTTAAAGCAGCACCTTTAATATACTAGTATTCATGTTCTATCCTTATAGTTTCTAAGTCTTCTTTGCAGCTAGAAGAATAGAGAAGCAAGGGTTCAATTACAATGTTCTAACGCAGCAAGGTTTTGGCCCTACGTCACCTACAGCTTTAGATCAGTAGCTGTTCAAAATGATAGTCAAATCTGATTCCACATTCTGTAAAATAACTTGGGATAAATACAATTGATCACCGGTCTATTTCTACTTCAGAAGCTTCTCAATCCAATTGCACATAGGACATATGCACAGAGCATTAAGCCTCCCAAAGCTAATATTAAAGCACTACGGAATATGAATTCAGACGAGGACCTCTAAGGTAGACAGTCAGAGTTGGCAGAAAACATGAATCTGGGGTTTCAGGTTTTTTAGACTTGCTCCTCTAAATTTGATCAAATATCCAGAAACATCACAACATATTGCATTATCAACACAGCTGATTCCAGAATAATCACATTTAAAATTAATTCAGCTAAAGAGAAAAGTCAAAGGAACCGAACACGTCTAATCCATCTGTTTTAATTATGTCATCAGTTTTCCGAAAAGGGTTATGTTTTGCTCATTCGCACCAAATCTCAAAAGCAATCTCTGCTTTAAGAAGTGTTGCGCAGCAAGTTAGGAAATAATTGAAACATTTGCGTAGTTATTGTTTAAACAAACTGAAGAAATTGAAACCAGGAAACTAATGGCACATTGCATTAATCCAAGATTGACCTGGATGAGGAAGTGGAGGGATGGGTTGGTAAGTTTGCTGACGACACCAAGGTAGGTGGTGTTGTGGATAGTTTGGAGGGATGTCAGAAGTTGCAGCGAGACATAGATAGAATGCAAGACTGGGCGGAGAAGTGGCAGATGGACTTCAACCCGGATAAGTGTGTGGTGATCCATTTTGGCAGATCCAATGGGATGGAGCAGCAGTATAAAATGAAGGGTACCATTCTTAGCAGTGTAGAGGATCAGAAGGACCTTGGGGTCCGGGTCCATAGGACTCTTAAATCGGCCTCGCAGGTGGAGGATGCGGTCAAGAAGGCGTATGGCGTACTAGCCTTCATTAATCGAGGGATTGAGTTTAGGAGTCGGGAGATAATGCTGCAGCTTTATAGGACCCTGGTTAGACCCCACTTGGAGTACTGCGCGCAGTTCTGGTCACCTCATTACAGGAAAGATGTTGAAGCCATTGAAAGGGTGCAGAGGAGATTTACAAGGATGTTGCCTGGATTGGGGGGCATGCCTTATGAGGATAGGTTGAGGGAGCTTGGTCTCTTCTCCCTGGAGAGACGAAGGATGAGAGGTGACCTGATAGAGGTTTACAAGATGTTGAGGGGTCTGGATAGGGTGGACTCTCAGAGGCTATTTCCAAGGGCTGAAATGGTTGCTACGAGAGGACACAGGTTTAAGGTGCTGGGGGGTAGGTACAGGGGGGATGTCAGGGGTAAGTTTTTCACTCAGAGGGTGGTGGGTGAGTGGAATCGGCTGACGTCGGTGGTGGTGGAGGCAAACTCGTTGGGGTCTTTTAAGAGACTTCTGGATGAGTACATGGGATTTAATGGGATTGAGGGCTATAGATAGGCCTAGAGGTGGGGATGTGATCGGCGCAACTTGTGGGCCGAAGGGCCTGTTTGTGCTGTGGCTTTCTATGTTCTATGTTCTAAGATGCAAGGATTCTAAAATTGGTTAATAATTTAGGATTTTCCACAATAAAATCCCTGAAATGCTTAACAAAAATGTTATGCCAATTTTCAGAATGATCAGCACCATATCATTCCTATGAAATATGAGCCAAATAACCTTGCACCTAAACATATCATCAGTAAAAATATTTCTTTTTAATTAAATTCATTACAAAGATTGATCACATGAACCGGCACCAGAATGCAGATTCTGATCACACCTACCACAAGAAATACTAACTACACATTCAGGGAAAGCAGAGGGGAGATAATGGGGGCAATTCACAGGCTCCATTAGCCCCAGTGGAAATCCCGCTGGGCTGACGAATTTGGCAAGAGGCCTAAAATGGGATCAGCGCCGGGTGTCAAACAGATTGAGATGCTGGCCACCCTGTTCCAGCCGACGTGATTAGAAAAGGCAAGAATTTGATCACAACTAACTTGCATTTATTTGTTTTAATCTCATTAGTGAGATTCAAGTCAAATGTTGCAGCCTCCTGGTATGTTCCCACCACCGCAGCGGGAGTCACCCAGGTGCCAATCACTAAAGGTCCCGAAAAAGCAGGCACCAGGCGCCACTGACTCCGAGGGGGAGCAAGGTGAGTACTATCTACACACTTACCTCCAGGGTGTCCATGGGCAAAGGAATTGCTTCCAGTGTGCACGAGGGGATCCTCCAAGCGAGATGGTGTTGGTGGGGGTGCCCTTGGCTGCGAGCTTTGTCTTCCCTTTGTTGTCTTGAACAGTTTTGATCTCTCTCCCAGCATGTCAATTTCAGATAGCTATCAAGTTGAAATGGAAGTCTTCTCTCTGTTGCCTTGAAAAGCTTTGAAGTGGTTTGTTCACATTCCATTCCATGTCCCATTAACTGTTACAAACCTCTCGGCTTGCTGAGATGTCCAAAAGCTTTGAACTGCATTGTTTACATTTAATTTCTGGCCCACTGACTTTTACAAAGCCTCTTGATTGTCAGCTGAATGCTTTTACAAAGGAGGAATTAACTTTGTTTTTAATGGCACATCACCTTCCATTAACACTGAAGTGTTTTCTCTTTTGATCATGTGCTCTGTCTGACCACATTTTTTTAAAAGGGGAATTATGCAAGTCTGGAGAGCTTCCGAGACAGTCTAGGGGTGCAGTTTGAGTGCAATTTTTAAGGAGATTCTTTTTTCTAACTCTCATGCCTGAACAGCATGCCTTTACTGGAGGGTGGTCTTACCCAATACCAGCAGCTGGTACTACTCCGATATTAAAGTCCAAGGGTTTCTCAATGGGACCTTCTCACAGCCATAGCTGAATTCTCTGAACAGATATGATGACCATGCCGGGGGCTCGGAGGCCATTGTAGCCCCCTGGTGGGTTCAGGGACGTGGCGAGCTGTGCTCTGCCCCTGACACACTGATGTGGAGATGCCGGCGTTGGACTGGGGCGGGTACAATAATCTGATGAAGGAGCAGTGCTCTGAAAGCTGGTGATACCAAATAAACCTGTTGGACTTTCATCTGGCACACTGGCAGTGCCAACCTGTTCCAACCTTTTGGAACTGTCAGGGTGCCAGGAGGCAAGGCCTGAAGAGGGGCTTGTGGAGTGGGGGGAGGGAGGGGTGGAATTGGACAAACTTGCTTTGTTTTCATTTGAATCTTGGAGGCTGAACCTGATAGAAGTTTACAAAGATAAGACAGGCATGTTCAGAATGGATAGTCAGAGTCTTTTGCCCAGAGTAGAAATGTCAATTATGAGGCGATATCGGTTTAAGGTAAAAGGGTAAAAGTTTAAAGGAGTTGTGAGAGGCAGGTTTGTTTTTACACAAAGGGTGGTAAGTGCCTGGAATGCACTGCCAGAGGAGGTGGTAGAAGTAGATACAATCGCAATGTTTAAGAGGCACCTTGATGTGGAGATGCCGGCGTTGGACTGGGGTTAACACAGTAAGAGTTTTAACAACACCAGGTTAAAGTCCAACAGGTTTATTTGGTAGCAAATGCCATTACCTTTCGGAGCGCTGCTCCTTTGTCAGATGGAGTGGATATCTGCTCATAAACAAGGCACCTGTGCCTAAAGCTCTCTCCACTCACATTGTCTGTATCTTTAAGACTTGATTAGCTGTAAAGATTCACATTCTAATTAGTATTCTGTAACTTGAGTTTGTGTCTCTGTATGCCTTGTTTATGAGCAGATATCCACTCCATTTGACGGAGGAGCAGCGCTCCGAAAGCTAATGGCATTTGCTACCAAATAAACCTGTTGGACTTTAACCTGGTGTTGTTAAAACTCTTACTGTAAGAGGCACCTTGACAGATACATGAATAGACAGGGAACAGAGAGATACGGACTCCATAGAGGCAAAAGGTTTTTCAAGTTTGGAAAGGTGTCATGTGTCAGTGCAGCTTGGTGGGTCGGAGGGCCTGTTCCTGTGCTGTACTGTTCTTTGTTCTTGTTCTTTGGAGCTGCACTCATCTAGGGTATTCCATCGCATCCTTTACTCGTGCCTTGTGGATGGTGGACAGACTTTGGGGAGGCAAGATACAAGTTACAGAATCCCTGGCCTCTAACCTCTCACGTAACCACAGTATTTGCATGGCTGGATCTATCCATTCCTCCCTTTTTAAACAACAGCACATGTTAGAGTGCAAAATCAACTGTCCAATCATCAGCAAGGTATGAAGAAATCTCAAGAACAACCCATAGCTAATTAAAAAACTGTATCATGCATTTGAAAAAAAATGTTTACATCTATTTTGTAAATGGAAGGAAAAAATTCAAAACAATTAAATATTCATCCCATAGGAATGCAATTGTTCCATTTCAATATTTGAATGCCACCAGTTTATATATTAAATATTAAAAGGCAAATTCATCAACCACATGAACGGGGAGGCGACAGTGTCATGGTAATGTCACTGGACTAGTAATCCAAAGGCCCAGGATAATGCTCAGGGGACATAGGTTGAAATATTATCACAACAGCTGGTGAAATATAAATTCAATTAATTAAAAGAATTCTGGAATTAAAAGCTAGTCTCAGTAACGGTGGCCATGAAACCATGGTCGTAAAAACCCACCTTGCTCCACTTGGGGAAGAAAATCTGCTGTCTTTACCTGGCCTATATGTGACTCCAAATCCACAGCAATGTGGTTGACTCTTAACTGCCCTCTAAGATAGCCCAGTGAGTCACTCAGTTGTATCAAACTGCTGCAAAGTCCAAAATAAATTAAACTGGACAGATCATCTGGCATTGACCCAGCCCTGGCAGGTTTGGCATAGTTGACCACAGACTAGTCAAGCAACAACCTGACATAATCGTCCTCACAGAATCATACCTTACAATTTTCCAGCCACCATCATCACCATCCCTGGGTAACTCACATCCCACAGACAGGGCAGGCCCATCAATGTGGTGGCACAATGACATATAATAAGAGGGAGTTGCACTGGGAGTCCTCAGCATCCATTCTGGACACCATGGAGTCTCATGTTATCAGGTCAACATGGGCAAGGATCTTCCCACCTCACCCCCTCAGCTGATGAATCAGTATTCCTCCATGTTCAACACAACTTGGAAGAAGCATGGTGGATGCCAAGGGCACAGAATGGACTCTGGGTGGGGGACTTCAATATCCATCACCAAGAGTGGCTTGGTAGCATCACTGCTGATCAAGCTGGCTTAGTCCCAAAGATCATAGCTGCTAGACTGGGTTTGTGGCAAATGGTGAGGGAACCAACAAAAGGGAAAGACCTACTTGACCTTGTGATCGTCAATCTAACTGTCGCAGATGTATCTGTCCATGACAATACCAGTAGGAGTGGCCACCCCATAGTCATTGTGGAGACTAAGTCCCAAATTCACATTGTGTTGTGTAGGCACTACCATCATCCCAACTACAATAGCTATCAAACAGATCTAGCAACTCAAAACTGAACATGCAAGAGGTGTTGTGGGCCATCAGCAACAACAGAATTGCTTTCAGCCACAATCTGTAACCTCATGGCCCAGCATATCGACCCCCCCAGTCTACCAAGTACCATCAAGCTGGGGAATCAACCCTGGTTCAATGAAGAATGGAGGAGGCCATGTCAGGCGCAGCACCAATCATACTTAAAAATGAGGTGTTAACCTGGTGAAGCTGCAATCTAGGACTACTTGCATGCCAAATAGTGGAAGCAGCATGAGATGGACCAAGTTAAACAATCCTCCAACTAAGCTATATGACCGGAGTGGGAATGGAGGGATACAAAAGAGTGGTCTAGTTTGGACCAGGGAGCGGCGCGGGCTAATTGTTCCTTGTTTCTCGTTTCAAGGCTTCATTCTATGATCATCTTGCTGGTGCCAGTACAGAGCGAGACTGCGGATAGTTGGGAACCTGTCTCGGGGGCAGGGAATTCAGATGGTGTTCATGGAAGTGGAAATGACTAGGGTTGGGAAGCATTTTCCGATCAGGGCCATTGTGATCTCCTGGACTCGTTTCGATCGCCTCAGGGGGTCGGAGAGGAATTTCCCAGATTTTTTTTTTCCCCCATATTGGCCCTGGGGTTTTTCACTCTGGGTTTTCGCCTCTCCCTGGGGATCACATGGTCTGGAATAGGGGGGTGGGGGTGAGTTAATAGGTTGTAATGAACAAAGCATCGTAGATGTGAGGGACAGCTCGGTGGATAGGATATTGGTATGTAGATAGGCTGGAAAATTGGGCGGGGATCCTGGATTCAGGATTCAATCCTGGACCGGGGAGCGGCGCGGGCTTGGAGGGCCGAAGGGCCTGTTCCTGTGCTGTATTGTTCTTTGTTCTTTGTTCTTATTACCAGATCTAAGCTCTGCAGTCTACCATGTCCAGACGTGAAAGCTGCTGGAAAAGTAAATAGCTAACAGGAGGGGGCGGTTCCATGCCCTCAATGACAGTTATGCAAAGTACAGTAAAAGACAAGGCTGAAGCACTTGCAACCATCTTCATCCAAAAGTGCCAGCTCAGCCTCCCTGAAGTCCCCAGCATCAGAATTGCTGGCCTTCAGCCAATTTGATTCACTCCATGTAATATCAAGAAATAGTCAAGCGCACTGTATACCGTAAAAGATGTAGATCCTGACAACATTCCAAAAATAGTACCGAAGACTTGTGCTCCAGAACTAGTCATACCCCTTGCTAAGCTATTCAGTATAGTTACAACATTAGGATGTATCTGGTATTGTGCAAATTGCCCTATGCCTTGGCCACAAAAAGCAGAACAAATCCAACCCAGCCAACTACCACCCCGTCAGTCTGCTCGCAATCAGCAGCAAAGTGATGGAAGATGTCGTCCACAATGCCATCAAGCAGCACTTACTCAGTAATAACTCAACAAGGGACCCTAACAAAACTCAAGTCAATGAAAATCGGGTGGCGGGGGGCTCTCTCCAATGGTTGGAGCCATAGCCCAGCACAAAGGAAGATGGTTGTGGTTATTTGAGGTCAATCATATCAGTTCCAGGATATCACTGCAAACATTCCTCAGGCAAGTGTCCTCGGCACAACCATCTTCAGCTACTTCATCAATGACTTCCTGCCATCAGAAGTGGGAATGTTCTCTGATGACTGCACAACGTTCAGCACCAGTTGCGAATCCTCAGATACCGAAGCAGTCCATGTCCATTTGCAGCAAGACCAGGACAATATTCCAGCTTGGCAAGTAACATTTACACCACACAAGTGTCAGGAAATGACCATCTCCAAAAGACAGAATCCAACCATACCCATTGATGGCATTACCATCACTGAAAATCCCACCATCAACACTCTGGGGGTTAATGTTGACCAGAAACTGAACTAGACTCACCATATAAATACTGTGGCTACAAGAGCAGGTCAGAGGCTGGGAATTCTGCAGTGAGTAAGTCACCTCCTGACTCCCAAAGCTTGTCCATATCTCCAAGGCACAAATCAGGAGTGTGATGGATCAGTGCCATTCTAACAATACCATCCAGGACAAAGATACACACTTGTTTATCATCACATCCATCAACTTCAACATTCACTCCCTCCACCACTGACGCACAGTGGCAGCAGTGTGTACCATCTACAAGACGCACTGCGGGAACTCACCAAGGCTCCTAAGATAACACCTTTCAAACCTCTTAGAAGCAGAAGGGTGAAAGGTGCAAGGAACTACACTGCCTGCAAGTTCCACTTCATGCCGCACACCATCCTGTCTTGGAAATATCATCCATTTCCTTCACTGTGACTAGGTTAAAATCCTGGAACTCTTTTCCTCACAGAACTATGAGTGCATCTATGCCAAATGGAGTGCAGTGGTTCAAGAAGATGACTCATCACCATTTTCAAGGGATGGGCAATAAATGTTGGCGTAGCCAGCAATACCCATATCCTGTGAATGAGTAAAAAAAAAGTGATATACAAGGGAGAGATCTGAACATTTGGCACCCATGCAGTTTGTCCATCCTTCTTTCAACGCGTGACCTGCCCCCACACTTTTGCCTTTGGTTGACCAACACATCTGTCCTTATGATGCACTGTCGTCCTACAAAGATTAGAAAGCAAATTACTCATTATCCAATTGGATGATGCTTGACTGTCAGCCAAACAGCCTTTTTTCTGAGAAATGTTCAAAGATAACGACAAAAAGAAAAATACTTCTATAATGTCCCAATGATTTTTCTCCAGTGTTGCACACAACTGGATCCTGGAGATTCATCTCCAGTTCCTGGAGACTCCAAGCAATCCTGGAGGGTTGGCAACCCTATTCTTAACTCACCTTTGGAATTCAGCTTTTTTGGTCCATGTTTGACGAAAGCTGTATGTAATGTCAGGAGTCGGGTGGCCCTGACAGAACCCAAATGAGCATCTGTGAGAAGGTTATTGCTAAGTAATTGACATTTGAAGCATTCCAGTCACTCGGCTGATGATCGAGGGACTGATAAGGCAACAAGCAATACCTGGGCAATTTCCCACATTGTCGGATAGATGTCACCATTGTAGCTGTACTGGAACAGCTTGGCTGGGTCGCAGCTTGTCCTGGAGCACATGTCTTTAGCTCGACTGCTGAAATGTCACAAAATGTCACAACATTTTCGGTTTTCATTTGGAGATTTTGTATGATTAAGTGTTTAATAAGCAACTTTTGGGGAGAGAGAAAGAAGTCAGACTCGTTGAGGTATGATGGAACAGGAGCTCTAATGCACTGCTGCTTCATTCTGAGTTAATAAAGCTGAAAGACCCAAGTCAAATTTTTAGTTTCATCCTTCAGTTGCTCATTTTATTCTCAATTTGGAATTGCTGCTTGCTTACAAATTCTTCAACTACTAATCACATGCAGCACACATATAAATAGCTCCCACAGATTCCAAGCCCAGAAATCGTCATTTTAATTGGCAATGCATTGCCTATGATCACCAATGTATCTCTGTCATGTGATTAGTTCTGACAAATACGTTACTTGCAGAGACCATCTTTAACATGATTTAACGGAATGGTAGCATGCATTTCCAATAACTAACAGATGTGTTTCCGACCATATTGTAGAATCATAGAATCCGACAGTGCAGAAAGAGGCCATTCAGCCCATCGTGTCTGCACTGAACACAATCCCACTCAGGCCCTATCCCCATAATCCCATGCATTTACCCTAGCTAGTCCCCCTGACACTAAGGGACAATTTGGAGTGGCCAATCCACCTCACCCTCACATCTTTGGACAGTGGGAGGAAACTGGAGGAAACCGACGCAGACACGGGGAGAATGTGCAAACTCCACACAGACAGTGATCCAAGCCGGGAATTGAACCCAGGTCCCTGGCACTATGAGTCAGCAGTGGTAACGACTGTGCCACCATGCCGTCCCATTTCATAGTCCGCTCACTTATCATAAATTTTAAGAACTATTTATCACCCAAAATCTTTGCCAACAACACAAACTTGTAAAGCCAGCAAACCATTTTTTTGAGCACACACTAAAAACATCCGCATGTAACAGTATGACTGATCAGTGTTAACATTTGCTCCTGTTAACCAATTGTCCAAAAAGCCTGTCATCAAAATGATAACTTCTGTCAGCAGAGTTTCTTAATTCTTCCCCTTCTCCTAAAAGCTTTGCAATTTCAGGATAATACATTTCAGTCCTTGTGGATCAATAGTGTGCAAGGATGGTAAACTTCAATCAAATTCCTATTTCTATGTCAGTCCATTTATAATGTCTTCTGAGAAACCAACTGGCAGCACAATTTGATGGTAGTAATGCAGGGGAAAAAATGGGGCTCCAACAATATCCACTGCATATTAAAACAACCTTGATGGATAATGGGCACTCGAGAAGAAAAAGCTTCTTACAAATTGGTTGGATACTCAACTGTGATGTTGTAAGGCACTGAATCTAAAGACTATAAACCACAGAGCCCAAATTCACATAATTCACTGAATGATAGCACTGTGAATTATTCACAGTTTGGTAATAAAACAAAAAGATTAGAAGTATTAAAAAGAGAACAGATTTTCAGGACGGCACTGACTGCCATTACAAGTGTTCCCAACTTTTGACACCAGTATTCTTTTTACGTAGACATTAAAAGATGAATAGATTTCAAATTGATTTTCCCCCGATGAGAAAACATCATTGGCCACTTTTTCCCCAGAAGGATTTACCTTATCAATCACTCAATAATAGTTAGTCGAATCCCCCACAAAATTACTAACTACATTCTATGGTAGCATTTCTGAACCACAGCAGTCTTATTAGCAGCTTTCAGTGGGCTCAGTTAATATTTTTGCCTCTTTCAGGATCCTCAAAAGTTTATAAGAAATAAAATGCAAGATAGCGCAATTCTATTTTAGCTTGCACTTTTCTGCCGAGGGGTTTGAAAAGTCGATAATCAATAGTGTTCAGATGCAACTGATGTTAAGATGTTATCAAGATAACGTAAAATCACTGAATGGAAAGTTAATAGGAACAGGAGTTAGCCATTTAGCGGCTTAAGAATTTTTTTAAATTGTCGCTGTTCACGAATTTTCAGTGATTTCTGTACCTGGGCCCCGAAATCGCTTTGCCCTTCCACAGTCCCGAGCTTCTCATCGTGCACACAGGAATCGTCCTTTAGTTCAGCCAGTTAGCTCTGTTGTTCAGGATCATCAACATACTGCCTTGCATTGACCATCTCAATTCATTTCCAACCACTGAACATGACCCTTCCTCAAAATCCACTGAAATATATACAATGCAAGAGAAAGGTAATAAGTCAGCACCAAAAAATAGACAAAATTTGTATATATAGGATTGCAGTTCTGTAATTTGTCACAATTTTCTTTTTTTCTTTTACTAATTCTTTTTCAATCACTTCAGAGTCCCAATAACTAGGGAAATCACAAGTTAAAAATGTAGAGTCGGAGTTTCAGGTGGGTTTGGGAAAGACTGACCTGCGTACTTTTAATCCTTCTGAACTGCACACCCCAATTCATCTTTATTTTCACTCAGAATTTTTGCCCTTTCACACAGACATTAGGTTTGCAACCACGGTGGAGTGCATGAGGAATGTAGGTGCAAAGCTGGTCTGATTCTTCAGTGCAGTAGCCTAGCTCTCAAAATTGTTTGAATGACCCCTAAATCTTATCCCTCACCCACGCAATCCACTCCATGTCCCTCAGATCTCCCATGCCACCATTCTCCCCATGTATCCCCCATAGCTGCTCACCTAATATCCACTGTATGTTGTTCTCAAGAGCTATGCAATAGCAATGGGAATTGTTTTAAAATCACTGGGGAAAAAAATAAACCGCGAATATCGAATAAAATCCTGAATTCAAACATACCATCATTGATAGTAGAAGGAAAAAAAACACTTCTGCGGTTTTAAAAATGCAATTCTTTAAGTGCCTATTAGGTTTGTAAACAAGAAACCACATTAAAGGCATATTCTGTTATTACAACATCTTAAACATGTCCATCATTCTTGGATCAACAGACCACCTGCTGAGCTGAACACATTGAGATTTTGAAACCCAGCGAATGACTACAGCTGTCATAATTAAACTTTCGAGCTGGATTGCCTGAAACGGACAAAACAGAATAGTGCCCAATTTCCTTTTCAAGGCATAATGCCTGTCAGTCAGGGGGAGCAGGTGTAGAGATTTATTTTCAACTTTCAAAAGCAGAATCTTTCAAAATAACCAGAGCTGTAAGTAGATTTAAATTACAGCAGAAAACATGGCAGCAGAGGACTTTTTTCATATGAGCACACCGTCACTGATACTCGAAAGAATAATTACATAATGGAGGTCAAATTAAGTTCCCGATGATCAATCATTGCATTAGAACCACATCCGCATTACAATGCAGCAGCTAATATTGATATTTGAAGGTGTCAAAACATTTTATTGTCAGAATGTTCACAATTCCTCAGCAAACCTGCCCCTCAGGTCACAGCCTCTCCAAGGAGAGGTGTTCTTCGGGCTTTCCAAAACACAGCTCCACCATAAAATGGTGCGTGGGAAGGAAGGTCTTCACAGTGGAGACCCCAACATTTGCACATCAGGCTTTCCCGACCTGTGAAAAGTCCACACAAAAATCCACAGGATTACAAAGGCAGAGGGAAAGCGTTTTTGGACCCAAATGCTGCCACCATTTGGAGGCAAAAATTCTCCTTCGGTATTGCACCCTCAGTGTGGTAAAAATGTCCCAACGTACTTTACAGGAGTATTATCATTGAGCCACATTAACAGATATTAGGCAGATGACCAAAAACTTGGACGAAGAAGTAGATTTTAAGGAAAGAGGGTAAAGGAAGGAATTCCAGAGTCCAGCCAGAGGCCACTGAAGGCGCAGTTGCCAAATTATGGAGTGATAAAAATTAGCAATGCACAAGAGGCAATAGCTGGAGAAATGCAAAGATCTCGGAGTATTGTAGGGCAGCAGAGTTTTGGATGAGTTCAATGTAACACGGTGCAAATTGGACCGCTGGCCATCACAACCCCCCCCCCCCCCAACGTGGACTGCCAAGGCCAAATTCAGAGAGCTATACAAAGGCCATCTGCACTTCATAATCCAGCCTAGACAACCAGAGTCTACTCATTCGCTATGACAAAAGGCCCTGCAATCTTCCTTTCAATTCTTAATGATTAAGACATTGAACCAGCTCAAGGACCCAGGCAAAGAATGCATTTCCTTTGTGAAAGCCAGAGTGGAGAAGTGGGAGTCATGTGACATGGACATCTAGTTTGTGGAACCAGTAATATTGCCATGTGGGATGCAAGCTCAAACTGCTATTTATTATCCTACAAGTAATCTCACAGAAATAGGGCTCTGTTCCAGGTTTTGACACCTGGCCCCTATCTACACTACTTCTACAGGGACTTCTCCACCATCGCTAACAAAGCTGATTCATCTCTGCATGCCCAACTCATTGTGTGAAGCCAACACTCCTGTCTGTGACACCTGGCATAAAGTAAACTATATCTGAAGTAGGTGTCATTATTTAATCCCAACCAAAAAGGTAGCATGAATAAAAGGGCTAACATATAAACCAGCATTTATTTCAGTTCTAAAGTTTAGATTGGAGAATGGGTCATCTGCCTATTTGCCAAACAACCATTTCCAATGTGGCAACTTGTCTTAAAATAAATGTTAATTAATTTGTACAGCACGTATTGCCATTTGTTAGTACATCTAACTATATAAAACGACAGTGCAACCACCTGGCTGGGAATCGGCAAACACCTAGCGGGGAATCAACAATGCAAATCAAAAATAATGCTTCAATCGAAAGAATTGTGCGCTATAATAGCACAATTCCCCTTTCACCTCAAAGATTGCAAATCCAATCCAGACTTAAATCTGATTGTTGATTTGAAAAACAATGCGTAAACACATACAATGAACTAGGAATGAACATCAAAAGAATTTCTAGACTTGGAGCAGAGAAATGTTTGCTCCTACTTCATAAAACGAAATATCAGAAATTATTTTGATGTTTTCTCATTTAAATCTGTAGGTACAATCCAATAACACAAAATTACCTTGGCACAATGTTGTTTGAGATTTGCTCTGAATCCTGCTATGCAAAAGTGATGAGAGCTCTTGATTCCTCAGCTCAACAAACATGAAGTTCACGAGAAACAGTTCTAATACCCTGCAAATGTCATTCCTGTGGTAATCAAAGTATTAACTATACACCTACTGTATTCCACCTGAAAATAACAAACATGTTGTGATTCTTGTGAAAAGGCATCAGAAAAGTGATGGAAAAGTTCATTCAGTTTTGTATCAGGAAATTGCCATGCAGCATTTGCATTGTAGAAATGGGTTGCATACCTTCTTCCTGTTTAAGAACAGGTTTTGTGCAGTTACTCAGAAAAGAATTACATATTTAATGGGTACTGCTCACAGGACACATACAGAAATGTATTAAATTAGATTGGACTTAGTTTGTAAAGTTAATGGTACAATTCTAAAGTGTGTACAGGGACAGAGGGATCTGGGGAGTTCATGTGCATTGATCCTTGAAGGTTGCAGGATATATTGAGGTAATCAGCAAAGCATATGGGATCTTGGACTTCATAAATAGAGATATTTGGGTGAATTTTCCCATTCCGCCCGCCACAGGAATCGTAGTGAGGGATGGACCATGGAAAGGTCCGTGGACCTCGGGCGGGATTTTCCAGATTCGAGGCGTGCCTGGCTGGAAAGTCCCACCCATTGAGTACAAATGCAAGAAAGTTATGAAGAACCTTTATAAGCTCTGATTAGGCCATTACCAGAGTACCCTTGAGTGGGTGCAGAGGGGACACCAGAATCATTCCAAGAATGAGGAATTTTAGCTACAAGGTTAGGCTGGTGAAGCATGGAGATTGAGGAGAGACTTGATGGAGGCGTACAGGACTATGACAAATTTGGAAAAGGTAAATGAAGAAAAGTTGTTCCCTCAGCTGATGGTACAAGGACCGAGGACTCAAAAAAGAACTGGCATGGATTCAAAGGGTTGTGTAGCCTCTTGTGCTGTAAAGACTCTCTATGACCCTTATTCTGACTGAGTTTCCAGGATACATCACCAGCTTGCCTGGCCATTACCAAGTGCTGGAAAATGAGATGAGTGTTATTTTAGTGGTAATTATTGCCGGTGCAGACTCGAAGGGCCAAAGGGCCCTTTTTCTACACTTTACGATTCCATGATTCTACAATCAGAGAATTTCTACGGTGCAGAAAGAGGCCATTCAGCCCATTGAATTTGCACCAACCCTCCAACAGGCCCTATCCCTGTAACCCCATGTATTTACCCTGTCAATCCCCCTAAGCAACATATCCTGGGACACAAAGGGGCAATTTAGCATGGCCAATCCACCTAAGCTGCACATCTATGGATTGTGGGGGAAAACCCAAACAGACACAGGGAGAACATGTAAACCCCACATAGACATGGGGAGAAGATGCAAACCCCACACAGACACGGGGAGAATGTACGAACTCCACACAGTCACTCAAGGCCAGAATTGAACCCGGGTCCCTGGCGCTGCAAGGCAGCAATGTTAACCTCTGTGCCACCATGCCATCTATATGACTCGATGACCAACCTCCTTCCAGAAATTCTGAGTGAGAAACCCAAATCAACGATTAGAAATGAACACTATACCTAATTTGCTAAGATGTTCACGTTTCACATAAGGTTCACCAAAAAACTCCACACATTGACCTGACTTAATCTGTAGTTCTAAACACGTGGATGCCAGAAAAATAAATACCTTGCCATTCAGTAAATCAGACACAAAATGAACAAGTGACAAGTTAAGTTTCATAAAATACTATGGTCAAGGAATCATTTATTTTAAAAGAAAAGAAAATCATTGAAGGAATTTTGATTTTTTAAAAATATAAAGTCTTTTTGAACTCATGCCAATTCAGGTACCCAGTGTCAGCTGGGTAAAACAGTTAGAGGTAGAGGATAATTTATTTTACTCTTCCCCAATAACGTGCCCCAACCACTGAAGAGCATCTTCTGCTCCAGTTGGGCGTCAATTTTTCCCACTTGCTATGCCAGCCATCTTTTTGATTCCGCCAATTTATTAAGTCATAGAAGGTCTGTTTTTATTCTGTAGGCTCCCCCTCACAAGGAACTGACTAAGACTGTCAAATCAAATTTCAAAAAGAATCTTAAAATTACCTGAGCTCAGATCCAGATAAAGGGCAGACTTTAGGACCGATACTTTCAGAGCCATTTCCATTCCAAAGTCACAGAACAATATTCATCAGTCAACCTCCTCACTTCCTCTTCCCCCAAGGATAACACCCAAAAGAAGCAAGAGATTAGGTAATAGAATACACTTACTTTTCAGAATTCCAAGGGGAAACACCAAGGGAATAAACACTAATTAATAACACACCCAGCACTGTTAGAGTAATTAATTTTTGAAATTGGATTTACTCTTTGTGTTGAAAGCTAATTTGTAATTTGGACAGATTTAAGTAGCAGGAGGATAATGGATGGGGATCCATGATCACCAAGGTAAAGGACGACTTGCACTTACACAGCGCCTTTCATGACTTCGGGATATCCCAAAGCACTTACAGTCAATTATGTACTTTTGAAGTGTAGTCACTGTTGTATTGTAGAAAACATAGCAACTAAATTGTATATAGCAAGATCCCACAACACCAACCTGGTAATAACCAGACAAGCTATATCAGTGATGATGGTTAGGGTTAGGTATTGACTGGGAAACTGGGGATGACACCCCCACTTTGAGACCAGAAGACGTAGGAGCAGAATTAGGCCATTTGGCCCACTGCGTCTCTCCGCCACTCAATGAGATTATGACTGATTGAATATGATAATCCTCAACTCCACTTTCCTGCCTTATTTCCATAATCCTTGATTCCCTAACTAATTAAAAATCAGTCTATCTCATCAAAATAGTATTATGGAATCTCTTACAACCACTCAAGAAGACAGGCCGAGCGTGCCGCAGGGATCGGTGCTGGGGCCTCAACTGTTTACCATATACATAGACGATCTGGAGGAGGGGACCGAGTGTAGGGCAACAAAGTTTGCGGATGACACAAAGATGAGTGGGAAAACGAATTGCATGGAGGATGCGGAAAGTCTGCAGAGAGATTTGGATAGGCTAAGTGAGTGGGCGAGGATCTGGCAGATGGAGTATAACGTTGACAAGTGTGAGGTTATCCACTTTGGAAGGAATAAAAGTAAAATGGACTATTATTTAAATGGTGATAAATTACAATATGCTACTGTGCAAAAGGACTTGGGGGGGTCCTTGTGCATGAATCACAAAAACTCAGTTTGCAGGTGCAGCAGGTAATCAAGAAGGCAAATGGAATGTTGGCCTTTATCGCGAAGGGGATGGAGTATAAAAGCAGGGAGGTCTTGCTGCAATTGTACCAGGTACTGGTGAGGCCGCAACTAGAGTACTGTGTGCACTTTTGGTCCCCTTATTTGCGGAAGGATATATTTGCCTTGGAGGGAGTACAGAGAAGGTTCACCAGGTTGATACCGGAGATGAGGGGGTTAGCTGATGAGGAGACATCGAGTAGATTGGGCCTGTACTCGTTGGAGTTCAGAAGGCTGAGGGGAGATCTTATAGAGACATGTAAGATAATGAAGGGGCTAGACAGGGTAGAGGCAGAGACATTCTTTCCACTTAGAAAGGAAACAAGAACTAGAGGATACAGCCTCAACATAAGGGGGAGTCAGTTTAGAACAGAGTTGAGGAGGAACTTCTTCTCTCAGAGGGTAGTGAATCTCTGAAATTCTCTGCCCATTGAAGCAGTGGAGGCTACCTCGTTAAATATGTTTAAGTCACAGGTAGATAGATTTCTGATCAATAAGGGAATTAAGGGTTATGGGGAGCGGGCGGGTAAGTGGAACTAAACCACTATCAGATCAGCCATGATCTTATTGAATGGCGGGGCAGGCTCGAGGGGCTAGATGGCCTACTCCTGCTCCTATTTCTTATGTTCTTATGTTCTTAAAAGAACTCAGTCTGTACTGCAGCATCAATCTAGGTCTTGCCCTGAAATTTCTGAAAGGAATTCAGAGGTATTCAAAGACAAGGGCAAGAACTTTAAATTTCAGATGCTGGACAACCAGGAGCAAATGTTGGTCAGCAAGGATGGTGGGGGAGGGTGATAGATGAGTGGGGACTCAGCTCAGAGTCAAAAAGGATGCCATGGGTCTGTTTAGTTGAGTTCAGTTCAAAGTAGTGGCTGGGCAGGGGATTGGGTATAGAACATAGAACATTACAGCACAGAACAGGCCCTTCGGCCCACGATGTTGTGCCGACCTTCATCTGAAACCAAGATCAAGCTATCCCACTCCCTACCATCCTGGTGTGCTCCATGTGCCTATCCAATAACCGCTTAAATGTTCCTAAAGTGTCTGACTCCACTATCACTGCAGGCAGTCCATTCCACACCCCAACCACTCTCTGCGTGAAGAACCTACCTCTGATATCCTTCCTATATCTCCCACCATGAACCCTATAGTTATGCCCCCTTGTAATAGCTCCATCCACCCGAGGAAATAGTCTTTGAACGTTCACTCGATCTATCCCCTTCATCATTTTATAAACCTCTATTAAGTCTCCCCTCAATCTCCTCCGCTCCAGAGAGAACAGCCCCAGCTCCCTCAACCTTTCCTCATAAGACCGACACTACAAACCAGGCAGCATCCTGGTAAATCTCCTCTGCACTCTTTCCAGCACTTCCACATCCTTCTTATAGTGAGGTGACCAGAACTGCACGCAATATTCCAAATGCGGTCTCACCAAGGTCCTGTACAGTTGCAGCATAACCCCATGGCTCTTAAACTCCAACCCCCTGTTAATAAAAGCTAACACACTATAGGCCTTCTTCACAGCTCTATCCACTTGAGTGGCAACCTTTAGAGATCTGTGGATATGGACCCCAAGATCTCTCTGTTCCTCCACAGTCTTCAGAACCCTACCTTTGACCCTGTAATCCACATTTAAATTAGTCCTACCAAAATGAATCACCTCACATTTATCAGGGTTAAACTCCATTTGCCATTTTTCAGCCCAGCTTTGCATCCTATCTATGTCTCTTTGCAGCCTACAACAGCCCTCCACCTCATCCACTACTCCACCAATCTTGGTGTCATCAGCAAATTTACTGATCCACCCTTCAGCCCCCTCCTCTAAGTCATTAATAAAAATCACAAAGAGCAGAGGACCAAGCACCGATCCCTGCGGCACTCCGCTAGCAACCTGCCTCCAGTCCGAAAATTTTCCATCCACCACCACCCTCTGTCTTCGATCAGATAGCCAGTTACCTATCCAATCGGCCAACTTTCCCTCTATCCCACACCTCCTTACTTTCATCATAAGCCGACCATGGGGGACCTTATCAAACGCCTTACTAAAATCCATGTATATGACATCAACTGCCCTACCTTCAACAACACACCTAGTTACCTCCTCAAAAAATTCTATCAAATTTGTGAGGCACGATTTGCCCTTCACAAATCCGTGCTGACTATCCCGGATTAATCCGCATCTTTCTAAATGGTCGTAAATCCCATCCCTAAGGACCTTTTCCATCAATTTACCAACCACCGAAGTCAGACTAACCGGTCTATAATTACCAGGGTCATTTCTATTCCCTTTCTTAAACAGAGGAACAACATTTGCCACTCTCCAGTCCTCTGGCACCATCCCCGTGGACAGCGAGGACCCAAAGATCAAAGCCAAAGCTCTGCAATCTCATCCCTCGCCTCCCAAAGAATCCTAGGATACATTTCATCAGGCCCAGGGGACTTATCGACCTTCAGTTTATTCAAAACTGCCAATACATCCTCCCTCCGAACATCTATTTCCTCCAGCCTATTAGCCTGTAACACCTTCTCTTCCTGAAAAACATGGCCCCTCTCCTTGGTGAACACTGAAGAAAAGTATTCATTCATCACCTCGCCTATCTCTACTGATTCCATACACAAGTTCCCACCACTGTCCTTGACCGGCCCTAACCTCACCCTGGTCATTCTTTTATTCCTCACATAAGAGTAAAAAGCCTTGGGGTTTTCCTTGATCCGACCCGCCAAGGACTTCTCATGTCCCCTCCTAGCTCTCCTCAGCCCCTTTTTCAGCTCATTCCTTGCTAACTTGTAACCCTCAATCGAGCCATCTGAACCTTGTTTCCTCATTCCTACATAAGCTTCCCTCTTCCTTTTCACAAGACATTCCACCTCTTTTGTGAACCACGGTTCCCTCACTCGGCCATTTCCTCCCTGCCTGACAGGGACATACCTATCAAGGACACCCAGTATTTGTTCCTTGAAAAAGTTCCACTTTTCATCAGTGCCTTTCCCTGACAGTTTCTGTTCCCATCTTATGCCCCCTAATTCTTGCCTAATCGCATCATAATTACCTCTCCCCCAATTGTAAGCCTTGCCCTGCCGTCCGGCTCTATCCCTCTCCATTGCAATAACAAAAGACACCGAATTGTGGTCACTATCTCCAAAGTTCTCTCCCACAACCAAATCTAACACTTGGCCCGGTTCATTTCCCAGTACCAAATCCAATGTGGCCTCACCCCTTGTCGGCCTATCCACATATTGTGTCAGGAAACCCTCCTGCACACACTGCACAAAAAGTGCCCCATCCAAACTATTCGACCTACAAAGGTTCCAATCAATATTTGGAAAGTTAAAGTCCCCCATGACAACTACCCTGTGACCCCCACACGTATCCATAATCTGCTTAGCAATTTCTTCCTCCACATCTCTATTACTATTTGGGGGCCTATAGTAAACTCCTAGCAACGTGACCGCTCCTTTCCTGTTTCTAACTGCAGCCCATATTACCTCAGTGTGCATATCCCCCTCAAAGTGCTTTTCCGCAGCCGTTAAACTATCCTTGATTAACAATGCTACTCCTCCACCTCTTTTACCAGCTTCCCTACACTTACTGAAACATCTATACCCCGGAACGTCCAACAACCATTCCTGTCCTTGTTCTACCCACGTCTCCGTAATGGCCACAACATCGTAGTCCCAAGTAGCAATCCACGCCCCAAGTTCATCCACCTTGTTCCGGATGCTCCTTGCATTGAAGTAGACACACTTCAACCCATCTTCCTGTCTACCGGTACCCACCCTTGACCTTGATACCTTCCCCAATATCTCACCACCCTCAACACTGACTTCCGGACTACAACTCCTTTTCCCACTCCCCTGACAAATTAGTTTAAATCCCCCTGAAGAGCCGTAGCAAATTTCCCTCCCAGGATATTGGTGCCCCTCTGGTTCAGGTGCACCCCGTCCTGTTTGTACAGGTCCCACCTTCCCCAGAACGTGTTCCAATTATCCACGTATCTGAAACCCTCCCTCCTGCACCATCCCTGCAACCACATGTTTAAGTGCACTCTCTCCCTGTTCCTCAACTCGCTATCACGTGGCACCGGTAGCGTACCAGAGATGACCACATGTTTTGTCTTTGCTCTCAGCTTCCAGCCCAGCTCCTGAAATTCCTGTTTTAAATCCCCGTCCCTTCTCTTACCTATGTCGTTGGTACCAATGTGTACCACGACTTGTGACTGTTTCCCCTCCCCCTTAAGAATCCGGAAAACACGGTCCGAGACGTCACGGACCCTGGCATCCGCTAGGCAACAAACCATCCTCGAGTCTCTTTTGCTGCCACAGAACCTCCTATCTATCCCTCTAACTAACGAATCCCCAATAACTATTGCCCTCCCGCTCTCCTCCTTACCCTCCTGAGCCACAGGGACGGACTCAGTGCCGGAGATCCTCTCACTGCGGCTCACCACTGGTATGTCGTCCCCCTCAACCGTATCCAAAGCGGAATACTTATTGCTAAGGGGAACGACCACAGGGGATCCCTGCACCGACTGCTTCTTCCCAGCCCCTCTCACCGTCACCCATCTATTTTCATTCCTCGGAGTAACTGTATCCCTGAAGCTTCTGTCTATGGCCATCTCTGCATCCCTAATGATCCTAAGTTCCTCCAACTCCAGCTCCAGTTCCCTTACACGGTTTTGGAGGAGCTGCAGATGGATGCACTTCTCACAGGTATAATCAGCAGGGACACTGACGTCGTCCCTCACCTCGAACATAGTGCAAGAGGAACATTGCACTGCCTTCACACCCATCCCCTCTAGATACCTTGCCAGTACCAGGTAGAAACAGCAAAAAATGAATTAACTCACCCCTGCTCACCCAAGCCCTGTGAGCCAAAGCCCTACAGCTTTCACTCTGCCTCCTGCTCACTCTGCTGCCCGCTCAAAAGTGCGGCCTACTTTTAAACCCTCCAAAAACCTTCCCAGACTCCTGCTGGGCCCACTTCCTGTTTTTAAAAAAACCTCCGATTTTTTTACACAAATTTAACTTAAAATAAATAAATAAATGTAGTGAACAAACCAACTGCCTTCTCCTCAGCCTGGTCCTGTGGAACAGGTATAGTGGCAAGGGAGCAAAGTTTATGGTGGAGGCTGAAAATTATGATTTCACTGTTCCAGTGTTGATCTGGATAAAGTTAAGGCTCATCCAGATGCAATGCAAGGGGGTGGATTTGACCTGCTCTTTTGTTTAACCAAGTTTCCAGAGACAAACTAATTTTGTCTTTCTCTTTCTCTCTGCCCATTCCCTTGCCTTTATTCTTCATGATGTAAGTGATTTTTTTCAATTCTTTCAATATACCTCCCATTATCTCATGTTAATATCATCTGCCTGTTAATTGTCTCCTGTTTATCCAATTGAGAATGTTACCAGTCATGCTATTTATTTTCCTGTTTCTGCGGTTACACTGGGTTTTTTTGGTCAAACAATCATTTTCAGGAGAGTCTGAAAGGACAAGAGGAGAATGTGGAGAGCAGCCAAGTTAAAATTAAAATTTCACAGCATGAAGTCGAGGTAGTAAAGATATGGTTACCAATGATGGGGTTAAGGGATGGCAGGCTATAAAAGAGACCGGAGTCAAAGAAACTGAGAGTTCCAGGGATAGCGGTTGTCAGTTTAGAGATGATTACTGAGATAATAAAGAGTGATGGCATGCAGTGAGTTAGACATTGGAATAACAACTTTAAATTTGAAGTGCTGGGGAAACAAGTTACCAAAAGGCAACAAGGCTAAGAGTAATGTGTGCAGGGCTTTGTGAAGTAAAGCACAGAAAACAGAATCTTGGATGAGCTGAAGTTTGTGAAAGACGGAGGTGGCTAGTAGAACACTGGAGAAATTGAGTGCAGGGGGAAGGACATAGATGAGGCTTTCCATGAAAGATGACCTAATGTAGGCGCAGAGGCATATAACATTATAAAGTTGCATGAATGTGCTCTTCATGGTGGAGAGGAATGGGAGGTTGACAATTCAGCTCAGGATTAGATGACACACTGAGGTTTGATTAATGTATTCACCATCTTTAAAAGTTTGTATTTGTCTCGAAACAAACCGATATTAATTCACCACCTTATTTTGGCAGGATTTTAGTGCAATACAAACTAAAAACAATTATTGCTAATTGAGAAACAAATCAATCTCAGTGATAAGTCTGTATAATTAAGTGCACTGTCCATTACATGAAGAACCATTATTGGGATTAATAAATTTTGCTCCACAAGCAGAGTAGGATTCAATTTTTAGTGAGCAAGCTCAACTTGCTGCATTAGGAGGATGACATTCAATGAACACGAGGAAAAAGGCGCCGGAATCAATTCTTCCCTGATTAGTCACTTTTCTGGATTAAAACTGGAGACTATTGCCATCACTCACAAGAATGGATGGCCAAATCGGGTTCTCTCCCAATGCAGCCTAGGGGCCACCACTCAGGAGCCAGTGGCTAAAATGTTACAGTCAAGGTTATCCAAAGGTCTCAGGAATAGATTAAATAACTTGAGGGTGGAATTGAACTGTATTAGCCACTTGAGTGATCTGAATGAATTACAAAACGATGAAATTTTAATTCAATCTCTGATCATCCTCATATTCCAGCTATCAATTTTAGAACTGTCAAGAATCCTGGCCAGCTCTTCCATAGGTACAAGAAGCGAAAGTAGGTTATTCTGCATCGACTAAATGTAACCCTCAGAATCCCTGTGGTCATTAAATACATTTCACTGTTCATTTCACAAACTAGCTACCCAACGCATGACTACTAAAATCAATGTCAGTACTAATCCAGATAATAAGATAGCTTAAAGAATTCTGTTATGATTAGTAACATTTCCAAAGCTGAAACATTAACAGCAAAAAATAGCTGTTTAAACAAGCTGAGTTGTGTTCCTCTCATCCATATGCAATGACAATTTGTGTGCATATGCGGATATTAGGATATTGTTTTAGGGGGGCTGGGGGGTGGGGGGAGGAGGAGTGAAGAGGGAGACCAAAAAAAGCATCCGCGAAGAAAATTACTTTTGCATACACAAATCAATTCCAAGTTAATTTAACCTTCCAGATATTTTTTTCAAAGAAATTAACATTTATAAACTGTCAAAACAAAGCACAGAATTTTTCATAAACTCAACGCCCATCAACAGATTCATTCCAATTTTAGCTCCAATAAGTATTATGTCTCATCATCGTTTCTTCTGTGCTCTGTCCAAATTAGTCATATTATCAACATAATGCTTTAATAAGGTGATCATTTCACTGCTAAATGTTTTTAATTTTTCACAGCTTTTTCCCCTTGAATAGAGACGAGCTCATATTTGTTTTTTAGGAAGGTGCCCTGTGATAAAATGCATCTGAAGGGAAAGCAAATAATCCCAAGTGAGAAAATCCAATCTCTCCCAGAGACCCCGGAGCACTGATTTATATATACTATGCATTACTAATTTATGGGGGTTAAGGCTTTGATATGGCTCTGGTGCTCAGTAAAATCACTGAAGTACTATTTCTTTCACTTTGAAGTACGTAGAGAAAAAAATCACTCTTAAACAGCACTCTTGTAACTATTCCTCTACTTGGTAGATATTTACTTGGAAATTCAGTTACCAATTAAAATGGAAACAACGACCATACCAATTAATATTTTTATTTACTGTCAATTGAATATATGACAACTTATCATAATTAAAATTTTCACGGAATATGTAGGGTTGGTGATGTGTGTATTCAAACTGACAGTACATAACCAGTTAGTTGAACAACAATGGTAGGAACAATAATGGAATCTGTATTCAAAAGATATCAAAGAAAAACGTCCAGCAACCAAGAATACAATAAAGAACATTCTGTTAAATTCCAGAAGGATACAACTGGAGCCAATTATTTACACTTTTATAGGCTTTTACCAACAGTGATACACATTGCAAACGTGCACCTCCCAATCCAACCACCACAGTTTCAGTCTGTTCCTTTGTATAGCAGTACAAATGAAACCCCAGTTAAAACCTACCACCTGCATACAATTAAACACATCAATATACAATTAACACAGTCAGCATCTATTCATATACCATATTGAATCCTGTGTTAATCGTAAATACAGATTGGCAAAATGGGTGTTCCACAACGATATAATTTAGCTTTGACTCAGGAATAATTTCTAAATTTGTGCACCACTGAACACCAACATCAAAGTGGGATGAAGGGCTAGTTGGTACAAAGGAATAGTGTGACAAAATAAAAGACGACCTTCATAAACTTTCAGAATGGGCATTTAATTTCCAATTAGGTGACTGTGAGGTGGCGTACTTTTGTAGGAAGAATAAGGAAGTAAAAAGCTACTCAGGTGAGGATAAATGGAGTAGAGGGTCAAAGGGATGAAATGGTACAGAGATAGAAATCACAACAAGTCGGGGTGCAGGTCAATAAGTCTACTTAAAAAAAAATCAAACAAAATTAGGGTTAATTTCTAGAGAAATAGAATTGAAGAGCAAAGGAGTTAGGTCTAGAACTTGGTTAGACCATACTTGGAGTATATTAAGTCCTTATTTAATGTTGTAGTTGCATTCATGAAAATCACAACTTTAAGAAGAGGCACCTGAAGGACATCCCCAGCGAACACTCATTGTTGGCAGCAGAAAAGCACCGAAGATCCAGTGAGGGAGCAGCAAAGACTACCAGAAATGAGAGGCAATAACTTAAGGAAAAGCAGATCAGGTTGTGATAAACTAGTAGATGTCTCCAGGATGGTTAAAGGGTTTGATAAGATCAGCATGGAGAAAATGTTTCTACTTTTAGGGAAAAACAAAACAAAGTTTAAGTTTACTTATCAGTGTCACAAGTAGGTTCACATTAACACTGCAATGAAGTTACTGTAAAATTCCCCTAGTCACCACACTCCGGTGCCTGTTTGGATACACTGAGGGAGAATTTAGCATGGCCAATGCAACTAATCGAGCACGTCTTTCGGACTGTGGGAGGAAACCGGAGCACCCGGAAGAAACCCACGCAGACACGGGGTGAACATGGGAAGGACATGCAGACTCTGCACAGACAGCGAATAAGAATAAGACAGGAATCCAGCTGTGAGGCAGCATTACTAACCACTGTGCCACTATGCCACCCTACAAGCCTTAAACATAAAATAGTTACTAATAAATCCAACAAGGAATTCAGAACAACATTAGGAGAATAGAAGTAGTAGTTGAAGCAAAGGACAATGCATTTAAGGAGGAGCTGCAGAACTACAAGGAAGAAAGGGATATGCTGATAGGGTTAGATGGGAGGAAGAGTCTCATGTGGAGCACAAATGGCAATATAGACCAATTGGGCCAAATAGCCTGTTTCCGTGCTGTAGGTATGAAGTAACCCACATCTCAGAAAAACCGATTTTCTCGTTATTGCTGACTTCCAATATTAGTACAAAACACAAAGTTAAGTGGAAGTTTTTACGATGGCAATATTTTTCCCCCACATACAGACTTTCTAAATCTAGCTGGGGAACAACATAAACAGGATGCAGACTTCATGTATTGTGTTAAAATAAAATGGCAATCCAACTTTACTCTCGTTTACCAGGCACAGCTACCTCAACAGTGGCATGGGAAACACCTGGGAACAGGATTTTGAAATAGGGTCAAAATACTTTCTTAGCCAAATGCAAAATACTGCAGATGCTAGAAATCTGAAATAAAAACAGAAAATGCAAGAAATACCCAGCAGATCAGGTAGCATCTGTGGAGAGAGATGCAGAGAGATATTCCTTGGGTGGAGGCGGTGGTCTAGTGGTATTATCAATAAACTATTAATCCAGAAACTCAGCTAATGTTCTGGGGACCCAGGTTTGAATCCCGCCGTGGCAGATGGTGAAATTTGAATTCAATAAAAATAACTGGAATTAAGAATCTGCTGATGACCATGAAACCATTGTCGATTGTCAGGAAAAAACCCATTTGGTTCACCAATATAATTCAGGGAAGGAAATCTGCCGTCTTTACCTGGTTTGGCCTACATGACTCCGAGTCAAAGCAATGTGGTTGAGTCTCAACTGCCCTCTGAAATGGCCTAGAAAACCACTCATCACCACCTTCCCAAGGGCAACTAGGGATGGGCAATAAATGAGGCCAGCCAGCAGCACCCATTTCCCATGAATGAATAAAAAACGCAGAGTTAACGTTTCATGAACTGAGGAATGTTAGAAATGTAATAAATTTTGAAAGAGGAGAGTGAGGTGATGAGATAGGAAGGGGGGGGGGGGGAGACATTAAATGACAAATAATTTCATGGGACAAAAGTTAAAGGGAGTGTTGAGGGATGTACTAATGAAACAAAAGATATGTATAGATGAGATGTGAATGGCGAATAGCAGCTATCCGAATGCAGAGTAAAGGGATTAAGAAAGAAACGAGGGGAAAAGAAAACATAAAAAAAGACAAAAACAAACAAAACGTATAAAAGAAAGCGGAGGCAGAGGTTATGATCTCAGATTGTTGAACTCAATGTTGATTCCAGAAGATGGTCAAGTGCTACTCCTCAAGTTTAAATTGGGCTTCACTGAAACACTGCAGCAGGCCAAGGACAGAAAGGTCAACATGGGAGCAAGGTGGAGAATTGAAATTACAAACAACAGCCAGCTCAGAGTCATGCTGTTTGTGTTTCTTTTGTGTGGGGAAGGGGCTTAAAACAATATTTATGTTGCTAATTATGTAACTATAAAGTGGAAAAATACTTAGAGACAATCAAGTTTTATTCACTTTATTCACTACTTTTCTCTGCATTCCTTATTCACTTTCATTGATATAAAGAAAATGAATTATCTCTTGTAAATCACTGGTTAATGCTACAAATTCTCTATTGTCCCTGCTTAATTAAGTTACATGTTAGTTCATGGCTCGAGTCTTAATCAAAAGAGCATATATTTATCCACCTACTAAAGATGCAACGAATCGTGTGTCAGCCCTTTATGTATTAGAACCATAAAAAAGTTACAGCACAGAAGGAAGCCATTTGGCCCATCGTGTCCATACCAGCCGGAGGACAGCCAGGTGCCCTTCCGATTCCCACCTTCCTGCACCCAACCCATAGACCTGTAGCGTCCAGGACTTAAAGTGCCAGATCCAGATACTTTTTAAAAGAGTTTAGGGTCTCTGCCTCCACCACCAACTTGGGCAGCGAATTCCAGACACCAACCACTCTTTGCACAAAAAAGTTCCAGCAATGAGTCACAGACTTGAAACGTTAACTCAGTTTCTCCCTCCACAGATGTTGCTAGACCTGCTGAATGCTTCCAGCATTTTGAATTTTATCTCAGATTTCCAGCAACTGCAGTATTTTGCTCTTGTATGGCTTGCTTGTCAAATTCCTCAATCGCTTCCTTGATACAAGAAAAGGGGTACTTTAAAACATTGGAGGCGCAGTATCCACTGATAGGAATGGTCTGCAACCCAAGCAAATTATCGAACACAAAAACAAAAGAAGGTACTGCAGCTTGAGAAATTATCACATTTTCAGCTGTAGATCAAAGAAATTAGTTGAAGATTTGAAATATGAATCAAGTTGAATAGTAGCAAACAACAGTACTGTTAAGGTTGATTGTGTACTCAAAATACTTAAGAGGTAGTGAGCTTGGCTGGTTGCAAAGAAAAAAGGCAAGAATACAACAGTTAGAAGTTCAGAAATTAAAGGTCATGAAAGAACCATAGAATCCCAACAGTGCAGAAGGGGGCCATTCGGCCCACTGAGTCTGCACCAACTCTCAAAAGAACATCTTATCGAGGCCTGGCCAACATCCTCCTCCCACCATCCCCGTAATCCCACACATTTACCATGACCAATCCACCTAATCTATACATCTTTAGACTGTGGGAGGAAACCAGAGAACCCGGAAGAAACACACGCAGACATGGGAGAACGTGTAAACTCCACACAGTCACCCACACACGGCCAGAATTGAAATTGGGTCCCTGGCGCTGTGAGGCAGCAGTGCTAATCACTACGCCATGCTGCCCTAAAAGAACATAAGACAGAGCAAAAAAAAAAGTTGAGGCACTATGTAAATGCAAGGGAAGAGGTTATGAAGAAATAGCAATGATTGGAGATGGGCAAAAAGAGGCGCATCCAACACACACCCGAAATGTCCTAAAGAGACACGTTGGGCTAAATTTTGACCGAGTCGGGTTGATTTTTCCTGGGTCTGTTGGCATGACTCCAGGTGCAACTAGACCCCACCTTTTCAAGCACTTTCTCCTGAGCCAGGAATTTTTCCAACTCCCGCTACCCACCTGCAGGATCATACTTTAAGCCAATGTTTGCAAGGTTAGACGGTAAGGGTACAATTGATCTAGTTCATAACTTGATATGGGTTAATTTTGTTACATCTAGTCTGATTCAAAATTATCCAAAGGATAATGATACTGAAAGATTTTTACAAGTGTTGAATTGCTGGCAAGCCACCTCAAATATAATGAAAATTAATGGGTAGAACTACTTATATTTGCTCACTGGGCAATAAAACGCTGACAGCATTTTTGCACGCAGATCCAATGGAGAATGCAAACAATGGAACTATAAAGCATGTTATTATTCTGTTCAAGTCTTTTAAGACCATAAGACCATAAGACATAGGAGCGGAAGTAAGGCCATTCGGCCCATCGAGTCCACTCCACCATTCAATCATGGTTGATTTCAACTCCATTTACCCGCTCTCTCCCCATAGCCCTTAATTCCTCGAGAAATCAAGAATTTATCAATTTCTGTCTTGAAGACGCTCAACGTCTCGGCCTCCACAGCCCTCTGTGGCAATGAATTCCACAGACCCACCACTCTCTGGCTGAAGAAATTTCTCCTCATCTCTGTTCTAAAGTGACTCCCTTTTATTCTAAGGCTGTGCCCCCGCGTCCTAGTCTCCCCTGTTAATGGAAACAACTTCCCTACGTCCATCCTATCTAAGCCGTTCATTATCTTGTAAGTTTCTATTTTGGCCTGAAGCACGGCATAGAAATTTCAGAATCTATGAAAAATACTTTATAGAGCTTAGAGGACTGAAATATATCCAGAAACTATGGTTAGGATCACCCATAATGGTTTATTAGAATATGTTGAGGGAAGAGTTCTGAATGATTTGGCGATGTGGTAGTTTGATAGGGAATCAAGGCACTCAAATGGTCAAGTGAATAATCAACTTAAGTGGCTTGAGCACCCAGAAACTGCTGATGGATGGGCAAAAGAAGAGATTTCTTGCACTTACACTTTCTTTGGCCCATTTAATGAGCTAAAGTAAAATTAACTATGAGCTAGTGTCCAAAGACCAGCAGAATATTTCCATTGTGAAGAAGTCATAGAAGACCATGAGTAGAAAAACATATCCTAATGATATATCACTGCAGACACTGTGCAAAAGTATTCTGTGAAATGGTGTAAGTGATGGAACTCCAATCTATGATCAGTAAAAAGGCTATCATTCACATCAACAATTCTTTCATCCCGTGGGCAGGTGAAATACAGATCAATGGAATATTCTGAGAAAATTAAAGGAGGGTCATTTCCACATCATGATCCAGCAACTGGTCTCAGTGCCAAAGGTAGATTTTGAATCCTGTCACATGTTCTATCCTTGAATGTCACATATTCTAGAGTTGAAAACTCAATTACAAAAAAGGAAAAGAAAGAATCTATGCCTATATGACATGCTGTGGAAAGTTTCACAATAATGAATTACTTCTGAAGTTCAGACACTGTTATGTAGGCCAAAACTGTCTTGCATGTATTCACATTAATAGGGAATCCAAGTGTGGCTACTTCTACCCTGTAAATAAAAATTGTGCGCTAGTTAGCAATTTTCAACATGGATCTCAGCATTTACATCTGCAAGGTACAGGTATACTTTTACATAGATTATAGGAGTACTTTACTTGCTTAGTTGCTGATTATTGATTATCCGCTGAAAGGTTGTGAGGTAAAACTGAAAACACTGGACTTCAGCATCATGGAAACAATGGACACATTGCAGAGTGAGGGAAGCATGGTCACCTCAGCCAAATCAAAATAATCTCTCTGGGTCAAGAGAAGAAAACAAGCTCAACTAATTACAAACAAGGCACATCACAGCAAAAGGTAAACAGCATCTAACCTGGTTCTGGATGGAAAGTAAGGGCAGGTATGATACGCCTCATATGAGTCAATATCATTAGCAGTCACACTGCTGATGTCAAAAACACCCTTGCAAAATTAGAAGCTACATTAAAATGCGAGAGATTTGCATTTTTATAGCACCTTTCACAACTACCGGATTACCCAAAACACTTTACAGCCAATGGAAGTCTCTGAAAATTCATGCCAGAACTTCAAATTGGTAAAAAAAAGAATCACTGCAATGTTTTGTAGTCAACCCAGGCAGATGCATTTCAAGTGACTATACAATGTGGAGATAGCTTTCCACATCACCACAGCAATGCGTATGGCCTATCACCAACTTCTATTGGACTTCATTTCTGCAGCCAAACATGACAATCAAGTGCACACGATAAAGTCACATATTGGGCAGAAGACCAAGAAAACTTCCAACCCATTTTGAAAGATGTCAGTCAAAAAACTGAAGCTATGTGACCTTCTGAAGTGACAACAGGCCACCACCTGGCATAACAACAAAGTACTCCAGCCATTCTGTAATCTGTATAGAGTTATGTCAAAATATGTTGTTTGCAAACAAGGTTGGAATCTAAAGACAGAATGCCTGATGTTTGTTAATGGATGCATTTCTCTCAATTTGTTTGTTAGACAGTCATTCTAATCTCAAAGACACTCCGAACATTTGTGAAAAGCTAAAAGTAGATCAAGACAAGATATGAAACAGAGATTTTATCCAAACCAGACAATCTCAATTGTCAAATGAGATATGCCCATGTTTTCTCTCCTGTTTTCAACGATTGTTCCTCCAACATCAGGTCAGAAGTGGAGATGTTCATTGAAGACTGCAGTGTTTAGTATCATTCACTACTTCTCAGGTACTGAAGCTGTCTTTGGCCATATGTAGCAAGGCTCGAACAGCATTAACGCTGATAAATGATGAGCAACATTCACTTCACATGGGGCGGCACGGTAGCACAGTCGTCAACACTGCTGCTTCACAGCACCAGGGATCCAGGTTCGATTCCCAGCTTGGGTATCTGTCTGTGTGGAGTTTGCACATTCTCCCCGTGTCTGCGTGGGTTTCCTTCAGGTGCTCCGCTTTCCTCCCACATTCGGAAAGACATGTTGGTTAGGTTCATTGGCCCGAACAGACACCGGACTGTGGCGACAAGGGGAATTTCACAGTAACTTCATTGCAGCGTTAATGTAAGCCTTGCTTGTGACTAATAAATAAACTTTAACACAAGTTCTAGGCCAGAAGTTGTTTGACCACTGACCAGAAGTTCCCAAACTGTGGGTCACAACCAAGATTTTGGAGTCCTGAGCTCCAAGGTTACAATGGTTGTCTTGGAACTCGGACTGAGCTTTGACAGTTGTGAGGCCCCGTTAAATGTTTGTTTTTGGCGGTGGCCATGGCTTAATGGAGTGTACCCTGAGGCCCGTTTGAAGCTACAATCACAGCCTTCAAAATAGTGGGTCTTTGTTTTTTTTCAAGCAGTTTTATACGTCATACCCTCCACTGAACAATTCTCATGCACCCCAAGCCCCAAAACTCACTCTGGGGGTGCTCACACAAAGTCTGAGTTGCTAAAATGGGGTTACATTGGGAAAAATATTGGGAAGCACATACTAGGTAATGACCATCTCCAACAACAGAGAATCTAACTATTGCCCTTTGACAATCATTGCATGACCATCACTGAATCCCCCACTGTCAACATCCTGGAGATTACCACTGACCAGAAACTGAACTGGACCAGCCATATAAATAGTCTGGCTCCAACCAGGAGTAGGTAAGAAGCTGAGAATTCGATAGCAATTAACTCCAAATTCTCAAAGCCTGTGCACTATCTATATGGCACAAGTCAAGCTCTAACTAAGGGTCATCCAGACATGAAACATTGGCTCTATTCTCTCTTCACAGATGCTGCCAGACCTGCTGAGATTTTCCAGCATTTTCTGTTTTTGTTTCAGTAGTGTAATGAAATACTCTCCACTTGCCTGAATCAGTACTATTCAAACAACACTCAAGAAGCTCAACACCACCTGGAACAAAACAATTCACTTGATCAGCACTCTGTCCGCCACCGTAAGCATCCACTCCCTCCACGACCGGAGCACAGTGACAACAACGTATACTATATATAAGATGCAGCAATTACCAAGGTTCATTTACAGCACTTTCCAAACTCCTAACCTCTATCACCGATAAGGACGAGGGTGGCAAATACATGAGAACACAGAGGATGGATTTTATTTTTGGAGAATATTATGTTATCCTGTGAAGAAGGTGGGTGTTTGTGTAAATTATTTAATTAAGTTGGGAAAAGATTACCAGAGAGGGTGAAAGGGGGCACTCTAATAGGTTAGTAAGATTTTTAAACATTAGACATTAAGGCACTGACAGAACTACCAGCATTAAGTTAAATGACTTTTAAAACAAGCCTATGAGCTAACAAGAAAACAGTTTACACACATGAAATGCAGTTTGAGATTTAAACAAGTGATTATGATTTGAAAACACATATGCTGATATAGTGTATATTGAAGATGATTGATTTTAAACTAATGAACATAGAACATAGAACAGTACAGCACAGAACAGGCCCTTCAGCCCACGATGTTGTGCCGAGCTTTATCTGAAACCAAGATCAAACTATCCCACTCCCTATCATCCTGGTGTGCTCCATGTGCCTATCCAATAACCGCTTAAATGTTCCTAAAGTGTCTGACTCCACTATCACTGCAGGCAGTCCATTCCACACCCCAACCACTCTGCGTAAAGAACCTACCTCTGATATCCTTCCTGTATCTCCCACCACGAACCCTATAGTTATGCCAAGTTATGAAAGGCGAGAATAATTGATAAGAAAATGTATAATCGATCTGTTTTGAATTGTATACGTCAGATTTCATCAGAGAGGGCTGGCTGCTCCATCTCAGAGCTGCCCTCATCCTTTGATGGTCTCCGAGCAGCTGCTGTTAAATAAAGTTACATCTTTTCTGAGACACTGGCTTCATGAGTCTTGTATTGTCTGAAGTTTATGCAGTACTACTGGTCACCTTGGGTACCCCACCAACAGAGGGTTAGGACATAAAAGGATAGAAGTGTTCAGTTTGTGTAATTGCAATGAGATATTATGGTGGGTTTGAGGTACAAGTAAATAGGTTGGATTGAACATGTGTAATTTTTAGATAAGATGAGAATTTGCTTGAATAACAAAAGGAAGTCAGAGGTGACAAGAAACATTTTACAGGAGTTCCAAGGGTGAACAAAAGAGGGTAAATTACATTTTATTGACTCAAAAGCAGACAAAATAGAAACATGGAAGATTTTATATTTGGAAGGATTTAAATTTCAAAGAGGTATGAAAACAAATAGAACCTGAGATGAAAGGGGAAAAGGGCATTAAAGCTTAGTCGTTGGCTGTGAGAGGAAGATCGCCGAGAGAAACAGCTGTGGACTGGGAAATGGTGTGCAGTTTGATTAAGCCATCCAGCCAGGCCAGAAAAGCCTTGGCCTGCAAAAAGCAGTTCTGAAGGTTTCTTGGATTTCCACAGCAGAGTGGAATAGAGTTTGAGAGGTCCTGTGGTAGCCCTTATTAAAGCAACAGCAGATTTGTCTTGGTTAATATTACAGACTTTTATATTTAAACATCAATAAGGGAGTGTTGCCTGGAAGATATTTACTTATGGGTCTGACCAAGTAGGGAGTCTTTTGAGGGGAATGTTGTGCAAGACTAATTTTAACTGTAACTGTAATATTCTGTGCATATGTTTTCTTTTCTTCTTGTCAATAAACCTTTTAAATTCAATTTTAAAATCCCACAAGTGTTACTGCACTTCTTGCTGCTGAGATCAGTACTTTACTTCTCATTTTCAGAAGACAAAAAAAAGGTATGGCCCATAAGCCAAGTTTCTCTCTGGGATTTGATTTGCTCAGCAATTAACATCTGCTGTGGTTATAACAACACCAACAGTTACAAGTTCCCCTCCAACCCATGCACTATCCTGACTTGGAACTATATCACTATTTTTCACTGTTACTGGATCAAAACCCTGTAATGCCCTTCCTAACAGCACTATAGAATCATCGAATCTCTACAGTGCAGAATGAGGCCATTTGGCCCATCGAGCCTACAGTGACAACAATCCCACCAAGGCCCTCTCCCCATAATCCCATGTATTTACCCTGCAAATCCCCCTGATGCTAAGGGGCAATTTATCATGGTCAATCAACCTAACTCGCGCATCTTTGGACTGTGGAAGTAAACTGGAGCATCCGGAGGAAACCCACACAGACACAGGGAGAACGTGCAAACTCCACACAGGCAGTCACCCAAAGCCAGAATTGAATCCAGGTCCCTGGCGCTGTGAGATAGCAGTGCTAACCACTATACCACCGTGTCTCCCATGGATGTACTTACATCACACACACTGCAGCAATTCTAGAATACGGATCACCACCACTTTCTCAAGGGCAATTAGGAAAGGGCTTTTTTTAAAAATCCTTTCATGGATTGAGTGTGCCATTTGTTCGGCCACTATTTATTGCCCATCCATAATTGCCCGCGAAAAGATGGTGGCAAGCTGCCAGCGGCAGTAGTGACAGCAGCGCTCATATCCCATGAAAGAATTGAAAAATAAATTCCTGTCTTCCTCATTCAGTAAACTGTCAATATTTCAAACGATCATTTTAATCTTAAAATATCTTCAGAAATCTGAATATGTTGTCCAAAGTAGCCTGAAGCAAAACATTTGGAAGGATTAACCAAAACCAAGAAGGAAACATTTGTGCACGAACAGAAGTGAAGGAATATATGTCAAAATATTTATAATAAAAATTAACCATCTTCCATATCCACAATGGGGAGGAGGGGATCTGGGGCTAGGTGGAGTATAGAGTGGTTAGAGAGGTTAAATCATCAAATTCACAATATCCAATCCCAACCCACTGGGCAAGCACCTGTTCCAATTTTAATCGCAGCAGACATCTGGACATCCAAATAACCCACTGTGGAAGAGAGATAGGTTCGTAATTGATTTTAATGAAACTCTTTTCTTGATATTTTGACAGATTTTAAATTAACATCTCATGCATGTGTTTCCCAGGACTTGAGAAACTCAACAGCTAACGGGAGGTGGGGGTACAGCTGGATCCAACAGGCAAATGTTTTTAATAGCACTGCATGTGGGCCAGGAGGAGCAGGAGTGTTCCCCCTACCTCCCCCAATACTTTCTCCTTCCAATTCCTCACGCAAATCTTCAAACTCTTCCCCCAACCCCATGAACTCTCCCAGCCCCCTCCCTCCTCAGTCTGACAGACCTCACAACACCCAATATTTCCCCGCTTGCAGCCTCCTTCTGCTGGTCTTCTCATCCAACAGCCGATCATCCTAACCTACACATCTTTAGATTGTGGGAGGAAACCGGAGCACCTGGAGGAAACTCACGCAGGAGAACGTGCAAACTCCACACAGTCACCTAAGGCTGGAATCGAACCCATGTCCCTGACGCTGTGAGGCAACAGTGCTAACCACTGTGCCACCCATTTCAATTCCAGAATTATTAATTAATTAAATTGAAATAAAATTATTTGAACTTGTGTCCCCACATTTGCCAGGGTTTCTGGATTACATGTGCAGGGCCACTGCATCACCATCTCTCATAATTAATGCACCAAAACACAGAAGCGCGGGTGCTGCTTTGTTTTCAAAGAACAATGCTTATTTTTGGCAGCATACATGGATTTGAAAAATGCACACAATCAAGCAGAATAATTTGTTTCCTGCTGTTTTATACTTCTGGCTTTGCATTTTCACCATATGACCTGCCAATCATCTCAAAAATTCAAATCTGTTTCTGGAGCCTCAGATTTACCACCTCCCCCTTCTAACTTCTACAGTTCATGCTGGTTTTGCTGTCATGATGATCATCGATTTCCATTATCTTCTTCAACTCCCAATCTTTACTATATAGTTCAAAAATAGATAACACAAACAACAGCACTGTTCAGCATAAATCACAAGTCGGAGAAATACACAGCAAGTTGATCAGTGTCTAATAGAGGAAGTAATGATATTTTCTTCATGCAAGGCCCCTCACAAAAACTTGTTCCCAAGCTACACCTGAAATAACCTAACTTTTCTTTCACATGCTGTGTGTTGTATATATTTTGAATTTCTTTTGTGAAAGATCTTAAAATGCATTGCACAATAAAGTCATTCTTTGCAAAACCCATGGTGTGAAGAAGATTCAAAAAGGTACTTTTTTTGCTGGTAGAATAAATGAAACACTACAACTTTGCATTCTCCAGGTTTCATCAGCGTGTTCACTACGCTTGCTGAGTAATTGTGAGCACATTATGAAACTGGTCACTTATTACAATACTAGTTACAATAATATAGCTTTAAATATCTTTCGCATTGCTTTAGTGTTCAATTTTGTAAGAATGTTCCAGTGCCAATGCTTAAAAATCTACCAATGTATTTCCATCATTAATAAGTAGGGCACAAAGATTCAGGCCCCTAGCTACATGCACTGAATCTGATTTAGTTCAGTTCCCAAGAAAACAGTATTTCAAGGAATATTAGGGATTGGATGAAATTAATTATTTATAAATGACAACTTTACATTCCATTTATTTAGCCCTTGGACATGATATCTAACAGGATAGTGAATTGCCCTCAATTCAAGTTAAGTCATTATTAAAGCCATAGATTTATCGCCAAGCCTCCTTTCGGAGCACCGTCCAAACCTATGATCTCTTACCATCCAGAAGGACAAAGGGAGCAGGCACATGGGAAAATCACCACTGGCAAGCTCCCCTCTAAGCCACACAATATCCTGACATATCGCAATTCCTCCACTGTCACTGGATCAAAATCCTGAAACTCCCTTCCTAATAACACTACAGTGTACCTACACCAGATGGACTGCAGTAATTCAGAAAGGCACTCGACATCACCTTCACAAGGACAACAAATACGCATCAAAATTTTCCTGTTATATTCTTCCTTCCACATTGCCTTGCCAACAATGCCAACATCCCACTCAACAACTAAAAAAAGGCAATAATAATCAGACAGTTGATCTGGAATGCTGAACTTCTATTATATCTGTGCCCAAGACGTAGGTTCTCATTCACATCGCAACATTGACAAATTCCTGATCTCAGCCAATGCTAAGAATTATTTTCACTCAAAGACTACAAAATGTCAGTGATCCTTATGAGCTGTGCCCAGCATACCCTCTAATTCTATCTTTTACTCTCATTCACCATCTCCTTTCCTTCTCTCTGAATGGTATGCTTTGTCTGTATAGCACACAAGAAACAATACTTTTCAATGTATACTAATACACCTAACAATAATAAATCAAATCAAAAGCTGCATCAATTGCAACATATAGGAAGAAACAAATACTCAAGAAAAATATTTATGGGCACCATAGAATAATAAAGAAATAGGATTAGATCAGATGTGGAAACAGCTCCAGTAAGATTGAACGTACAGCACGTAAGATTGAATGGATTTTTCTGTGTAGAAATTTATTTGATTATATATAATGTTATAAGGAGGTATGGATAAGAAAAAACTACCAATGTACTTGAAATATTGTTAAAAATTCCAAATCAGTAAGGACTTCCCATCTACAAAGCTTTACTTCCCGTGGGTATATTTTTGTCAATCTTACATATCAATATTTTGCCATTATATTCTTTCCTTCCACATTTATAATAGAAGCCACATGCCAAGAACTTAGAGGTTTGCAGTGCCATTTTAGCACCATTTCTTTTACATTTTCCTACTCCCCAACCTGTACAGTTACTGCAAAGGGATGAAATTGGATAGCACTCATCTTCCACATGCACTGGACGCAGGGTACAATCCCTGCAGTGGAATGGGTAGAAACAAGACACACCAGATCTTGGATGAGCCACAGACACTTGCAGTCAACACATCATTTAAATTTCCAGCCACTGCATGGTTTGCATTGGTCCTCAGGCTCTTAAAAGGATAGAGGGGAAAGGGGTGGGGTGGATGGTTGGGGAAAGAGCCACTAGTGGGGCCTGAAGCTGCACTCCTGCTTAAGCGGTGGCCTTCAGTCATGGCTTTAAAGTCTGGTGATTAGGCCACATGTAGGCTTGGTTATCCAGAACACTGATAGGTGCTTCAAGGTAACTCATTTTCAGGAGGATCTCAAAATAGTGTTTGGCCCCATGTTTGCATTTGCAAAGTGCTCAACACATGCCGCATGCACAAACCTGGAGGCCACAACAGCAGCCTTTAATAATAAGGCAGGTGGCACATATTTGATATGAAATGTTGCACACAATGCTAGTTGTATTGCATGCTTAGACACCCATTTTATGCCTGCACAATGGTTGTCTCATCAACAAATCAACATGCACCCATCTAATTTTCTTCCCAATAAGCTTCAACTCAATAAGGACAGAATGTGTAACTTCCAGAAGATCCAAATTAACTGCCCACAGCTTGATCTTAACATTCCTAACTTTAACCCTGCTCCATTATATTATGTACAAATGTGCACACTTCCTAATTTCATGATTTTTGGGAATACCTTCATGCCATTTACATTGTTAAAAATGGTGTGCAATAATTTAAAACTGCAATGACAATTTTCCTTTGTAAACAGTTACAAGTAATGATTCAATTACAGACTTTTGCCATACACACAAGTAATCCAATTCTAACAGGTCAACTATTTTGTTGTTTATCACCCTCCTGCTTTAAATTGTTACAAAAATATAGCGAAATAAGGAATCTATACACATCACACATTTCATGTCCTCCAAATGTTTCAAAGCACTTCTACAGCCAATCGATTACTTTTGAAGTGTGCTCGCTGTTTTTGGCTAATTTGTCCTGTAAGGTCATACAAACAACAAGTTAATCAGTTCTGGTTATACCAGGAGAGTTCTGCCATTCTTCTTCAAATAGGGCTAAGGAATCATTTCCATTGACAGATGCAAAGTGAAGGGGCCTTGGGTTAATATCTCACTTGCAAGTCTCAATCTACAGCACTGAAATGAGGCTGTAGTCTAAACACTGTTGTTAATATATGATTCATAAGTTATGTGGTATAACCTTCGTCTTTGGAATTCAAGTGTTAAATATAAGATGCATGCAAAAGCCTGATTAAGAAATTGATAAACAACCCTCATATAAAAATCAAAATAAGCCCAGATTTAATTAACTTGAATTAATCTTACAAGGTCTTGGGTAGAGGTGTCAACCTTTAAAAGAATGACCCATCTCTAGGCTTGCAATGGAGCCATAAGGGTTTACACTTAATTCAATAAGATTTAAATTATGTGTATAGTTCCCAGATCAAAAGAAGGTAACATCAGGTCGTAAACAAGAATTTCTTAATAGGACAAGTAATTCTGGGAGAAGAGACATAAAGCTCCATTGGAAATATAAACCATTCAGAATCAGAGAGCTGTGCTGAAGGTGAACTAATTAATTTACATTTTTGTTTGAGTCAATCCCAAAGAATGCCACATTGTCATACAGATGACCTGCGGGGGTAGAAAGTTCCTTTGCTTAATTTATCAATTTCTGTTTGCTGAAAGAAGCAAACAATTTAGTTTGGGAAACAATCCCACGCAGTTGCAGCTTTGTTGTAGACTGCATTTCACTACAAGAGAGCCCGTAGGAGATGACAGTCATTTAAGACCTGCCCTTCAAGTGGAGAAAATACTCACTTGAATCATTCACCCTGTGGCCCTGTCTCAGGTTGGATTTCTTGAAGGAAAAGGCAGCTGAAATATTTGCTCCAGCGAGAGGAAGAAATCCACAGGGTCCTCGCACAGCAGAAAGCAGTCAACAGAGTTAGCTTGGAAAGTCATGGGAAGGGATTTGCGTGTCTGCCAACAACCTGAACAGAGTCAAGGTACCCACAGTTGTACGGTCAGTACAGAAAAGGTGAAGGGTTGCACAGCCAAAAGCTAATGGAAGAATCCTCACAGATTCTTAGCTGAGGGGATAGCTGGAACAGTGAGATGAATTCCAGAAGGCTGTGGCATACTTTTGGGTTGATGTCTAAAGGAGTGAATGCACTGTTAAGATTGTTGTCAAGTAGAAGAAAATTCTTGGGGCGGAGGAGTAAAAATTTCATAATGTACTTTGTTGTAAACCATAGTGTTAAGTTAATAGTGCTTGCTTACTTGAATTATTTTTGATATACAAAGTTCCTTCTTGTTTAAAAATGTACAGACATGTTTCTCTCCCCACAGAGGCTGTCACACCTGCTGAACTTTTTCCAGCATTTTCAGTTTTTATTTCAGATTTCCAGTATCCACAGTATTTTTTCTGATACTGAAATCTCCTTATTCTCTCCAAACACACCTTCATTCATTATATTCACTCTGCACTCATGCACAGATGCGAATAAGCTTGCTTAGAGATTCTCTTCAAACTGCAATCAAAGGTGCACAGGCAAGCACAGATACCTGAAAGACATGCAAATCACCAGCACCAGGAAGTAACAAAGCCATTCTCAACCTGTTACTGCAGGCAGTCAGTTGTTTTCCAATCCTTTGGTGAAATAGAAATAGATCTTTTGCTCTATTCCTGCTTATTGTTATGGGGTGGAGAATATAAGGAAGAATACCAGACACAGAAGGCATTGAAGGTAAAACATCATTGGAGGGGGTTACCCACCACACGCATCCTGATGCAAAGAGTGCCTATGCCTTCCTTTACTAATGTCCAAGCAGATTTCTGAGGATATGGCTGTTTGATGAACTTGCTTTTCCCAAGGAGACCACCAAATAACTCCACCACTTGCTCTGCGATGAGTTAAAACCTATCCAGCAGATAGGATGGCCACCCCAAGGGACCTGTGTAGGTTTGGTGATGGACAGTGGCATCCTGCATTCAGCAAGCAATAATAGGTGCTTTGTTCTATAGGGCTGGGGAGTTTATCAAAATTGCCATGTCTACAGTAAATCAAAGGCAGAGGACATTAAGTTTCTACAGCATTGCTGGCTTCAGTTGTTTGGAAAGCTCTGGGGGTGCACTCCATTACTCCGAGAGAGGACACCATGCATCATCATCACGTGCTCCACCCTGCACAAATATACCACAATCGAAATACTAAGGACTGCTTCCCATTTTAAGTGTCACCTTCCCCATTATAAAGTAGTTGGGAACCAGGCATTTTTCTAACTATCTTTATAGCTATTGGCTGGGTGAATCAACACAAGGGCTGTTCCCCATTTTCTAGAACCTTCAGCTTAGGTGTTGTTCTCCTTTCCCCCACCCTCACCTTGGAACATGTCGGCTTCGGTTTTGATCCACAAGTAGGAGTAAAATTAGCACAGCTCAAACTGGGTCATGTTAAAGGATGAAGCAAACTAACACGGGCAAGTCCAGAGTAAATTGATCTTATAAAAATATTTCGACCATATCTTGGGGGTATCTATTTTGCAGCTTTATTTTAGAGCAATTAGGAAAAACAAACTTGCTCTTGTTGGTTATTTGCCACGTCATTGGGAATGTAGGACAATTATTTATATTGCGCAGGATTCTCCGACCACACGTACCCCAAAACCAGAAATTCTCGCCCAAGCTCAATGGACCTCCGAATGGTCCACCGAATGTTCTGTCTCGCCCACTACAATTCCCGCGGCAGGCAAGATGGGAGAATTTTGGCCATTATGTTCTATTTATTTCATGTTTACGTTACATACTAGGGCCAAAAGTCTTGCAATGGGAATGCAACTCCTGACGTACATATCAGAGCATGTTTTCCATAAAGTATGTAGTTTTAATTTAAGTAGTGGTTTCCAGGAACATATCTATGGCTTAGAATTGGGTATTCCTGTATGGATCACTTTGAATTAAAAATATTATACTTCGCTGCAAAACACATCAAAAACAAGGCAAACAAAATGAGTTTGATATGAGATATGATACTAACAGTCACAATCTTCCAACCAGACACTTTCCTCCTTCCTGGCAGAGGAACAGAAAGAGGAAGGAGGAGAAACAAGAATTAAACTCCCACAACTCCATCAAGGGTCTCCACCTGGCCCAGAGGCTTGACAAATCTTTCAGTCAGCTCCTCCCCTGCATCTCCTCCCAGTTGAAACAAATGGCGGGGCACAGTGGAAAGATGCCAGGCTGATTAGTCATGAGTCAGCCCATGCCCCTTCATCAAGATTGTTGCTGTCAGAATTCCAGAGAGAACTCTAAACCTGTTTCTTGCAGTCTGTTGTGTGCAGATAGCAGCCTAGCTTCTGTTAGAAGATGAGAGCTCAGGCTAAAGCTGGCAGCACTTGGACCACGTCAGCTACCCTTCCACTGCAGCCTTGATCGCTGGCACAAAGTCAGCTGTCTGATCCAGCCAGGCATCAATAAGAGACTGGAAGCCACGAGTCATTACGCCCTCCAGTCTGTCACCCAAAACCTCAAGAGCATCGGTTCTCTTGTTGCTTCAGTTCTCACAGCTCTAAAATATTGGCATTGAGGATAGAACATAGAACATAGAACATAGAAAGCCACAGCACAAACAGGCCCTTCGGCCCACAGGTTGCGCCGATCACATCCCCACCTCTAGGCCTATCTATAGCCCTCAATCCCATTAAATCCCATGTACTCATCCAGAAGTCTCTTAAAAGACCCCAACGAGTTTGCCTCCACCACCACCGACGTCAGCCGATTCCACTCACCCACCACCCTCTGAGTGAAAAACTTACCCCTGACATCTCCTCTGTACCTACCCCCCAGCACCTTAAACCTGTGTCCTCTCGTAGCAACCATTTCAGCCCTTGGAAATAGCCTCTGAGAGTCTACCCTATCCAGACCTCTCAACATCTTGTAAACCTCTATCAGGTCACCTCTCATCCTTTGTCTCTCCAGGGAGAAGAGACCAAGCTCCCTCAACCTATCCTCATAAGGCATGCCCCCCAATCCAGGCAACATCCTTGTAAATCTCCTCTGCACCCTTTCAATGGCTTCAACATCTTTCCTGTAATGAGGTGACCAGAACTGCGCGCAGTACTCCAAGTGGGGTCTAACCAGGGTCCTATAAAGCTGCAGCATTATCTCCCGACTCCTAAACTCAATCCCTCGATTAATGAAGGCCAGTACGCCGTACGCCTTCTTGACCGCATCCTCCACCTGCGAGGCCGATTTAAGAGTCCTATGGACCCGGACCCCAAGGTCCTTCTGATCCTCTACACTGCTAAGAATGGTACCCTTCATATTATATTGCTGCTTCATCCCATTGGATCTGCCAAAATGGATCACCACACACTTATCCGGGTTGAAGTCCATCTGCCACTTCTCCGCCCAGTCTTGCATTCTATCTATGTCTCGCTGCAACTTCTGACATCCCTCCAAACTATCCACAACACCACCTACCTTGGTGTCGTCAGCAAACTTACCAACCCATCCCTCCACTTCCTCATCCAGGTCATTTATGAAAATGACAAACAGCAAGGGTCCCAGAACAGATCCCTGGGGCACTCCACTGGTCACTGACCGCCATGCGGATGACAGCAGATTTGGAGGTCAAACCTGTGAGAATCTTGACGTTACTGTTGTTGGATCCCAGGATCCTCACGTCCCTTTGATATTCCATCAGCACGCACCTCCTCAAAACTGCAGCTGTCAAAACACCATTAACTCACTGGTCTGTAGCTGTCTTCCAGCCGCTTTCTCAAAATGTCTCTGTTTCCTCAAAATGGCATCTGACACTGCAGTGTGTACTGAAAAGTGCAAGAGTGATATCGTGGCTATAATGGGGAATTTTAATTATCCAAATATAAACTGGAATAATCGTAGAGTAGAGGGCAGAGAGGAGCAAGAGTTCGTAGAATGTGTTCAGGAAATACAGCAATATGTTTCCAATTCAGCAAGAAAAGGACAATTCCGAGATTTGGTTCTTGGGAATGAGGTGGGTCAAGTGTCATTTGGAGAACATTTAGGGGACAGTCTCATTACGCTCAGTTGGTTATGGAAAAGAACAAGGAGCAATTCAGAATAAGAATAATTCACTGGCAAAAAGCCAAATTCAATCAGGTAAGAATGGATATGATCCAGATAAATTGGAATCCAAGTGAGCAGGCAAAACCACCACTGTGCAATGGATGCCTTTAAAAAAAAATCCAAGACGAGACGAAATCCATCCAAGGGTACTGAAGGAAGTGAGAATTGACTCCAGTCTTCCTTATAGACTCATGGGTGGTACCAGGTGACTGGAGAATTGCAAATGCTGCATCCTTTTTCAAAAGAGGTGTAAAGTTAAGTTCAACAATTGCAGGCCAATCAGTTTAACTTCGGTACTGGAAAAGTTTCTAGAAACAATAATTCAGGACAAAATTACTAAGTTATTTGGGCAATTCAGAGTTAATTAAGGAAAGCCAGCATGGATTTGTTACAGGCAAATCTTGATTAACTAACTTGATTGAGTTTTTTTGATGAGGTAACAGAGAGGATTGATGAGGTTAATGCTATTTATGTGGTGTACATGGACTTGCACAAAAGATTTGATAAAGTGCCGCAGAACAGCAGAGAGAGCTTAGGGAATAAAAGGACAGTGGCATGAATACAAAATTGGCTGAATGACAAAAAACAAAGAGCGGTGGTGAATAGTTGTTTTTCACACCGAGATGAACATTTATAATGGAGCTCCCGAGGGATCGGTATAAGGATCCCTGCTCTTCTTGATATATATCAATTACTTTAACCCTGTGCACAGAATACAACTTCAGAATTTGAGAATGATACAAAACTTGAAGTATTGCGGACCACAAAGATTGTGCAGAATGAAGTGGAACGGGCAAACAGGTGGGAAATGAAATTTAATGCAGAGAAATGTGAAGTGATTCGTTTTGGCAGAAAGAACAGAGAGACAACATAAAATAAAGGGTACAATTCTAAAGAGGGTGCAGGAGCAGAGGGACCTGGGTGTAAATGTGCATAAAATCATTGTGGTATGACTTGTTGACAGACTGGTTAATAAAGCACCAGCCTTTGTGAGCGTTATCAACAAAGGCAGAGAGTACAAAAGCAAGGAAGTTAGGTTAAACATTTTTAAAACTCTGCTTCAGCCTCAACTAGAGTGCTATGTCCAGTTCTTGGCATCACACTTAAGGAAGGATGTGAAAGCATTACAAATAATGCACAAAAGATTCACAAGAATGGTTCACGAGGGATGAGAAACTTTGGTGATACAGAAAGACGAGGGAGATTAGGACTGTTCCCCTTGGAGAAGAGAAGGTTAAAAAGAGATTTGATAGAGATATTCAAAATCATGAAGGGTCTGGAGAGAGTAGGTAAGGAGAAACTGTTCCCATTGGTGAAAGGATTGAAAATCAGAGGCCAAAGATTTAAAGTAATTGGCAAAAGAAATGATGGAGACATCAGGAAAAACTTCTTCACACAGTGAATGGCTGTGATCTGGAATGTACTGCCTGAGTGTGTGGTCGAGGCAGGGTTATTTGAGGCTAAGGTGAACTGGATCATTATCTGAAAAGGAAAGATTTGCAGTGCTAGACGGAAAAGGCAAGGGAGTAGCAGTAGGTGAGCTGCTTTTTCAGAGGGACAGCACAGACAGGATATACTGAAAGGCCTATATCTGTGCTGTAACTATCCTATGGTTCTACAGTGCTGGTACCCAGTTGAGAAGAACCGAGTGTTTAGCTCTGTTTTGAGGTGGCCTAAAGGTGTGGAGAATAGTTCACTCGCAGGAAAGGCAGAGGTATGGGACTTGATTTCCCTTCCCCAATTATTTGCCCTTTCCCATGCAATCTTCATATTCTTGCCTGCAAAAATAAAAGTAGAGACATGTATTATATTTGAGATTTGTTAGTAATGCTTTTTGGCAATGTGTTAAAATTAAAGGTGCTAATTGTCAGCATTGCTCTGGGAGTTTTCAGTGCAAGATCACTGTCAGATCATCCATCTTATAGATTTGAAAATGGTGCCTGTAGTGGGCGAGGGAGAAACAAATAATGTGGGAATGTTGTACCTTCTCTACTCTGGTCAGGTCATTGACTTTTCTCTGCACTATGGATGTGGCCTTCATGCCTCTAACATCTCTTGTCAGCGCACACCTTGTGTTGGCATGTGATGGCATGACATGTTGGGGAGTTGAGGAGCCTTGTCCAAGAGGAACTGCAGGCCATTTTCTGTGAAGCTGGAAGTCCTCATCCTGGCCATGTTCTCCTGTGAACCAGTTATCTGTGAGAAGGGGAAGATCTGAGACAATAGATACTCTCCATATTTGAATGAATTAAAATTTTGCACAGAGCTGTGTGTTACTTCCCTTCCACTCCTCAGCCACCGTCTGGAGGATTTTTTTTGTCTCCCACTCCGACAGTTCTCCATCCTTTCAGGCTCCATCACTCTTGTTTAAGTCATATTTTCTAATTATGTCCAACTTCTGTAATTCGCAATGGGCTTGAATCTGTGTCTTTCCGACTCAATGACAAACATGCTACTCCTCCATCAGACTGGCACTTACATTTTTGAGTTAATTTTTAGCTACCTTTTCAAAGCTCAAGGCCCGTTTCAAAAACCAGCTATTCTAAGGCTCCTGTTTCTATTGTTTTCTTTGAACAATATTATCTGGCCTACAGCTATGCCTGAGGCCTACCTGGTGTCTCAACCATTTTTCTCTACTGTCTTCCAGACTGCCAAAGAACCACAGAATCCCCATAGTGCAAAATGAGGCCATTCGGTCCATTGAGTCTGCATCAACTCTCCAAAACAGCATCTCACACAACAGTCCCTCCCACCCCACCCTGTCTCCATAACCCCACGCAGTTACCATGGCTAATCCACCTAACCCACACATCTTGGAACACTAAAGGTCAATTTAGTATGGCCAATCTACCTAACCTGCACATCTTTGGACTGTGGGAGGAAACCCACACAGACATGAAGAAAACGTACAACTTTACATTGACAGACATCCAAGGCTGAAATCAAATCCAGGTCCCTGGCGCTGTGAGGCAGCAATGCTAACCACTGTGCGGCTAATTTGAAGGAAGTAGGGGAGGGCATTGTGAACAGAATTGAATGAAAGGAGTGAGAGAGGAGATGCAAAAATGGTTATGGGAGACAGAAATACTGATGGAGAGAAAAAGAGATAGAGATCTCCAGGGCAAAAGGACACATATCAGGGACTGAGAGGACAAACATCTTGGAATAGTGGGCATTCACTTTGCCTTAGCTGGAGATTTATTAGGTACTATCTTACCACCACAGCAACATCAGACACAGTGGACACTCTTCAGAAATCAAACTCCAGAGAATATGGGAATCAAGCAGGACACACAAGGCATTTTGGCACAAAGGAAGGCAAGTAGCAAGATCAGGGGTTATGTAACAAGTCAAGAGTACCAAACTGACAATTTACCATAAAGCGTGTGTAATATTAATTACTTGCTAGTCAGCCCACTAGAAATTATAATTTCAGTGACTTCCTCTCCCACCCAGGGCAGAAAAGAACAAGCAGAGATTTAAAAAGGCAGAATTATAGACAGGGACCTAAAGATAACATCAAAATAAAGCACATGTAAGATGACTCGTGCACTGACTAACCGTGAGCAATCTAAGAACATAAGAAATAGGAGGAAAAAAAAAGAGGCCGTGTGACTAGTTTAGTCTGCTCTGCCGTTCAGTACAATCATGGCTGATCTTCAGCATCAACTCGACTTTTGCATTTGCTCCCCATAGCCCTTGATTCCTTGAGATATCAAAAAACCATCCACCTACTAGTGATAAAAGTGTGCTTTTAAGGAATGTATTTGCATTGCGTTTCTTGTGAAGGGACAGTTTTATACTTCAGCTCTGAGTATGATGCTGATTGTCTGCAACCGGCAGTGCACATGCTGATAATGCAGAAGAATAATTGCTCCTAATTATTCAGGTGTTTGTTTTAATCTGAGCTAATACAGTTTGATTGTTTTTTGTGTTGTTCCCTGGGGTTTCAGAGTAGGTTGACTGACAAGAAGAGACATGTGAATGGGCAAAGAAAGGGTTCCAGAGGGAAAGGCAGGCAGTTGCTGTTTGAATTTGAAAGGAACAGCCCTTTCTCTCCCCCCTCTGGAAATTGAACAAAGAACAAAGAACAGTACAGCACAGGAAACAGGCCCTTCGGCCCTCCAAGCCTGTGCCGCTCCTTGGTCCAACTAGACCAATCGTTTGTATCCCTCCATTCCCAGGCTGCTCATGTGACTAAAAGATCACTTTTAGTCTAGAACCTGCTACAAAATAGGTATCTCTCTCTGCAGAGGTCCGCAAAAGACAGTAAGTGTTTTCTCCCTCTCTGTCTCTGGAGTTCTGCTGTTTCAAGACCAGTCTTTCTGTGGAGGCTGTTGTCTGAGAATCAGAAGGCAGGTGTCTCTTTGTATCTCTGTTCAGAGGTATTAAAAGGCTGGAAGACTAGCAACCCACGTAAGCCTGAGTGTTTTTGCTCATTGATTCTGAAGAGGAGTTTACATCTTTTTGGAATATTGCTGAAATTGGAAGTAATAGAAATAGGTAGCAGTTAAGAATTATACTTTGTCATGTTTAAGTATTTCAATTTGTAAAAGTTATGCTAATTATTTTTGTTAGAGTTGAACTGTAATTATAAATGAAGTTTTTTTTATGATCAAAAGTTCCAAGTGGGTCAAAAGAATCACACCTGGTACAAACAACTTATGCTCACACTAATGCAAAAATCAAAAAACAGTTGGGGGCAAGACTAACTTCACACATACCTTGGAGTTTCTGATCTGGTCCCTAACATAAGCGTTGAATGTATTCATTAATGGCGCATCCATAACATTCTCAAGCTGAACTTCTTTATTCTTGCACAACAATCCCTTTGCAACAAAAGGCAAAATGCCAATTATTTTCCTAATTGCTCGCTGTACCTGCCTGCTAACATTTTGCGTTCCTTGTATGAGTACACCCAAGTCTTTTTGGACATTAATACTTTTTTTAAATGTTCTGTTTTTCTATTCTTAAGAAAGATAACTTCATTTTCCCCATATTGTACTTTATCTGTCACCTTGTTACCCACTCACTAAATCTGTTTATAACTCTATGCAGCCTTTCTGTATCCTCCCCACAGCTTGCATTCCCTTCTAGCTTTTTGTATCATCAGCAAACTTAGATACATTTTTCTCTTCTCTTCATCCAGGAAATTTATGTCGATTGTAAATTGCTGACACCCCAGCACAGATCCTTGCAGCACTCTAATAGCCTGCCAATTTTAAAATGCTCCCTTTATCTGTACTCACTGCTTCCCGTCTATTAATCAATCCTCTCTCTGTGCTAATCTATCATCCTCAACTCCATGAGCCCTTATTCTGTGCATCAATCTTCTGTTTAGCATTTAATCAAATGCTGATTTAGAAATCCAGGTGTACTATACCTACTGCTTTTCCTTCATTTACCCTACTCGTTACATCTTCAATAAACATGAATAAACTTGCCAAAGAGGATTTCCCTTCCATAAAACTATGTTGACTTGTTCCAATTATACCATGCTTTTATCAGTGCATTGTTAAGACTTCCTTAAGAATAGAATTCAGCACTTTCCCAATGACCGTTGTCAGGCTAACTAGCCTGTAGTTTCCTCTTTACGCATTCCCTCCTTCCATGAATTGCAGTGTTACATTTGCTAACTGCCAAGTTGTTGGGGCCTTTGCAGAATCTGTAATTTTTAAAAAAATCATAGCTAGTGCATGCAGCATCTCTACAGCTATCTCTTTTGGAATGTAGACCATCAGATTCTTGAGATTTGTCAGATTTTAGTCCCTTAAGATTCTCTAGTTTGATTCTGATGTTGATTGAAAAGAAGCTTTATAAAGAATAGGAAATTATTATTCACTCTGCTGACTTCAATCTGCCATTTAATTCTTTACTTTGTGTCTTCACATGTAATAGTTATGTCTATTCCTTTCTCTTGCCTTGATGTGAAAGCCACCTCTTGAATGAATGACTGCCCAACTTGCAGCCTTGGTTACTCTCAAGCTCTCTCTTGTTCAGGAATGAGCAAGAAAACAGAAGGATCAAAGTTACTTCCTTATTTCTCTTCAACACTGTACTGAAGGCAAGTAACAATTATAAAATTGGGAAAACCTAGTTTGATTTGATTTATTACTGTCACATATATTATACAGTGAAAAGTATTTTTTTTCACGCTATACAGACAAAGCATATCGTTCATAGAGAAGGAAATGAGAGAGTGCACAAGGTAGCATTACATTCATAGCTCGGGTGTAGAGAAAGATCAACTTAATGCAAGGTAAGTCCATTCAAAAGTCTGACAGGGAAGAAGCTGTTCTCGAGTCGGTTGGTATGTGACCTCAGACTTTTGTATCTTTTTACCGATGGAAGAAGGTGGAACAGAGAATGTCCATAAGACCAGAAGACATAGGAACAGAATTAGATCACTCGGCCCATCGAGTCTGCTCCGCCATTTATTCATGGCTGATTTCTTTCTCATCCCCATTCTCCTGCCTTTTCCCCATAACCCCTGATCCCCTTATTAATCAAGAACCTATCTATCTCTGTCTTAAATGACCTGGCCTCCACAGCCTTTTGCAGCAAAGAGTTCCACAGATTCACCACCCTCTGGCTGAAGAAATTCCTCCTCATCTCTGTTTTATAGGATTGTCCCTTTAACCTGAGGTTGTGCCCTCTGGTTCTAGTTTTTCCTACTGGTGGAAACATCCTATCTACGTCCATTCCATCCAGGCCTTGCAGTATCTTGTAAGTTTCAATAAGATCCCCCCTCATTCTTCTAAACTCCAACGAGTACAGACCCAGAGTCCTCAACCATTCCTCATACAACAAGCTCTTCATTCCAGGGATCATTCTTGTGAACCTCCTCTGGACCCTTTCCAAGGTCAGCACATCATTCCTTAGATATGGGGCCCAAAACTGCTCATAATACTCCAAATGGAGTCTACCAGAGCCTTATACAGCCTCAGACGTACATCCCTGCTCTTGTAATCTAGTCCTCTCGACATGAATGCTAACATTGCATTTGCCTTCCTAGCTGCCAAGTTAACCTGCACGTTAACCTTAAGAGAATTTTGAACAGTGACTCCCAAGTCCATTTATCTTTCTGATTTCCAAAGCATTTTCCCATTTAGTCCGGGGTGCGTGGGGTCCTTAATTATGCGGGCTGCTTTGTGAAGGCAGTGGGAAGTATAGACAGAGTCAATGGATGGGAGGCTGGTTTGTGTAATGGATTGGGCTACATTCATGATCCTTTGTAGTTCCTTGCGGTCTTGGGCAAAGCAGGAGCCATATCAAGCTGTGATACAACCAGAAAAAATGCTTTCTATGGCGCATCTGTAAATATTGGTGAGAATCGTAGCTGACATGCCAAATTTCCTTAGTCTTCTGAGAAAGTAGAAACGTTGGTGGGCTTTCTTAACTATAGTGTCAGCATAGGGGGACCAGGACAGGTTGTTGGTGATCTGGACACCTAAAAACCTGAAGCTCTCGATCCTTTCTACTTCGTCCCTGTTGATGTAGACAGGGGTATGTTCTCCTTTACGCTTCCTGAATCAAGAGTCCAGAGAATCTGGAGTCAGTTTTACACGGAGATTCCACAAGAAGCTTCACATGGCCATTCTGTGTAATAATCTTTAATTGTAACTTTTCAATATCACTTTAGGTTTAGATCGTCAGTAAAACGTTTACTGCATCCAAGAACTGCAGAGCCAACCTCATCTGGGTATACTTCATTAATAAAATTTTCGGTTGATAATCAAGTGTCAAGTACATGGGTCTAATGATCAGCATCAATTGGTACTTAACATGCTTGTAATTAAACCTGCTGAAATATCTTGGGCTCCAGGCAATCTAGCTATATCCTTCGACCAGAATAAAATGAGAAACAGTAAAGATAGTTAAAGATGTTGCTCAACTATTAAAGACTGGCTCAAATGCACTGAGCATTCAACCATGTAGCAGCTTCTAATGAAACTGCAGGCTGATAAAACTTTAGCACATCAAACCATTTCAGTCCAAGTGTGACATTACCATTCCATCACTCTGACTGCTCTTTGGACATCCCATTGATTCACTGTCATTTTTGATTATATTACCCCAAGTCCCAAAATAGAAAGTGGAGGAAAGATACTGGAGATTTTGTGATCTTGTAGTTAGTTAAAGCATGGAGACATTTCTTTGAATAGCCTACTCTTCCTCTAGTCGGTTATGGAGAGTAACGCATGGACACGAGAGGCTCAATGACTTGTGTCGTGAGTTTTCTGTGAAAAACATTTCCAGGATGGTGCTGAATGCTTCGGTCTCAACCATGAAAGTGCTTTACTGATGTAAAATGTTGCTGTTCAGAAGAACTGACTAATGGTCACCTTTCTATTCAATTGGCAGCTAACAAGCAAGGTTGCTGAAAATATGAATTTTACTTTTTAAAAAAATCAATCTATTCTGCAAAAAAAATGTAATTAGCAAACAGAATATGGCAGCAGCCTTAGGATGTTCGCTGAAGACAGTATTGGTTAACGGCTATTTTCTGAAATACAAGGATGACAACAGTGGCAGGCCCAGAGCTTAATGTTAAGGCAATTGTTTTTCTCAAAAAAATGTTGACGCAAGACTGGACCAGAATATACAAGGCAAAACATGAACAACTTAAAATAGGCAATGGTTAATTATGAAGAGGGCTGTAAGTGAATTCAGGAAAATGCAAGCAAGTAAATGAATTGGGTACAGAGAAATAAGAGGTGATGCATTTTCAGAGCAACACTAAAGGATGGGAAATATAATGTTCAGATATATAACAGAATTTAATCAGTCATGCATTTTTTAACATGCTTGCAAAAGATAACAAGGCAGTGTTGTCCTCCATCTCCAATTTTGGCACCTGACAATAATATTTGGCAGATTTGGAGATGGACGGTGACTGGCACAGAACATCACAGGCATTAATATGTACATGGTATTCTTTTGATCTTAAAGATCCCAGGGATAGTGGCTGTAGGGATCCTTAAAGCTCCAATTTATTTGCATTCATTTCAGAGTATAAAGGTTAATTGGATGTAATCAAAAGTGTTAACACTGAACAAATTTTGTACTCAAGATCTTCTGTCAGGTTTTCCATTCATTCAGAAGCCAATGGGAATTAATTATTTGGGAATTATAATCTCCCTCGAGTTAGAAAAAACATCCCAAATGTAAATTAGGAGCAGATAGGATCAAAGATAGAATCTGATCCCAAGTGATGGCATCTGGTACCCTCTATCTGTTGGCTAGAATAAATATACAGAATATTTTAGGATTTAACTATCCATTTGCATTAATTTCTCAATAACTTGCGAGAAATTGTTTCGAAAGAATAAATAAATTCGAAAAAAGTTACAGGTTAGAAAACAATGAACTTGACTGAGCTTCCCAAGGCAGAAAGGCCATAGCATTGACTGTTTTACCCAAGCGTTCAGTATATCACGTTCCCAAGTCAGATATTAGGCATTATGAATACGAGATCAAGATGAATTTATTGGAAACATCAACAAAGTTGCCCCAATGTCAAACTGATGCCTCTTAGATGAGGTTTGGGACAGCTAAGAAACAGGTCAGCAGAGTCAAAATAGACAAAATCAGGATACATAAAACATAATATACAAGGCTTTTTAAAAAAATCATAAACAGGCAATCAGGTAAACAGTGGGACCCTGAAAGAGGGTTATATCATGTGATCAAGGAATGGCAACTAATCCCAATGAGTTACTTACATCGCAGGAGCAGAGGGAATTGGGTATAGATGTGTATAAATCATTGGAGGCGGATGGACAGGTGGAGAGAGCAGTTAACAGAGCATATGGTATTCTGGGCTTTATTAATAGGGGCATAGAGTGCAAGAGCAAAAAGGTTATGTTGAACTTGTACAAGACACCAGTTAGACCTCAGCTAGAGTATTGTGTACAGTTCTGGCCACCACTTCTTGGAAAGGACATGAATGCACTGGACTGTGTACAGAAGAGGTTACAAGAATGGTTCCAGGGATGAGAAATTTCAGTAATGAAGATAGATTGGTGAGGTTGGAACTGTTCTCCTTGGAAAGAAGGCGACTGAGAGGAAATTTGGTAGAGATGTTCAAAATCACGAGGGAAAGAGTAGATGAAGAGAAACTGTTCCCACTCGTAGAAAAAACAAGAATGAGAGGGCATAGATTTAAAGTGATTTGCATAAGAAATAAATGCGCTGTAACAAAAACCTTTCACACAACAAGTGGCTCGGGTGTAGAATGCACTATCTGGAAGAGGGGTGGAGGCCATTTCAATCGAGGCATTCAAGAGGGCATGAGATGATTATTTGAATACAAACAATGTGCAAAAGATATGGGGAAAAGGCAGGGAGGGGAATCGCATTAAGTCTTAATGTTTATTTGGAGAGCCTGTGCAAATGCAACTGGCTGAATGACCTCCTCCTGTGCTGTAACAATTCTGTGATTTTATGATTTGCAAAGGAAACATTATTCAGGCCCTTACTGTTGAAAAATAACTTCTAAGACAAAAGGATGAGGGTCAAAGAATAAATTTAACTAATGAATAGGCGACAGACAAATTGGCAACAATGAAAGAAGCCAAGACCCTGGGTCCAGGATGCTCAAGGCTGGAGCAAATTAAATGAGTAATGCTCTAGATAATATATTTAGACAAGTTTTCAAACCTGCAACACCAAGATTTTGGTGACAATGAGTGGGAAGGAAGTGTGACTATAAGGGATAGAGCAGAGCTGAGATAGTCTGTGTGATAAATATCAGATATATCAAGATCCAAGCCTTGTCCACCAGTTTCCATGGAAACAAATGTGATCAGGACTCCCAGGTCTGTTCCTTGTCACCAGCCGGCATGCACACATTAAACGGTGGCATACTGGCCATTGCAGAATCACAAGTGAGGTTGACATGCACGTAGCAAAGTTCCTGACCTTGACTCTCCAAGAAATTCTGCCATCCATGTGAGACATTCAGTTCCTTTGCTAAACTATTGGAGTGTGAATGGGCTAAAAGAAAAATTCCTTCCTGCTGCTGGTTTCAACACACAGAATTGCTTTTGACCAGGATTGCACTACCATCCCCAGGTATCATCCCCAAGATATGGTTATGCCCCATTAAATGGAGCTTTAACTTCATTCAATGTCAACAAAACAAAGGAGATACTCATCGACTTCAGAAAGCATAGTAGAGGACATGCCCCTGTCTACATCAATGTGGATGAAGTAGAAATGATCGAGAGCTTCAAGTTTTTAGGCGTCCAGATCATCAGCAAACTGTCTTGGTCCCTTCATGCCGACGCTAAAGTTAAGAGAGCCCACCAATGGCTCGACTTTCTCAGAAGACTAAGGAAATTTGGCATGTCCACTACGACTCTCACCAACATTTACAGATGCACCATAAAAAGCATCCTTTCTGGTTGTATCACAGCTTGATATGGCTCCTGTTCTGTCCAAGATTGCAAGAAACTGCAAAGGGTTGTGAACGAAGCCCAATCTATCACTCAAACCAGCCTCCCACCCATTGACAGTGTCTACACTTCCCACTGCCTTGGAAATCAGCCAGCATAATTAAGGACCCTACGTACCCAGACATACTCTCTTCCACCGTCTTCCGGGGAAAAAGATACAAAAGTCTGAGGTCACGTACTAACCGACTCAAGAACAGCTTCTTCCCTGCTGCCATCAGACTTTTGAATGGACCTACCTTGCATTAAGTTGATCTTTCTCTACACCCTAGCTATGACTGTTTCTCTCATTTCCTTCTCTATGAACGGTATGCTTAGTCAGTATAGCGCACAAGAAACAATACTTTTCACTGTACACTAATACATGTGACAAATAATAAATCATATCAAATATATCAATTCATTCTGCCTTTTCTGGTTAAATCAATTTTTCTTTCATTATTATACACCCAGCTAGACAAATCTGTTTTCAGAAGTTACATCAATACATTTCTATAACTGCCCATATTTCAAATTTCACTTTGCTGTCCATTTTCACCCCTTGTCAAAGTGCTAACTAATTATTGAGGTACAGTTCCCAAGCGCTGACACCCTCTAGTACCCCGAAAGCAAGTAGCTGGCATTAAATTGTATAAATTATCACAGCTGAGCCGAAGATGGATTCTGATCTCAATCAACATGCACACTGTCCTGGATAACAAACAAGAGGGGCCATATTGTCAAAACTTCCCCAATTCTAGCCCAGTAGTGCTTGTACAAATTTCTGTTCAGACAGCACGAACCAGAAATCAAACCTGAGACCTGGAAAATAATTCATCAGAGAGCTAATCACAGGGGATTTTAATGCAGAGTTCATTGTAAAAATTTCCAAAATGTGTTTACTCTTTGCAGGCGGCAAAGAGTGTGGGTGGCACGGTGGCAAAGTGGTTAGCACTGCTGCCTCACAGCGCGAGGGACCCAGGTTCCGTTCCTGGAGTGGGTCACTGTCTGTGCAGAGTCTGCACGTTCTCCCCGTGTCTGCGTGGGTTTCCTCCGGGTGCTCCAGTTTCCTCCCACAATCCAAAGATGTGCAGGTTAGGTGGATTGGCCATGATAAATTGTCCATTAGTGTCAGGGGGATTGGGAGGGTGGATGTGTGGGACTGCAGGGATAGGGCCTGGGTGGGATCGGGCCTGGGTGGGATCATTATTGGTGCAAGTTCAATGGGCCAAGTGGCCTCCTTCTGCACTGTAGGGATTCTATGATTCTTTCTCTAAAATTAATAGGACTTGGTGGAATAAACAATGGTGTTCAGTTTCACAGATAGTATTCTAGTCACCAAAATGTTAAGCAAGGAACTGTATTTTTAGATGGAGTACTCCAAATAATCCGAGGGCCAAGGAAATGTTAAGATTATTGACTCGTGAAAGAATGAATGCACATCTGAAGTTTTTTCACTGCTGAACAAAGCCGACACACTCTAACACTGGGCACTGTTAATGAACATACCTACAATAAAAGATGTGCACCAAGTAATTGCTTTGAGTCTAACAGTCCATCAAATACTGATTCAATCGGTATGATTTTGCTGAAATACTGCAAAGAAAAAACGTGATAGATATTTCTTTATTACCACCATTAGCTTTAGACAGATTACAGAAAACGACAAGGAAAAATCAAGTACAAGAATCTTCAACTGCAACTGGGCTAATTTCCGTGAGTTGAAAAGGGATCTGACCCAGTTGGATTGAAATCAAGGATGGGCAGGTAAAACAGCAAGTGAGCTACGGGAGGCCTTCAAAAAAGAGATAGTTCAGATACAGACAAGACATTCCCACAAGGGGAAAAAGATAGGGCATTCAAAGCTAGAATTCCCTGCATGACTAATGATGTAGAGGAAAAAATGGAACAAAAAAGGAGACTTATGATAAATGTCAGCTTCATGATTCAGTAGAGAATCAAGCTGAATATAGAAAGTACAGAGCAAAACTGGAAAAGGAAATAAAAGGGGCAAAGGGAGATGATGAGAATAGATTAGCAGTCAATATAATGTCATGTGTGCTCTGCCTGAAGGCAAATCTTTGCTTCATAGTCTGCTTGTGGTTCATCCTGAGCCATTTTCTTGAAGATTTTGTCAGTAGTATTTTGCCATTGCCTTCCAATCTCATGCAAGGATGCAGATCTCAAATCTACCTCACCCAGAGAGAGAATCAAACCCACATTTTTAGCATTAATCAGAGCCATACACAAGCCATCTCGCCAAATGAACTAACAAAATTAGTTGGCAACAGGGAAAAAATATATTGCGAACTGCAAGCCAGCACAGATTTCTTAAAGGCAAATCATGTTTGATTAACCTGATTGAATTCTTTAATGATGAGAGCAGTGGAGTTGGACTTTCAAAATAAATTTTGCAAAGTATTTGTTAGCAAAATCAAAGTCCACGGATTAAAGAGGCAGTGGCATAATGGACATAAAATTGACTGTAGGCAGAAAGCAGACAGTAATGCTGAGCTTTTGTTTTTCAGACTGGAGGGTAGTGTGCAGCAGTGTCCCCCAAGGATCAGAATTGACACCACTCTTTTCCATGCATATTCATGGCCTAGACTTGGATATTCAGGGTATAATTTCAAGGATTGCAGCTGGCATGAAAATTAGGCAGGATCGAGGAGAATAGTACCAATTTCAGAAGAATATAGTCTTGAGAAATAGACGGACCCATAACAGATGAAATTTAAAGCAGGCAAGTGGAAAGGATACATTTTGGTAGGAAGAACAAGAAGAGGAAAAACAATCTAAATCGTTCAATTTTAAAACATGTTCAGACAAAGACAGACCTGAGGATGGATGTATTCGAGAAGATGCAGGGCAAGTTGAGAAGGCTGTTAAAGAAACATGTTGGCTCCTTTGCTTTTAAAATTGATGCATCGAGTACAAATGCAAGGGGTTATGCTGAAGATTTATAAGACCATTGTTTTTTTAATTCATTCATGGGACATGGGCTTCACTGGCTGGCCAGCATTTATTGCCCATCCCTAGTTGCCCTTGAACTGAATGGCTTGCGAGGCCATTTCAGAGGGCAGTTGAGAGTCAACCGCATTGCTGTGGCTCTGGAGTCACATGTAGGCCAGACCAGCTAAAGACGGTAGATTTCCTTCCTTCAAGGACATTAGTGAACCAGATGGGTTCGGTCCCTTAATGTTGAGCACCACATTATGAAGGATTTCAAGGCCTTGAACAGGATACTGAAGAGGTTTACTAGAACTGTAGAACGGAGGGATTTAATTATGTGGGGAGACTGGGCTGTTCTCCCCAAGAGCAGATTTTTAAAAAATCATAAAGGTTTTGGATGGAGTAAATTGGCAGAAGTTGTTTCCAGTGGCAGAATAATCAGATGACACAGATTAAAACTAAAAAAAAATCTCCCCTTCCCACAGAAACAGTACAAGAAATGCAACATCTGTCCATTAACCTCCTCCCTTCCCATTGTCCAGGACTCATGAGGAAAATATTGGTGACATGAAAATATCAGTGAAATCCAAGACATTGGAATATTTTCTGTTAGTTATAAATAAAAACTGTGGAAAATGCAAGTTAGCCAAGGCAGGGACAGTGTGACTGTGTTAATGGAACTCGTGCCTTTGATATGTTGATGAGTTTAGCAACACTGCAAGCAGATGTTCACCGAAGGTATACCAGTAACAATGGGGGACAGAACATGAATGGATTTGAATAATTTGTTAAGGGTTCAAATGATGAGATACAAGCTGAGAGAGAAAGGTGTGAAGAAAGGTTCATAAAGTGAGCACACTTTGCTTTTACACTCTAAAAACTAAAATCAAGAAATGATGTAATTAAGTCTGAGCTCCAAAGAGGTTAGGTCAAGATCAAAGGGAAAAATTGTATTTAAGAAGATGATTGAACCTATGCAAGGAGCGGTCTTTCAACCTCAGCCAACAGTCTGTCTTGAAAAGCAAGCTGCTTGTTTTACTTCAGGAACAACCCCAAAGAGATGTCACCTCCTGGTGTGGTAACTTTTACTGGATCTTTATAGATTTTTAAATCTATACGGTGTTATGGAACCATTTGGGGAGAGGTAGCCCCGAAGATAGTTGTTTGAAACTGTTTAAATTAGTGATACTGTGTGTAGCCATTGTCTTAATTCAATGTACTTGTGGTTTACTTTATTGTTGTTTGTTTTATTTCTTAAGAAACAATTATTATATTTAAAATCAACACAAAATGTCTGGGATATCATTCTCTGGATTTCAAACCTTTCCTCGCGTCATAATAAATTGCAAAAATACAGTTGAAGGCAGTTGTTTCAAATTTCCCTTCTGAGATTTTGAACTCAGCACTTAGCATCAGCCATGTCCTTAACCGACCGCAAACACTTCCTCCTGGTGTAACAGCAACTTGTACTTTCAATTTACTATACTGAATTCACTGTTCATGATGTTGTTCCCTCTGGGAAGACTAAACACAAATTGGATGACCACCTTGGTAACACCTTAATTCAATCTGCAAAGTGTGACCTTGAACTTCCTGACATATTAATTCTCTGCTCCATTTTCAATCTGACCTTTCTGTCCTTAGCCTCTGATGAAGCTCAATTTAAACTAAAGGAACATCACCTTCTCTTTCGACTGGATACTTAACAGTTTGCCTGACTCAACATTCGAGTCCAACAATTTCAGATCATAACCCCGTACAACCATTTATTATTTTGTATGGCAACTGTTGATGATGATTCTGCTTTCCCATTTATGCCTCCTTTAGACACATTTTTTGTTTCTTTACTTGTCCTATTACCATCTCTTGCTTTGCACCGTCATTATTTTTATCATTCAATCTCTCCTGCCTTACACTCTATCACAGACTGCCCTTTTGTTCTTTCCTCCCCGACTTTCTCTACCTTACTCAATAACTATTGCATTGCTAAGTACTCCCAATTCTACTGAAAGGTCATCGATCTGAAAGGTTAACAGTTTTTCTCTGCACTAATACTGCCTGACCAGAGTGAATTTTCCGATTTTTTTCAGATATCTGTTCTATTTAATGCTTCCGATGTTCTGTAATGCACTGCTGGGAGGAGGTACAAGTGGATTCAATGGTGTCTTTTAAAAAGAACGACATAAGTACATTCAGGGAGAAAAGTTGGAGGACTATAGGGAACGAGCTGGGAAATGGGAGCATTCTGAAAGCCTTAAAAAAATCCAGCATACGCACAATGGCCGATGGTCTCCTTCTGTGCTGTATGATTCTATGATCTGACATTACTTTTTGCTGTATCAATTCTTCCAACATTGCAACTCTGCCACGACTAATACCCTGTTCACGAGACTTGTCCCTCTTCAACCAGAGCAGAGATTAAGAAAATCTTCAACATATAGAGTGCCTTTCACCACCTCAGGATGTGCCAAAGCATTTTACAGCCAATTAAATGTTTTTGAAGTGTAGTCACGTTTGCAAAATGAGAAAAATAGCAGCCAATTTATGCACAGCAAGCTCCCACAAAACCACAAAGAAGGACGCCCAGATAATCTTTTTCTTTTGTGATGTTGACTGCAGAATAAATATTGGTCAATGCACTGGGGAGAACTCACTTATTCACCTCAGATAGTACCATGGGATCTTTAACGTCCACCTAAAGGGGCAGATGGGTCATCCGAAAACAGCACCGCTGACAGTGTTCCTTCAGTGCTGCACCAGAGTGCACCTAGAATTTTGGCCTCAAGTCTTTGCAGTGGAGTTTGAATCCACAACCTTTGACTCAGAGGTAAGAGTGGAAGCCGCTGAGTCACAGATGACACATGACATCCTCAGGTATGTGATCATTCTTTTTTATATTTTATATGATCAAGTGGAGTAATTGTGAAGAATATTTGAAGTATAAGAAACAAATATTTGGGAGAGAAAATTTTAGTTATAACCTTGTATGTTGCAAATGTAATAGGAAAATGTCCTGCTAACTAAATTCAATTGCAGAAGGAAGCAATTACAGACAAGTTTTCAGTGCTGATGATAAATGCATGGATGGCAAAATTAAAACCTCGGAAAAACACTCAAGAGAACAGGCTATCAAAGACATCACTCTGCAGAAATATTGATTTAAAAATATAATGTGTACAGATTTAACAGATAGAAACTTAAGCTGTAAGGGTGGAAATAAATACTTTTAATGACAGGTCCTGCCCCCGCCACGCACCACCATTATTCCCCCACCCAATCCCATTGTTAAAAATGCAGTTCAAGCCTTACGCAAGAGAAGTTAAATTGAAGGCAATTTCCTCTCTTCTATATAAACCTGCCATTTCACACCACCAACAGAGCCACTGAACTGACAGAAGGTGTTGGTCCAGTTCATGACTATATCCATAAAGAGCAAGTCAGATTAGTTTCATGGTGGAAACAGCTGGATACACCAGGAAGATGATCCACGTTTTCCCAATGGAATCATTCTAATGAAGCTTATAGCTGACTCCAGCTGTGCAACTACTGCAGATTGTGGAAGTCTAAAACATGAGTCTAGACAGGAGGCAGGAAATGGCCTTAAACTTGTTATCTCACACAAAATGAGTTTATTTTCTACGATTTGTATTGCTCGATTGGGAATAGAAGAAAAGCTTGACATGTTAGGTTTCCAGTTTCCTTCAAACTGTTGATAGAAATAATATTTTCACATTTTTATACAACAACGATGAGGAAATTAAAACAGCGATTTGTGGAATATAAATTTCTAATATCTGCAAATTGGAAAGTTCGATTTACTTTAGCAGGACTACTAGGCATGAATTATCAAGATCCTGCGACATACCTAGTTGTTAAGCTTAAATATTTGGTTCATCTTTTCTCTTGCAGATTTATAACACAGCTTTGTATGTATACAGCTGTTTCCTGAATACAAAGATATCACAGCAGTGTGTCATAACCTTTCCCACTGAAATAAACAACTAATTACGGAGCAGCCTATTCTGATATTCGAGTTACTTTGCAATACTGTAACTGTAGTGTGAGCACATACACTTCAGTCATGTGTGAACAGCAGTGAGTTGTATGACTACTTCTTTGGAGGTACTGGTGAAGAGGTATTGTTGGTCAAAGCACTTGGACAACACACTGCTCCAAACTGTCTCCATCCCGAACCTTCGATACAAGATCTCTGCTTAATATCGCTTCAAACTTAGGCAATATTGCACTCTTGTAATACCTAGTTAGCAACTTAAAATGGAAATTTAAAACAGTTAAAATGGAACCTGTGACTGCTCATGTGCTTTTGGTGAAAAAACAATCGATGTTCAATGCTGGGTTAATGTCTTATGGTCTTATGGTCTTAATGATCAATGCTGGGTTAATGTCTTATGGTCTTAATGATCCTTTTAAGAACTAGGTTTCTCTCAAAGATTTCTGGTGTAGTACCTGGCTTCCAGTAACTGATCACTCAAACAAGCAGCAGGAGTCGACCATTGAGTACCTCGGGCATTTAATAAAATCATGGCTTATATGATAGCAAACTCAAATATGCATCTTGCCGATCCCAGATAACCTTTCACCCCCTTATTTACCAAGGACCTATACATCTCTGCCTTTAAAATATTCAAAGGCTCTGCTTCTGCCGCCTTTTCAGGAAGAGACTCCAAAGTCTCACAATCCTCAGAGAAATAATTTCTCCTCATCTCTTGTTCTAGATTCTCCCACATGAGGAAACACCCTCTCTACATCCACCCTGTCAAGACCTCTCAGGATCGTATATGTATGAATCAAGTTACTTCTTTCTCTTAAGAATGCCGGCGGTTACAAGTCTAGCCTGTCCCAGCTTTCCCCAAAAGGCAACCCGCCCATTCCAGCTATTAAGGGAACCCTCTCTGAACTGCTTCCAACACATTTACATCCTTCTGTAAATAAGGTGACCAGTATTGTACACAGAACTCCAGGTGTGGTTTCACGAGTGCTCTGTAAAACTGAAGCTTAATCTCCATACTTTTGAATTTAATTCCCCATCTAGTAAATAATAACATTGTTAGCTTTCCTAATTACTTGTTGTACCTGCAGATGCACCTTTTACAATTAATGCACTCAGACAGCTCAGAGCTCTGCAATCTCTCACTATTAATATGCTTCTCTTTTATTCTTCCTGCCAACATTAGATGTGACTCTGCGATTGGACAAGAATTGCTAAATAATCCTCAGTATGCTAAGAATTGCACTGACAGTATTTTAGTATCCTGCATTTGCATGCGCCAGAAGCAACATATATTAATACGTGGGTTCTGTTCTTTGCAGCAAGGAAGAATATGCACACAGATTATGCCTGTTTCAGCTAAACAAAGTGACAGCCATTTGCTGATTCATTTCTCAGGGCATTACCTTGACCAGCGTCAATGTTTGGTGGTTAACCATAAACTGGTGCATTCTCCATGGTTTAAAGCTTAAAGTTTATTTATTAATGACACCACAAGGCTTACATTAACACTGCGCCTGTTTGGGTATACTAAGGGACGATGTTTTTAGCAAGGCCAATGCACCTAATCCGCACATCTTTCAGACTGAGAGAGGAAACGGAGCACTCAGAGGAAATCCACATAAACACAGGGAGAAGCTGCAGACTTCACATAGACAGGGAATCGAACACGGGTCCCTGGTGCTGTGAGGCAGCAGTGCTAACTACTGTGCCATCGTGTCGCCCTTGGCAATGCCTCCACTCGAGTCCACTTGTCAACCAAGCAGCACTCTCTTCTCATACAGTATAAATTTGTTGATTTCCCTTTCATTGTATTCTTGCAAATGTCTTTGACTAAAAATGTCTCTTCTCAGCAAAATCCGTTCCTGTATTACCAAATGACTTGAGTTGTTGGGGATATAAGTCAAATCAATGCTGAAAGCAAGACGAATTAAGAAGTTTGGTTTAAAGGCTCAGTAACTGTGTCCATTGTACTTCGAATATCTTTAACATAAATGGCTATTTAAGATAAAGTGTAGTTAGTAGTATTCACTTTCTTTGACCTTGTGCAGTAAAATTCTTTTGACTTAAATTGTGGCTTCATAATTCCTGGGTTTCCATATTCTAAACAAATAAATAAACAAGTTACTGATCTCTATCAAGATCATAACGATGCAAACACTAAGACCTCCCAACATAGAAGACAAAAGCACTACAGAGTAAGATGATAGTCAAGATAAAATAAGTGGTGCAGAAAATATACCTGTATTACAAATTAAAGCTTGCAATAAAGATCATTGGTTCATTACAAAGTACATTAATGTTTTAATGGCTGTGATCCAAATCATTTAACTGTTATACTAATTTGCTGCTCGTTATTATTATGATTACATTCAAAAGAAAGAATCCGAATGGTTTTCAATGGCTGTGTGAAAAAGAAAACAAGGACAAAGCGCTTTCAAACATCCAGTACATAACTTGGTTTTATCATAAAATCAGTGCAATAAAAATCTGACCAGCTCCTTGTATCTCGCACATTAACATTAAACTCTTGTACAAGCTAGCTGCTTGAACTTCACAAGCAATGTTGAAGTACACTCTCTCCCATCACTTATTCCTTTACTTTAAGCAGCCTTCTGCCAATGGTAATCTTTCACCTACTACCAGTATCACATTCTCGTTCTTATTCTAATCAACTTTAGTATTAAAACACCTTGTAAATGAAAATGCCACACTGAGAACCGATCATACATGAATCTGGAATTAGTTGCGGCTGATTTCAATGGGGTGAGAGAAAAACTGCCCACAGTAAACTGGGCAAATCCGTCACTGGGTAAAATAATACAAGACCAGTGCCCAAAAAAATGCCATGGACAACCAAGGAAGTAAGAGACAACATTAAACTAAAAGAAAGAGCATACAAAATGACAAAGAAAAAAGCACAGATCTGAGCAACTGGGAGATATACGAAGAACAGCAGAAGGTGACAAAACAGAGTGAGCTGCAAAAAGGAAGCATGAAACTTACAAGAAAGAGAGATCAAAATCAGAAAGAAATGTACAGGTAAAAGAGGGAAGGAAATGATCACAGGTGAAATCCAAGTTCCTGGAAAACTGGGAAAAGATGTATTGTAAATTAAAATTAGGAAGTTCCAGACATTCTATGATCTATGATCTACATGTTGAATAATTACTTTGAATAAGTATTTACAGCAGAGCATGCTGGATATTCAAAGTGAAATTCAGAGCCAGTGTGATGCCAGGGATTTAGACCATACCTCCCAACGACTGGTGGATCATATCGAATAGCACATCCCTTTGGCTCTTTGTAACAGGCAAAGTGCTAGCTGTATCCAACTAGCCCATGCTTGCAAAACCATAGTGTTCAGCATGAGTGCTAAACAATCATGAACGTGCTAAGAATTACACTGAAAACCAATTTAAGATTATGAGTTGGGCTCGTACCTACGCATGCTAGAAATCACATATATTCACATACCTGGCCTGTCCTTTATGGACAGAAGACACATGTCCATGCATTGTGCTTTTTTCAATTCAACTAAAACTTGGGGAACAGCCATTCCCATGCCAATACCTTGACCAATCAAAATCGACTTGCCTGGTTTGAATTTGAATAAAAAATTTATAATTAACAGTTCAGTTCTCTGCTGCATTCTCCATGGCAACGCTTCTACCAGAGTCCAAACATCCAGGTTTGCCCATAACAGAAAGATAGGCAACATTATAGCAGTGTAGAAGGAAGCATAAAATTGCAAAGAAGTATTAATAGATTAAGTGAATGTATAAAACTATGGCAAATGGATTTCAACACAACTAAATGCAAGATTGTCTACTTTGGAACTATAAGGATAACTATAACACTGTACTTTCCAAATGGTGAAAAGCCAAAATAGTGAAGATCCATGTACAAAGATGATTAAAATGTCCTGGGCAGGCACAGAAATAATCAAAAGGCTATTGGAAATCTAGGGGAGTAGGATAATAATTATGATAGAAATTACACAGCTACTATACAAAACGCTAGGTTAGACCACACACAGACTACTGTGAGCAGTTCTAGGCACCATACTTTAGAAAGGGTACATTGTTCTTAGAAGGGATGCAGCATGAGTTTAACAGAATGATGCCTGGGCTCCAAAGGGCAAGTCATGATGAGAGACCACATAACCAAAGCAGTATTCCCTGAAATTAGGAGTTTAAGGAGTGATTGGATGAATGTTTTTTAAGATATTAAGGGGAACAGATGAGGAAGATAGAAAGAAACTATTTCCACTCATTCACAAGTCTCGTTTTAGGGGGAACAGAATAATAATTGGAGCCAAGTCTTTCTAAATTGAAGTTAGGAAACATGTCTCCATGCAGAGGGTGGGAGAAGTTTGAAACTCTCTTCTGCAAACTACAGTTGATGCTAGAACAATTGTTAATTTTAAATCTGAGACAATTCCTTTAATTAGCAAAGATCTAAGAGTTGCAGAGCACAGACGGGTAAATGGAGTTAATTTACAGATCAGACACGACCCAATTAAAGGGCAGAACTGAGTCAAGGGGTTAAATGGCCTGCTCTTGTTTTTGTGTTCATAACTGTATTTCTAAAATTGTTTTCAGTGAAGTATTCTGCAATCTTGACAAACAAATCAGCTGGCTAGATAATGGGGCACATTGAGACAGCCCCGCTGACTGCCATTTCCTTTCAAATTATTTCACCAACTCCAGTTCCTGATCTGTCAATGAGTCCATTGGCACCTATACTATTCAGATCATCAACAGGACGTACATCAAAGGCTATAATATTATGTGGAGTACTTCAAACTGCTCTCCTTCAATTGTGCAAGAGCTAACTGCAACCAACCAAGGTTTTATTCTGCATAATATGGACCAAGTCAGTTTTCGAACAAACGCAAGTTAACCATTCCAGACCGCGGGGGACAATTGAGCAAAAAAAAATCTTGCAGCTCATAATGGAAAGAACACAACATACTCACCAGATTAAAAACCATTTTACAAAAATATCTGATTATAATATGATGATACATTTTCTGAAATAATTTCATATTAAATGGAAATGAAATGGTACTGGAAAGCTGGCAATGTTTTTGAATAAGAAAAGGTAGTAGCTATACCAATACCATTCTATAAGTCAAATAGTTTGAGATTAAATTTTATGTTTTAATTCACCTACCTAAACTATATTAGAGATACAAAAGTGAATAGTTTCTGTTTGGTTTGAATGATACCTCACATGGGGCAGAACCCTTTGCCCTTCGCATGGCAAGTTAGGTGAAGGGTGGACATTTAATTGAGTGGGACGGTAGCTTGTGGGAACCTGCCAACTTCCTGCTTCTGTCCAGATTAAGTTTGGGTGAAGAGGCCCATAGACTGCCTTTCTTCCCCACTCCCAACTGAGGCCCTTAAGTGGGAAATTACTGTCCACTTCAGGGCATCATCCCACTGCTGTTGGCATTAACTCAGTGATAGATGGGGGTTTGCCATGCGAGCAGCACAACAAGCAAAGCCTGTTTGTCTCTGTTTGCAGGCTGCTGGACATTTCTCATTCAAAGGCATTCAGGGACATGTCATCAGGTAGTGGGAGAGCTGCTGAAGTCAAACCCCCAGCCTTGCTGCTGACCATCCTTCCCTTTCTCCTGCGACCCCAATCCTTGACCCCCCTTTCTGCCATCACTTGCGTGCAAAAGTCCCTCCTTGATCCTAGCCCTTGGATGAGAGTAGCACAAGCAGCAGCCATTGTCTCCCCAATGGTACTGCTGAGTGCAGAAGGGCTGCTGGTCAATCATCCTGGCAAACAGGGCTCTGCCCCGGGGTCCTTGAAACCCAGGGGAATGCCCTGAACTGACCTGGTGTGTGGCACAAGATATAGTGGGCCTTATCAAAAGGGATCTTGCTGGTTCAATCTGCCAGCAATCAGGAACTCCTTTGTCTTCACAAGATTCTGCCAACAACACTGAACTTAATTCAGGTAGGGCTTCCTCACTGATAAATTTTAAGATTAGCACAATGCACAATATAATGAACCTCCCATGGCTCAATATGAATCACACAACATTAGGGAAATGTGACAAGTGACATTTATTATCAGCAAGAGTGAAATAAATTATAAATTTGTCAGCGCTGATGGAATTATGTTTACATTTAAGAATTAGATGCACCAAAGCAAGTTACACTTTTAAAACCAAGATGAGAGATCATTCGCCTAATGACCAACACTTGGAATATCTGCAGCTTTGCCTATTTATGCCACCAAGCTGTTGTGAAACCTGAACTTTTGACAGGTATAAAGAAATTTTACTTAATACTTTCTATGAGTTAAAAAAGAATGACGTATCTCTTCTTTCAGACAGAGTCATACTTAACAGCACAGAATGGGATCTGATACACAGCATTTTTATGTCATCTCAATGCACCCCGATTTCAATGCATGGCCATGACTGCATTTATGATATTTATGCTCAAATACTCAAATGCAACAGCAAGTTCCACATTCTAACCATTTTTAGGGAAATCATTTTCTCCTGGATTTGTTATTGAATTTATGGGTGAAGATTTTACATTGATGACCCCAAGTTTAGGACTTGTCCAAATGAAAACATCTTCTCACGTCTGCCTTATCAAACACTTGCATTCGCTTAAAAATCTCTATTCGATCATCCCTTAACTTTCCCTTTTCTAGAGCAGAGAACCATAACCGTTTTCTCTTCAGATTCTGGCACAATTCTTTTAAATCTGTTTTGTATTTCGTCCTCAATACTATTTTACAATATACAGACCAGAAAGAGGCCTATCAAAGATTCAGTTTTAGACTTTCAATACAAGTGTAAAATGTTTCCCGACTCCTGTACCTCACAAAACTAATGTAAACAGCCATCTTGCTTTTTAGCAGAAACTTATTAATAGGACCAACCCTGAGACTGCACTAAAAGTGCACCCACATTATCATTGTTCCAGCACAGTACACTTTGAATTCTTAAACTGCAGGATTCCATGAAGATACTTCATAAGTACAAACCATGAATACTGAACAAAGATGCAATCAGAGTTAAAGTAGCTGGCAAATGAGCTATTAAGTGTGCCATTATCTCTTCATGGTTTGTAATTATTTCTGCAGCTGCCATCTAGTGTCAGCTTTGCAGAACTGTAAAAAAACGTCTGTCTCTTCCTTCCGATTAGGTTTGCTTGAGTGAGAGGAAAACAAGCAATGCTCAATTAAACTGTTCATCTGCACCTACAACTACAAAATTAGGTTATTTATAAAGTTGGGATCTTCAAGGAAACCAATCAGGCTTGCAACTTAAAGACTTGTGACTTCAAACCCTCGTCTTGGATGATATTCAAACTCAATCAAGCACATCTCTCTATTGTAAACTGAAATGCATACAATAAGAAAAGACAACTTTGAAAGCCTGGCAGAGAGAAACAAAGAGGAAAAAAATCCACTATTGTTGTCTGACCTTCTTGTGTATTTCCAGCAATTTTTCGTTTTCAATCCTGATAGTTAACAAGGTCTTCTTCAACCAAGTCTGTTCCTTGTCCTCCTTCGTCCCCACCTTACACCTTACCAGCCTGTTTATTCAACACATCATCATCCACCAATTGTACCGTCTCCAACATGTCGTTACCAAACACATATTTCTCCCCATTCTGTATTACAAAAGGACGATTTCCTCCCCAAAAACATGGAACCTGTTCGAGGAATTTGAAATACCCTGGGATTTAAACACTAATAAAGACCTTTAGAACCCTGGGATTTAAAACACTAAGGAAAACTATTAGAACAGAGTGGATTAGCTTAAGGTAAGAATCACAGACTGCCTTACATATATTTTACAGAGGTACTGTTTGCATAGAAACACATATGACCACAGTTAGAGGATTTAAACATGTATTTTTGAAAGTGTATTATTGAACAGGCATACAGCTTGGCTAATGGCACAGAGTTCTGAGGCATCATGGGAAATAGGCCAGTAAAGTGAACCACATTCATTATAACAATACATTCATAGAAGCATAACTTTTATCAGCGTGGGTACCAGTGAAAGAGATAAGCTCAATGAATAGGCAGAGTCTTTAACTAGATAAGGGAGTCTGAAACTGGCAATAGATGGCCATGGGAAAGTCAGGCAGAAACCACGAGAACCTATTGTTCCCATGCTGTCAGAGAATATCTGTAATTGATCAAGGAATACAACATTTACTAATGATGATTGGCTCATGATGAGCCAGAGGGTAGGTAAAATGTCTTTTGGAAAATGTATAATTATAATGCCACCATGATGTAACTCCAGAAGTGTTGGACTGCCCAGCTCCTTCTCTCCCAGCATTGGTCAATAAAGAATGTCTTTCACCAGGATACTGTGGTCACGGGTCTTTGTATTAGCTAAAGTTGAGCTCAATACTTAACCTCTGAAAAATCCCCTACAGAGCCTTTACAAACAAGTGCACACGATGCAAAAGCTATCCTTTCATATCTTACCTCTCCCACCATCCAAGGTCCCACATGCTTTGCAGATGAAACTGGGATTGGCACTTACTTCTTTCAATTTAGCAGACATTATTTGCTGCTCATGATGCGACCTCCTCGACATGTGGAGAGCAAACACAGATTGATTGATCATGTTGGTGAATACTCCGCTTAAGTTGCAGAAGTAATTTGGAGCTTCCAGTTGCTTGCCTTTTTAATTCATCATCCAGATTGGGTGGCAGCTAATGTAAACCCACTATTCAAAAAGGGAGGTAGAGAGAAAACAGGTGACTACAGACCAGTGAGCCTAATGTCGGTAAGTAGGGAAGTTGCATCAAGGATTTCATAGCCCAGCATTTGGAAACCAGTGGTATAAACAGACAAAGTCAGCATGGATTTATGAAAGGGAAATCATGCTTGACAAATCTACTGGAAGTCTTTGATGATGTAACAAGTAGTGTTGACCAGGGAGAATCAGTGGGTGTGATTTATTTAGACTTTCAGAAGACTTTCGACAAGATCTCACATAGCAGATTACTATGTAAAATTAAAGCATATGGAATTATGGATAGTGTCTTGAGATGGATATAAAGCTGGCTACAGTTAGAATAAATGGGTCTTTTTCCAATTGGCAGGCAATGACTAGTGGAGTACCCCAGGGATCTGTGCTAGAACCCCAATTATTCACATTATATATTAATGACATGGATGAGGGAACTAAATGTGTTATCGCCAAATCTGCAGATGATACAAAGTTGGATTGAAAGGTGAGCTGTCAGGAGGATGCAGAGATGCTTCAGCATGACTTGGATAGGCTGAGTGAGTGGGCATATGCATGGCAGCTGCAGTATAATGTGAATAAATGCGAGGTTATCCATTTTGGTAGTAAAAAGAGGAAGGCAGATTATTATTTGAATAGATATAAATTGAGAGATGTGGATACTCAGCGAGACCTTGGCTTCCTCACGCATCAGTCACTGAAAGTAAACGCACAGCTACAGCAGACACTAAAGGCAGCAAATGGTATGTTGGCCTTCATAGCAAGAGGATTTGAGTATAGGAATAAGGATGTTTCAGTGCAATTGTATATGGCGTTGGTGAGGTCACACCCTGAGTATTGTGTGCAGTTTTGGTGTCCTTATCTGAGGAAGGAAGTCCTTGCTATAGAGGGTGGCATGGTGACACAGTGGCTAGCACTGCTGCATCACAGCATTAGGGACCTGGGTTCAATTCAGGCCTTGGGTGACTGTCTATGTGGAATTTGCAAGTTCTCCTTGTGTCTGCGTGGGTTTCCTCCAGGTGCTAGTTTCCTCCCACAGTCCAAAGATGTGCGCATTTGGTTGATTGGCCATGCTAAATTGCCCCTCAGTTTCAGGGGGTAAATACGTGGGGTTACGGGGATAGGGCCTGGGTGGGATTGTCGTTGGTACGGCTCAATGGACCAAATGGCCTCCTTCTGTACTGTTGGGACTCTGAGTGCAGCAAAGGTTTACCAGGCCGATTCCTGGGATGGCAGTACTGCGATATAAGGAGAGACTGTCGGTTAGGATTATATTCATTGAAGTCTAGCAGGATTAGACAGGGAAGATTCAGAAAGAGTGTTTCCAATGGTGGGGGAGTCCAGAACCAGGGGTCATAGTTTGAGGATAAGGAACTGAGATGAGGAGAAATTTCTTCACCCACAGAGTGATGAATCTGTGGAATTCACCACCACAGAAAGTAGCTGAGGCCAAAATGTTATGTGATTTCAAGAAGGAACTAGATATAGCTCTTGAGGCACGGAGCAATTGCAATTTTGACACTTTGGCATTTTTGGGAAAATTCCACCCAATGGTTCTACTCTTTCAATCTGGCCTCAACCCCCAATTATTATTCCAAACAAGTTCAGTAGAAGGTCAATGAGAAACACTTCATCTCCCAATTAGAGGTTTTATAATTTCATGGACTCAACATTGAGTTTAATAACCAAAAGAGAAAATGCTGGGAAATCTCAGCAAGTCTGGCAGCATCTGGAAAGAGAGAAAAGAGCTGACGTTTTGAGTCCAGATGAGCCTTTGTCAAAGCTAAAAAGCATAGAAAGTGAGAGATATTTATACTGCAGGGGTGAGGCAATGAAAGATGAGTCATAGCCACGGAAACCAGGGGAAAAGGCTGCTTTTATTGAGTTAAATAATTTGGCTTTTTTGGACTGCAAGTTGTGCTAAGAGTTCTCCTGTTGTGAATTACCAACCCTGTAGACCCATGCTTCTAAACTTATCCCATGAGCATCTCTTTTGTCTTGCACCATTATGACTTTTGTCATTTAATCACTCCAACTCCGACCTTATTACAGACCTTTCATTTTGTCCTTTCCTCCTTCTTCCCTGCCTCTGTACTTACTCAAAATGCACAGCTCTAACTTTTTCCATTTCCGAAGCAAGGACATCAGCCTGAAACATGAACACTTTATTTCTCCAGAAATGCTGCCTGGACTGCTGAGTATTTTCAGCAGTTTCTGCTTTATTTTAAATTTCAGACTTCCAGCAGTATTTTGCTGTTCAACAAAATAACAATACAATTGAAACTCTCAGGCATAATTTTACAATACTTGGCTTTCCACAGAAAGGCTCTCTGGTTAAATTATATGAAGCGAACTACTTAAACCTGAAATGCACCCATAAGAACAAGATTACAATCAAATAAAACATCTGATTGTACTGTAAAGATCTTAACATTCCCATGCATAATTTAGTGGGAAAGCATCAAAAGAGAGAAAATGAGCAGTGTAAGATACCAACTGGAACACTGTCAAAAAAAGACTTCTAAGATACACTATTATTGGGAAGCATTGAGGTATTTCACAGAACAATTCACATAGGCAAGCCATTTCCACTACACTGCCTTATCCATGACTTGTTATTTTTGTAATAGAAATCTGAGATCTGTTTAACAAAAAGTACATAGAGTCATTTATGGTATAGAAAGAGGTCACTCAGCCCACTCTATGCTGGCTGTCCGCAGAGCAATCCTGTCAGGTTTTCCCTGCCCCGCTTGATCCCCATAGCCCTTCCTTCAAGTGTCCATTGAATTTCTTTTTGAAAGAGCTTCATATGCAACAAGTTCGCGTATTCAACCACACAGTAGACCATTTCACAAAAATGAGGATAAAAAACATTTTTTATGCGCTTTATTATGCGTTGACACCTACAACAGAGGTTCACTGAGCACTAGTTAGCACGTTAAAGTTTAAAACTTAATTCCAAAGAGGCAAAAATATGCGAAGCAGATGCAATTATTATCATCTTTAACTCATGCAAATAAAGTCGGATGGCTGGTGTTATTTGTTGTATTTCTCAGTTTGCCAAATACAAACTTAGCAATCTCACACAGGACTGGTAAACTAAACATAGGTTTCGGTTTATTTTAAGATATAGTGCAGGATTGCTCAGTAGACAGATTTACAGCGAAGATTCAACAGCTATTGTGAAACATGAAAGTATAGCTGTGCCTCCATCGTGCCACATGTTTCTAGCTAAATTGAAAGCTACTGTTGAACAATGTTTGCTGATCACATGGTTTACATCCTGGCTAATTAAGTATTAGCAAATTCTTTCTTTAGAAGGTATCACAGCATCATTGAACCTGAATCATAAATGCATGGCTGCAAAGTGAGTGGAGCTGAATAAACAGAGACAATATGCAAAAAAATGGACTGGGAAAGTTCATTCAGTCTAAAGGAAACGTTTAAATTTTTAATCTAAAAGTCCTAAACTATGCTTTATTAGTACAAGTAAAAACACAAGATGGAATTGTGACTGCGCAATATCTTAAAATTAAAGCAATGTAATTTTTAAGCGTTTAAGTTGGCAACAATGCTATTTTTGTTGCCAATTCACATTTCAATAAAATGCGTCGCAGCTTACAGAAATAGAATCATGCTGTAAATGTGTCTTGACTATTCTATTTAGATGCATCTACTCCAGAGATAAACACATGCATCAACAATAAGAATGCATTTACACGAACAGTAAAATACTTGATATTGCTGTATGAGTCATTTATATAATAAAAACAGCATGTTTTGTCATGATATTACAAGGATTAAGACCTTTGAAAATGTAATTCACTAACTACTGTTAGAAATTCTAGGCATTCATTTATCTGATCTTGTCAAAGATACCCAATCATGAGTGTCAATGAGGCTCAAAATGCCACTGTAGCAGGTGACCTTAGCTTAGGTAATAACTCTTGCAAATCAGTCATACTCGTGGTTGGAAAATATTACCAAATAACCATTTCTCAAACCTAACAAAAACTGCATTACAATGTCAGAGTTTCAGGCCAAATTACAACATCACGCTGGCTATTAGGTTCAAAACTGCCCTTACATGCAATATTGATACAAAATTTCTCAATCTGGAAACCAACTATGTTACTTATCAGACTAGACTGCCTTTCAAAGTTTTGTTATTTTTGCTTTCTTAACAACATTTTGATTCATTTTCTCAACATTAACTTTACATTCTGTGCTTTCAGTATTTCTTAAGTATATCTGATCTGATTTAATTTCTTATTTTTATTTAATTTTCAGTACATGCAACCAGGTCGGTTAAACTAATATGTGCAATTTCCCATGGTAGAGAGTTTCATCTATCTAAAATGCAAATGATAAAATGAAACAAAACATAATTCAGAAACTAATGGGACATTTTTACTGCTATAATTTACAATGTAGCAGAATAAAATTAATTGTATAATTTTTTGGAAAATGGATTAGATGGTTTACAATTGCAAATAATTAGAAACAGATGTACAAAACAAAATCACAAACTTTTGAGTATAACTTTACTCCAAGTAGTAGTGACTAACGAGCAAAGATGTTTTATAGACAACCTACTATCTGATCCATCTCCTTATAGCAGTGAACTTCACTAAAGGCTGGATGTTCAATTAATACACACTAATTCAGAGTCGAGAGAGCAAAACATTTCACTCTTCTGATTCTGGTGTTTAAGATTGTTGTTTGCATAAATATTAACGCAAGATGCTGAATGTGGCATGCAGAATCAAATGTCCTGTTGGCTAACAGCTGCATTCAGCACCAGACGATACCCTCAGGTACAGAAGAACAGTTGTTCACTTTGAGAACATACGTTGAAAGTGAATATTACATTTGATTAAACCATTGAGCGGCTTTTTAAATCAGCACAGGGTTTCAAGTACGTTTCAGTATTCAGCAACATACAATTACAAACCTTTAATGTACTCAATAATTTTTCTAAAAATAGAAGTTCTATAGTTTCACTTAATTCTATTTGGTAATATAAAGCAGCAAGTATGTAGATTCAATAAATTCTACGGTAGAAAACAGGCAACTCGCAAAGGGATACCAAATCTTTCTATTACTTAAAAGATGAATGACTGCAGTAATTTACCAATTGCCTACAAGGGCTACAACGACTGACAGATATCCGAAACATATAAAGAAAATGTAAGCAAACAGTTGCTGTCAGGTAAACAGAAGTTATAAGCCACCTTTCCCTCGAAGTGCTATAATCATTTTAATAATATAGTGGAATAACATCAATTGTGTACTTGCCTGGAAAATTACATTTTACTTCAAATAAAAGGCTTAAAAGTCTTTTTTTTCTTGTTTAGTCAAATAAGATATCTTAAAAGTTAGAGATAAAATGTACACCTGTGGGCACTTATCAGGCAGTGACCTGAATGAGATTATATCCCAAATTGAAAATGAGACTGGCAATGGAACCGCAAGTTAGGTTACATCTTATTTATTATTTTTATTCTTTATTTACAGGAGTTTTATTCTGTTTTCCTGTAGACCCTTACAAACAATCAGTGCACTTTTCGTTACCAATGTGGAACAGCATTCACACATGAATTTGATCCGATTGATGCAGGCAGCAGCTAATCGCTGATAAGCCCAGTGCAACATACATTATAAAAGGTGAGTGAAAAATAATTATTAAACAATTATCATTTCAGCAGAGTGCAATCTCATTTCTCTAATCTTTATAGTTTTCCATTTGAGATAAATACTTTCAGGTAAAGTTGAATCGTAACTTAAAATAAGGAGCTCGTTATAAATTGCAGCACATCTCTAAACAACCATAATAGTGCAATATATGAAACATAATTAATTTTCCTGCAGATTAAAACCAGTAACAAACAAGAAACCATGTTAGGTGCTCAAATTGATGCTAAAAATGTTATTTTATGCATCATCTCCAAATTCAGCCACACTGTATCAAAATTTATAACACATTAAGGCACTGTTTAACTGAGCAATCCAACGGTCAGTATTTTATACCATAACCAAATCAAACCCTTCAGTATACTTAAATACGTACATACTTCACAAATGTTTTTAGTAATTGTGGAAGTTGATCTTACAGCTCATGAAATAATACATATTTGTAATTTTTAATAACTAGTTATTACATGTCACTCCATATAATGTCCAAAACATTTTCGCCTGAGCTCAACTGTCCTAAAGGTTTTCAATGCATTCGAGAATTCCAGGGTACTTCAGCGAAGAAAATCTATCGCCCAAAAATAAATGCACAAATGTTTTACCTAAGAAAAATAATTTTCCCCTGTTTTTACAGTTTCATTAAAAAAGCTGAAGTTGGATGTTCTCACTGACCTTGCTCATGCCCAACTGAAAATTCAGATATAGTGGCTTTTCATAACATAAATAGATAAGATTTATTAATACTTCTTTTAGATGTAGTCACAGGATGTAATGCATTCTAGCATTACGCTGACTGTGAGGAACAAAGTACTTTGAAACTCTAAACCCTCAATGTAACTTCCTGTTGAGTTATAGCAGTTCTGAAACCACCCAGTCACAGTTTGCACTCTTGCTCCACTTGACATGCACTGTACATCAAAGTACATCAACACAATCTAATGTCTGAGGCCTTGTTCCCTTCAGTAATCAGCCAGGTGTTGAGGGAAGAAAGAAAAGCTTCCTCCACAGTCCTTTGCCTTGTTTGATCACTGGCTGCGTTTGATCTGTCGCTGGCCAAGATTACGTAATGACTTCCCTTCTCCAAACCTTTCCCGTAAGTGTCAGGTAGGATAAAGACCATCAAACAGAGCCCGACATGGACGATGGGGCCATGACATGCGATTCCAAGGAACAGCCTTCAGCTCCCATCATTTCCAATTCAATTTATTTTGTTATGGGCTGTCAGGCCCGAGCACATACAGCAGAAAAAAGGATTATACTGGCTATACAGCTAGGTCCTCTTTGTGTTTGTCTCTTTTCAACACTCAAAAGCTCTTAAAATCCTGTTAACCCAATCGTGACTGCAGTTAGACAATTATTCTTCATGTGGAATGGATAATTTTCTGAAAAATTCTAATCAACAAAGACCATCTTACATCGTGTGATACAACAGCAAAGCTTTCTAAAAGGCTGCAAACTAGCAACAAAAGGTTTTCATGGAAGCTTTCTGGCAGACACCATTCAAAGGGCAGAAGCAAGCCTTTTGGGTCAATAGATCAAGAACAATGCTGTTTATCCATGGTAAGTTTTTCAAAGAAGAGCCATGCAGCTAATTCAGCGTTGTTTCCTCATTTCCAAGTCTTAACAAAACATTGTTTTTAGTTCTCAAAGATTTGTCAGTAGTTTGCATCTAATCGCTAAGCATCCAACACTTCACACCACATTTTTCCATCTTAAGCTAAATTTGACATGCTTTATAGAAGCAGTGTTCAACCAGAAAAATCAAGCTGTGATAAATATGTCAGATTATTCAACAAGAGTGTTGTGGGAAGCAAGGGTCAACTGCTTTACTCTGTTGCACATTCCTGGAACACTGTTTCAAACAATTCTATGACCATTACATAAATTGCTTTTTTAGGTTGTTTTTTTTTGAAGAAGCAACTAGAAACTAAATAGACTAAAGAAAAAGCTGCCCAATTTATCGTATGCATTATCTTACACTGCAAAACAAAATATTTACAATGGATCACGATGTTTAATTTGAAACGGCCCCAAAAATCATGTTGTTGGATATACTTGGCGTATAAGTTGACACCCCCACCAACCCAGCTATAATTTGCATTAATCAGTTTCGAATCTTCTTCTGCTGCCCCACAAATGCATGTTTTACTGACTGGTACCATCCAACGGGAAGCAAAGAATCAAACAGAAAATTACTGCATTGCAAAGTTTTTTTTAAATTTGGTTATGGGATGTCGGCATCATTAGCTTTGCCATCCCTAATTTTCCTAGGGCATTTCAGAATCAACCAGATTGCTGTAGATCTGGAGTCACATTTAGGCCAGACCAGGTGAAGATAGCAGATGATCTTTCCTAAAGAACGCTGATGAATCAGATGGATTTATTCATGACCATCGACAATGGTTTCATGGTCATCATTAGACATTTAATTCCAGATTTTTTATTGGATTCAAATTTCACCATCTGCTGTGGTAGGATTCGAGCCCAGGTCCCCAGAGCATTCTGAGGTCTCTGGATTACTAATCTCATGACAATTCCACTCTGTGACCTCCTCCCCTTGTTGCAAGGGAGTTTAAGACACTCCCACACAGTACAGACCATCCATGTGCTCCAGGACTAACCATGCCCTTAAACAAGCTGTTCTGCTACATCTGCAGCACCAGGCACCTGCCAAGCGATGTGGAAAATTGCCCAGATATGTCCTGTCCACAAAAAGCTGGATAAACCCAACAAGACCAATTACCACCCCATCAGTCTACTCTCAATTATCAGCAAAATGATGGAAGGGGTTGTCAATAGTGATATCAAGTGACATTTACTTAGCAGTGACCTACTTAGTGACACGCAGTTCGGGTTCTACCAGGGTCACACAGCTCCTGACCTTATTACAGGCTTGATCCGTACATGGACAAAGAATCTGAACTCCAGGGGTGAGGTGACAGTGACTACCCTTGACATCAAGACATCATTTAATCATGTGTGCATCAAGGAGCCCTAGCAAAACTGGAATAAATGGGAATCAGCTCTCCAAAAGTTGGAGCCATACCTAGCACAATGGAAGATGGTTGTGGTTGTTAGGGTAAATCATCAAAGTTCTGGGACATCACCACATGAAGGCACAATCGCCTTTAGCTGCTTCATCAATGACCTTCCTTCCACCATAGGGTCAGAAGTGGGGATGTTTGCTGATGATTGCATAATGTTCAGGACCATTCGCAAATCCTCAGATATTGAACTAGTCTGTGTACAAATGTAGCAAAACCTGGACAATATTCAGGCTAAGGCTGACAGGTAGCAAGTAACATTTGCACCACCCAAGAGGCAGGTAATGATCATCTCCAAGGAGAGAGAATCCACCAATTTTCCCTTGACACTCAATGGCGTTACCATCATAAATCCTCTACTAAAAACCTCCTGGCGGGGGTCACCAATGATCAGAAACTGAACCAGTTCTGGGGTATATCCCATCAGGCTCCCCAGGACCTGATGGGATATACCCCAGTATACGGAGAGAGGCAAGGGAGGAAATTGCTGAGGCCTTGAGAGAAATCTTTGTATCCTCACTGGCTACAGGGGAGGTCCCAGAGGATTGGAGAATAGGCAATGTTGTTCCTTTGTTTAAGAAGGGTAGCAAGAATAATCCAGGTAATTACAGGCCGGTGAGCCTTACATCAGTGGTAGGGAAATTATTGGAGAGGATTCAAGACAGGATTTATTCCCACTTGGAAATAAGTGGACGTATTAGTGAGAGGCAACATGGTTTGTGAAGGGGAGGTCATGTCTCACTAACTTAATCGAGTTTTTCGAGAAAATGACAAAGAGATTGATGAGGGTAGGGCAGTGGATGTTGTCTACATGAATTTCAGTAAGGCCTTTGACAAGGTTCCTCATGGCAGACTGGTGCAGAAGGTGAAGTCGCATGGGATCAGAAGTGAGCTGGCAAGGTCAAAGACAGAGGGTAGCAGTGGAAGGGTGCGTTTTTGAATGGAGGGCTGTGACAGATGGCGTTCCTCAAGGATCAGTGCTGGGACCTTTCCTGTTTGTAATATATATATATAAATGATTTGGAGGAAAATATAACTGGATTGATTAGTAAGTTTGCGGATGACACAAAGGTTGGTGGATTTGCAAATAGCGATGAGGACCATCAGAGGATACAGCAGGATATAGATCAGTTGGAGACATGGGCGGAGAGGTGGCAGATGGAGTTTGATCCGGACAAATGTGGGGTAATGCATTTTGGAAGGTCTAATACAGATAGGAAATATACAGTAAATGGCAGAACCCTTAAGAGTATTGATAGGCAAACGGACCCAAGTGTACAGGTACACAGGTCACTGAAACTGGCAATGCAGGTGGAGAAGGTAGTCAAGAAGGCATACGGCATGCTTGTCTTCATCGGCCGGGACATTGAGTTTAAAAATTGGCAAGTCATATTGTAGCTTTATAGAACCTTAGTTAGGCCTCATTTGGAATATAGTGTTCAATTCTGGTCGCCACACTACCAGAAGATTGTAGAGGCTTTGGAGAGGGTACAGAAAAGATTTACCAGGATGTTGCCTGGTATGGAGGGCATCAACTATGAGGAGAGGTTGAAGAAACTTGGTTTGTTCTCACTGGAACGACGGAAGTTGAGGGGTGACCTGATAGAAGCCTACAAGATTATGAGAGGCATGGACAGAGTGGATAGTCAGAAGCTTTTTCTGACTATCAGGGTGGAAGAGTCAATTACTAGGGGGCACAGGTTTAAGTGTGAGGGGAAATGTTTAAAGGAGATGTAGGAGGCAGATTTTTTACACAGAGGATGGTGAGTGCCTGGAACTCGTTGCCGGGGGAGGTAGTGGAAGCAGATACAATAGTGACTTTTAAGGGGCGTCTTGACAAATACATGAATAGGATGGGAATTGAGGGATATGGTCCCTGGAAGGGTAAGGGGTTTTAGTTAAGTTGGGTAGCATGGTCGGTGCAGGGTTGGGGGGTCCAAAAGGCCTGTTCCTGCGCTGTAATTTTCTTTGTTGTTCTTTGCATAGGCTGTTAATTGCACAAATATGGGCAGGTCAGAAGATTGGACAGAATATTTAAAAAAAGCAAAAAATGACTCAAGATTAGCAAGGAGCAAAAATTGAAGAGTTTTTGCAAAGAAATAGCTCGAAATATAAGGACCAATAATAGATACATTCATGACTTGGCCTCTACAGTCTTCTGTGATAGAGAATTCCCAAGGTTCACCACTGACTGAAGCAGTTTCCCCTTACCTAAATGGCCGATGCTGTATCCTGAGACCCACTTCCCCCACTCACCAGGGGAAATCCCTGTGTCCAGTCTGTCCAGCCCTGTCAGTATTTTATACGTTTCAATCAGATTCCCTCTCATTCTTCTAAACTCCAGTGAATTCAGGTCCAGTTGACCTAATCTCTCCTTATATGACAATTCCGTCATCCCAGGAATCAGTCTGGTGAACCTTCACTGCGCTCCCTCTATGGCAAGTAGAAACTTTTTTCGAAAAGGAGATCAAAACTGCACACAATACTCCAGGTATAGTCTCACCGAGGCCTTGTACAGCTGCAGTAAGACACCCTTCCTCCTTTACTCAAGTCCTCTTGCAATGAAGGCGAACATATAATTTGCCTTCTTAACTGCTTGCTGCACCTGTATGCTTGCATTCAGTGATTGGTGGACGATACCCAGTCACCCTGTACATCAGCATTTCCCAATCTATCACCATTTAAATAATACTCATCATTCTGTTTTGCCTCTCAAAGTGGACAGCTTCACACTTATCCACGTTAGACTGAGTCTGCCATGTATTTGCCAACTCACTCAACTTGTCTTAATCTCCTTAAAGCCCATTTACTTTCTCCTCACAAATGCTTAAATGCATTAATTCTCTGAAATCTAACTTGTAAACAAAAATGACTTCAATTTATGACCCTATCCCTTATTACTATTTTTAAATAAACACAGAGAATTCATGTCCAGAGCTCAAATTAGAACAGTTTATTCCAAGGATGCTTTAAGACAGTGCAAGCTGCAATCTGTATGTTGAATTAATTTTACCGGGTTTCTCAATTTTAACTCGCTCCCCACTGATGTCAGCATATGAATTGGACATGCAAGACATTTCATAATTTGAGAGTGTATACATGGAGTGAATTTTATGTTTGAAAATCGAGCACACTACCCACGCTGAGGTAAAATCCAGCATGATGATGTTGAGTCAACCCAACGTCAGGTCTCCAATGATATGGAAGTCACGTGCATGAAATCAGCAGCCTGCCCGCCATTTTTTAAAAGTTAATTAACAAGCTATTAAGCTTGTTAACAGCCCAATTATCAGCAATTTTACATATCCCGCCAGAGTTTATGTAGGTCGTGTCTAACAGAGTCTGAAAGATTTTCTACACCAAAGAAAAACAAGCAGGCACAAGGATGGCAGATGGCTGATCAAAATCTAAAAGGAAAATAAAGTGCTGCACAGTGACTCAACTTAAAAATAAGACTCTCAGTATAAAATTAGATTTTTCAAACATATTGGAATTCTTGCTTAGACTGAAACCTCATCTGAACACATGCAGCTCATTATATGCCTTCTATTCATAACAAGCTGGAATACACCTTTAATCTTAGTTATCTGTTTCCAGCCGACAAGAGTGCATCTTAATAAAAATCAGAATTATTTTTGCTACACAACTGACACTGATTGAAATACAACTTTGCACAGATTTCAGGTTCAAATTGGCACACTAGTAATTTTCCTACTTGTCATTCCAGACAGTGAGCCTCACAGGTCATGAACATTCACTGGTCACTGGAAATTTCAGCTGCACGTTGTGAATGACTTCCAACCATTGAACTTACCGATTGACAACTCAACCAAAATCCACACCTGAATTTGCAGTATGCACTCAAAAATGGGCAAGGTTCCTGCAAGGTGAACATGGTCAAAAACTTATCTCTGTGGAGCTGAGTGAAGTTCAGTAAACTGGTCCAGGCATTATGTTGTGGAATGCTATCAACATCAGTGTCCAGCTTCCAGCTCAATATATATCTTAGTAATCCTTATGGTGCAAGAGTGTCAATAACAACTTGTCATTCAGTTATTCTTGATTAAATTATCACACTATGGAATTGTCAGCTATGGCTCGGGGTAGCAACCTCACCTCTGAGACAGAAGGTTAGAGGTTTAAGTCCCACTCCAAGGCTTGAGCAATCAAAGCCAACATTCCAGGTCAGTACTGAGGGAGTGCTGTACTGTTGAAGGTGACGTTAAACTGAGGCCCCTTTAGACGAATATAAAAATCCTGTAGCACAACTCTGAAAAACAGCAGAGAAGTCACAATAGTAAAAGCAAAATACTGCAGATGCTGGAAAGCTGAATTAAAAATGGAAAATGCTGGAAAAATTTAGCTGATCTGGCAGCGTCTGTGGAGAGAGAAACAAAGTTATGATTTCAAGTCCATTTGACTCTTTTTCAGAGCTCCTGTAAGCAGAGAAGTCAACTTTGGTGGCCTGGCCAATATTTTCCCTCAATCAAAATCATGAAAACAGACTGTCTGGTGGTCATTGTCACATTGCTATTGGAGGAGTTTGCTGTGTGCAGATTGGCTGCTGTGTTTCTTATATTACAACAAAAGCTATACTTCAAAGGTATTTATTTGGCTATAAAGAGTTTTGGGATGCCTTATGCTCATAAATGGCACCACATGCATGCAAATCTCCATTTGTTCACTCCTTTCCCTCAACCTCACCCCAATTCGATATCTAACAGTTCTGCTCAGAGCTTTAAGAATAGTTATTTATTAAACAATTAATCATGATCATTATTTTGCGCTGTCTGCAAATCAGTAATTCTGCTTTAATTTGTACTTTACCATTTTGTGAACAGTTCAAATAAAAAGCCTAAGCATTCATTGGCTGAAATTTCACATCTTCTCTCCCGTGCCAGGGACCGGAGTTCAATTCCAGCACTGGGTCACTGTCTGTGCAGTGTCTGCACGTTCGCCCCGTGTCTGCTTGGGTTTCCTCCGGGTACTCCAGTTTCCTCCCACAGTCCAAAAGACGTGCTGGTTAGGTGCAATTCTCCCTCAGTTTACCCGAACAGGTACCAGAGTGTGGAGACTCGGGCATTTACACAGTAACTTCATTGCAGTGTTAATGTAAGCCTAATTGTGACTAATAAATAGACTTTAACTTTAAAAGTTAGAAATTTCTATGCTAAGAAATCAAGATGGTTTCTGTTTTCTGTGCATTAAGACTGAAGTTAGCTGCAATCATAAGTACTTTGCAACCTAGGTTTCTTAATGTTTTGCTCAATGACAAGACTATCCCCTACAGGGATCACATTGAGCTTTGATTCAATCTTAGCTCAGGCCCTAAATTTGTACTGCCAGTTTACTATCAAGATGAAATGGAATTGCTCGGTATCAATACCAAACCTGTACTCATAAATGAATGCAACCTTCAAAAAAATGTACTTATTTCCATACATCATTTTGTAGATCACCTGCTCCTAGATGTCTGTCAGTTTGTTCTATAACTAGTTGCTACGAGATGTGCAGGAGTGGCTGAGGTGGTAACGCAGCAAGTGAAAAACTGTGGGGTCTAACTTGCATCTCTTCACCCCATCAGTCAAATTTGATAAGAACGTCTAATATACTTAAATCAGTTCCAAATTTTCTAACAGTTTTTAACAGACATTTCCTTTTCCTTTCAGTTTTGGTTATAATGATGACACTTTGGGGAGGAGCAACACTTTGGCAGCAGTGTGGCACTGAGCATGTAGACGAACACTCCATGCTCTGAAACAAGGACACACAAGTTCAAAACCTACCTACTCAGTTTGCAATTGGAGGGAAGGAGACAAAGATGCTGCATCTTCCAAGAGAAAAGAAAATTGAGGAGCTCAATACCTAGCCAGTCCTAAAGGCTGCAATGCAGCAAGCTACAGCCCCAACCTCTTAGCTGCAAAAGAAAAGTCAGGTTAGACAGTTTCTTTTCAAAGAACCAAGGTAAAAAGGTCAGAAATCTAGCACTCAGAACACCATTAAGCTGGAAGTGGATCGAGACAATGAGATAAAATGAAAGAAAATTTTGAATTGACACCATCAATTTAATTCCTGAACATTGGAACAAAGATGGCACATGATTAGAAGTTCCAATTTCATGATCCTGGAAAAGTACAAGTTTGAGTAAGAATGTGTAATATCTCTTGATTGTAACGTTGAAGGAAAAGGAAGAGCATGAAAAATGGGATGGTTGGAATATGGAACAATCATAAAAGGCAAGTTCAGATGATTATTGACTGCATGAATAAAGAAATATGATACGATCATATGATGTGTTTGTGTGTGAGACATGGCTGACAGATAAACAAGTCAGTTCAAGTAAATCAACCATCAGGACAAACTCAAACTTATTTTCTCAAGTCCTTTGCAGGTGTGAAAAAGGAGTCAAATTGCAGGTTTACATGTGCACTGAGTTGAAAAAGGTTGAGGGAACTATGGGGGGGGGGAATACAAAAATACTTCATTCAATACATCTCTCAAACATGTTCAAAAGCAACAATGAGCATATCTTTATTTTCTGTCACCCTGATAAATTACTTTTAAAAGATAGTTCACATAAAAATAACTCTTTTGTCCGTACAAAAAAACCATATAGACAGAAAACATTTTTTTTCAAGTCAGGGACTCTGTTGAGTAAGTTGTTAAGGCACAAATGTGCCAGGATTGATCTCTGGCGCTTGCTGAGTTAGATCATCTTATAAAGCAGGAAGATGCTGCACCTGATCTCAATAACTCTGGGTCATGGGGGAGAATGAAAATAAAAACCAAGCTGGCGGAATCCCAAAGGGCATAGCTACCAGACTAAATCTGCAACAGAAGGTGAGGGAACAAACAAGAGAGAAAAATCTAACTGACATGTCTTCACCAATCTACCTGTCACAGATGCATCTGTCCATGACAGAATAGGAGTAATCACCACATCCTTGTGGAGCCTTCACACTGAGGATATCCTCCATCGTGTTGTGTGACACTACCACCCTGCTAAATAGGATAGATTTCAAACAAATGAAGCAACTCAAAACTGGGCATCTATAAAACACTGTGGGCCTTAGCCCACAGTGTACACAACCACAAGCTGTAAAGTCCTGGCCCGGCATATTCCCCCCCCCTCTGCCATTACCATCAAACAAAGGGGATCAACCCTGGCTCAATGAAGAGAGGAAAAGGGCATAGCAGGAGCAGTATCAGGCATACCTAAAAATGAGGTGTCAAACTGGTGAAGCTACAACATAGGACAACTTGCATGTCAAACAGTGGAAGCAATATGCAACAGAACTAAGCAAACCACAACCAATGAATCAAATGTATGCACTGCACTCTTGCCACATCCAGTTATTCATGGTGGACAACTAAACTACTAACAGGAGGAGGAGGCTACGCAAACATCCCCATCCTCAGTAATGGGGGAACCCAGCATATCAGTACAAAAGATAAGGATGAGGAATTCACAACAATCTTCAGCCAGAATGGATGATCCATCTCAACCTCCTCTGAAGGTCCCCAGCATCACGAATGTCAGTCTTCAGCCAATTCAATTCACTCCATGTGATATCAAGAAACGACTGAAGGCACTGGATACTGCAAAGATTATGGGCCATGACAACATTCCAACAATAGTACTTGAGACTTGTGCTCCAAAACTTGACCTGCTCCAAGTTAAACTGTTCCCGTATAGCTACAAAACTGGCATCTACCGAGTATTCAGGAAAATTGCTCTGCTACTTCCTGTCCACAAAATGCAGGACAAATCCAACCCAGCCAATCAATCTATTTTCAATCATCAGCAAAATGATGGAAGGCTCATCGACAGCACTATCAGGCAGCATTTACTCAGCAGTAACCTGCTCATTGATGCTCAGTTTAAGTTATGGCAAAGTCCCTCAGCTACTGACCTCATTGCAGCTTTGGTTCAAACATGGATAAGAGAGCTTAATTCCAGAGATCAGGTAAGAGTGACTGCCTTTGTCATTAAGGCAGCATTTGACCAAGTATTGCATCAAGGAGCCCAAGCAAAATTGGAATCAATGGGAATCAGGGGAAAAGCTCTCCACTGGTTGGAGTCATACTAATACAATACAAAACGATTGTGGTGGTTGAAGGTCAATCATCTCACTCCAGGCCATCACTGCAGGACTTCCTCAGGCCTAGGTTTAACTATCTTCACCTATTTTATCAATGACCTTCCTTCCTTCATAAGGTAAGAAGTGGAGATGTTTGCTGATGATTGCACAATGTTCAGCATCAGTCACTGCAACTCCTAAGATACTGAAGCAGTCCATGCTTATATGTAGCAAGACCTGAACAATATTCAGGCTGGGGCTGATAAGTGGCAAGTAACATACAGGCCACCAAAGTGCCAGGCAATGACCATCTCCAGCAAGAGTGAATACTTCCATCTCCCCTTTACATTCAATGGCATCACTATTGCTGAATCTCCCATTATCAACATCTTGGAGATTACCATTGACCAGACATATAAATACTGTGCCTACAAAAGCAGCTCAGAGGTTCGGAATTCTGCTGTGAGTAACTCATCTCCTGACTCCCCAAAGCCTGTCCATCAACTACAAGGCAGAAGTCAGAAATATGATGGAATCCTCTCCACTTGCCTAGATGAGAATAGCTCCAACAACACTCAAGAAGCTGTTCAGCATACTGACAATGCAGCCTGCTTGACTGGCATCCTATCCACCACCTGTTACATGCATTCCCTCTATCACTGATGCAGTGGCAGCAGTCCGTATCATCCACAATATGCACTGCAAGAATTCACCAAGGCTCCTTCGACAGAACCTTTGAAACCTCTGACCTCCACCACCTCGAAGGACAACAGCATCAGATGCACCGCCACCTACATGTTCCTCTCCAAGCCACACACCATCCTGACTTGGAACTGTATCAGTGTTCCTTCACTGTTGTTGGGTCAAAATCCGAGAACTTCCTAACTGCACTGTGTACCTACATCACATGGACTGCAGTGGTTCAAGATGGCGGCTCACCACCACCTTCTCAAGGACAATTAGGGATGGACAATAAATGCAGGCCTGGCTTGCAATGCCTGCATCCCATCGAAGAATTTAAAAATAGCTCCAAAGGGCGCATGATACTAGTTCACCCTGAAATCAATTAAATTTCTCTAAAACGCATGCAGTCCACATTAGTCACTTGGGAAGAGAGTGAGTACAGTGATTAAAAATATTCAATTCAATAATCAAATATTTCCTCTGTTGTGTTTTAAAATTCTTAGAATGCCGAGATCAGAAATTAGAAACAGCTCAGTTTACACTCTGCATACGAGGTCAAGCTCAGGGTTTGCAGCATCAGTATTTAGCTTAAATGTCAATTATGGACTGGAGATCATGGACAATCTAAGTTTCAGTATAGCTAAGTTTCTAATCTGAAAATTCCAATGCAACAAATGGCACATTTGTTTATTATCCTTCTGGATAATGGGTGATTGAATTCAGTCTGAGGTTTTCATATCTTTTCACAGCTCATCTTCCCATTGCATGAAGAGAATGCAACATTATTCTCTGTGAAACAAAATGTAAATCCCAGATTTCCTTCTGAATTTGGGGAGAGTACACAATTGTACATGGAAAAGAGCTCAAAAGAACAAGGATTTGTCCATTTTTCAGGTCAACCAATTCTATGAGATGAGTAGTTAATTTTTACATTTTGTGCATTCAATGTCCCAAATGTCCAACCTCTGTTTAATTTTCTACTTGTTCCAAAAGTAAATAATAATTAGAATAGGAGGTGAAACCTGCAAGAAAATTTGCAAAGGGACTTGAATATCCCACCAAATTTATGCAACGTGCCTCCCTCATCACAAATACTGTTAAAGCGATAATATATGGAATCAAATAGGCAGCTGCAGAAGAGGACTAAATGTTGATAGAAATACCATGGACCACGACACCCATTTCTGGCCATGCTAAATGAATGCAGAAGCATAGGAAGAAATTTTATAACTTACAACACAAAGCTGAATCAGTTAAACCACTAGAGCTTGTGTCAATACAAGCTATTCAATTGGAGCTCTATAATTTAACACTATTTCTCTAATTTATAATGTTTAAAAGGATATGGGAGAAATAAGGACATAAATTTAAAGGGTTGGTTGTGTAAACTTGTCCATTCACATGAGAATGTCAATTTTGAAAATAACTCAACAGAACTTGAACAGCTGAGAAAAATAATTGAAATGACTGCATAAATGCAAACATACTCGTGTCTTTAGAAATGAAATTTACTTCAGAAGATCAATGTTTACAACTGGGAAATATTTCCCAGCAGTTTGCTGTGATATATGTCTTAAGTGATTCATCCTCTACATTTTTTCGCAAACTTCATAAGAAGTTTAATCTTTACAAAAACAAAATTAAAATAACAGTTCTCATTATTCAAAGTTACTTGTCACTATCTCAAGAGATTCACACTTCAGTTTTTTCTTGAAGGAAAACACTACAAATAATTCCCCTGGGAATGGAGGAAACTGACTGAGGAAAAGCTTGTGAAATGCTCTAGTGGTTCTTGTGGTGTGTTGCCCAAAAAGGAATATTGCTTTTCACTAATGTCAGCCAATCCATTTCATTCTCTTCAAATAAAGGCTGCTGATCGAACACCAAACAGACTTCTCAACTGAATTGTGGACCACCTTTCCTGGAAACACAATGGGCCATAGCTCTAGCTGTTGGATCACAGACAAGCCCAAGAATGAGCCTGCAAAAGGACATAAAGTGACCTGGTCAGCTTCTTCATTTTTGCGAATGCATGAAAGTAACAACAACCAGCTACCATCAGTTGAATGGTTCCTTCCATGCTTTCAAGTCCATGATTTCATTTTATGCTTTCAAATGCACTAATAGACAAAAACAGAATTTGTGCCCTATGATTCAATCAACAGCAGTCACATAAAATATTTTCTTAAATATGAAGAACACACTCGACGCACAATACATTGTGAGCTCTCCAATCAGGCCAACCAGTTGTGCAGAAATTGCTTGAGCAGGCCCAAGCAACGCAGAATCATTTTGGTGCAATGCCATGGGAGCTGAAACATGGCAAATACAAAATTTGAATAAGTAAATTAAGTTTTAGTGTTGCTTTATAATGTTTAATCAATGTTTTACAGTTCAAGTAAAAATTTGTTCCTGGTTCATACACTTGTGCTAAGGCATTCTAATGTCATTTTACAATCCAGAGGATTCTGAAATCCAGAAATGGCTTGGCCCTGGACTGGAGAGGTTACACTGTATTCCCTTGAGTAGCAAAACACAGTTAACCATCATGACTGCAATCTCATAGAATGCAGAAAAGTTTTCATCAGATGTCAGTGAAGGACTAAACTTATTTTCTGAACGAGACAGGCTGGTTTTGGTCCTGTTTCAAGGAGAGCTTGTGTTGCTTTTATGAACTCTGAAGAGAATGCTTGTTTTGCACTTGCTGTTGCTAATCTGCCAAAAATGACAAAACAGCAACAAACAGCACATAGAAATGAATGTTTGATCAATAACAACAGAAAGAAAACCAAAAAGTTCCAATGTGATCCTTCATCAGAAATAAGTAGTTGGAGTAAAATCTGGTTCTATCATTTCAGTTCATGGAGAACTAACATAAGTGGAAGAATCAGTTCTAATTTAACAACTGCCTTCATCTCTTCAGAAAGCAAAAGGAGAAGGTGAGGTGGGAGAGAGAAGACAGCAAGATTAATTAAATACACTGGACTCTTGTAGGAATCCATGCAAAGATGATGTTTATGAGGAAAGCACAAATTTATTTCACTCATTTTAAATGGTCAAAATCAGAACCTCATTTTTGAATTGAAGGGCCTCACTGATGTCAAGTTAAATTATTTACACTTTTAATGGCATGCTAGTTGTTAATTGTATATCATTTGGGTTTAATTGAATGCAGGTGATGGACATGGACTGGGGATTGACTTGAGGACCTATAAAGAGGCACAGGCTGACACTGTGGTGTTACATTAGGACGTGTATGTTTGTAATGTGTAACTCGAAATTAATATCGAAGCATATGCAAGGATTTAACTTCAGTTCCTTCATCAGTTGGCCTTCTGCAGTAGAGTATGGCAGCACAAGATTCTTATGTGAAGGTAAAGCTTGAAAGACAAGAAAACATTTCAGAAAGACAACTGTCGCCCTAGTGGCCATTGCGAAAGAATAGCAGCCAGCAAGTATTTATTAGCATACGATTGCCCTCTGATATTCATGGTGTCTGAAAAATATGACCAATGGAAGAATGAAGTAGATAAAATACAGCAGATAGATGTCAATCCAGTGGAAATATTAAAGATAGAATGAGGATGAAAGTACCTTCATCAGATTCAGCTACTACAGCAATAATCTGCAAATGAATTGCAGGAATGCCCAAGCAACAGTTAATAGTTAGAACAGTTACAACTCAAAATATCGTTACACAGTGAACTCCACAAGCAGGCAGGCAGGGTACTCGCAGTGACATATGACAAACAGAATTCTGACAAGATGAAGATAATGATCTGAATGTAATATACAGGTCATAAGAAGTTTTAATTCTGTGATTGTGTTAGTCATGGACTCTTTCAACTTTGCAGTGCTTGCACTTTGACAGCACATGAAACAAATTCTGCTAAAAGGTCCAGGTGTGGTTGATGAAGAGCATACAAGGCTAAATAGAAGAACTAAGTGAGGAGTATATTTACATATGTCACAGAGGACACCACCAGGGTCCTCGACTCCAAAAACTGAATGGCCTACTGCAGTTTCCATGCAGGTCAAATTAGTGCAAGAGGCTTGCTTTTCAGACAGGACATCTACTAGTACATCTAGAACAAAGAAAATTACAGCACAGTGACAGGCCCTTCGCCCTCCAAGCCTACACCGACCATGCTGCCCGACTGAACTAAAATCCCCTACCCTTCTGGAGACCATATCCCTCCATTCCCATCCTATTCATGCATTTGTCAGGATGCCCCCCCCTTAAAAGTCACGATCATATCTGCTTCCACTACTTCCCCCGGCAGCGAGTTCCAGGCACCCACTACCCTCTATGTAAAAAAAAACTTGCCTCGTACATCTTTAAACCTTGCCCCTCGCACCTTAAACCTATGACCCCTAGTAATTGGCTCTTCCACCCTGGGAAAAAGCTTCTGCCTATCCACTCTGTCCACGCCCCTCATAATCTTTTAGATTTCTATCAGGTGGCCCATCAATCTCGTCATTCCAGTGAGTTTCTCCAACCTCTCCTCATAACTAATGCCCTCCATACCAGGCAACATCTTGGTAAATCTTTTCTGTACCCTCTTCAAAACCTGAAAAGATTTACCTTTATCTCCTTGAAGAGTGACAACACTTATAGAAACTTAAGGACATAAAACTTAAAAGGTATATATTTGTGATCAAACTCTATTTTGATCAATTCCTAGCAATGGGCACTACATTTGACAATTGGTATATAATATCCCCAAAGTGATTGATAGATTATATTGCTAAAAGTAGCATTATAAAACATTTACCTGAGTAGCTGTGGAATTAAGGTCAAGGCTATAATAACTAAGCTGAATGCAGTTCTGTCTCACATTTGCTGCACACTCACAAGAGACATTGATTTCTTTCGAGCTTGTACTGTCATATGACAAATTGATTTTCTTGAAAGTATAACAGGCCTGTCATTCATCAATCAAACAAGTAAGCCTTTCATGCAAAACAATAGTTTCAGGCATTGGCTTCTGCAATGCTACACAAAATAAAATCTACTTCAGCTGAAGGAAGGTTTCCTGCATTGTGCTTCGAAGAAAGAGGAACACGTTGATAAATTTTACTGTATGTAATACAAAACAAACGTTCCCAATTGAGAGTTAATGAATAAATAATCTCAATCGGTGCTGTCACTAAATTTTCAGCATGTCAATGGGCGGGGGTGAAAATTTCCTTCGATGCACATCGGAACAGTTGAACAAAATAAAAGAAGTGTAGATTTTATCTTCTCAATTCTGCATTCTGTCTGAAAAGAGCATGTCACGCATTGAAGTACGAGTGACTACAACTCTGCCATTAGTAGTGGTGGGAGCTCATTGCTCTTTTGAATGAATATCACACAAGCAACATGCTGCACAAATTTAAAGCATTGTGACTGAAATTTGCTTGTTCTTATTGCAACCAGCAAAAAAACAAATAATTCAAAAAATCCCAAAGCTTTTCACAGATAACAAATTATTTTCAATCTTTTCTTCGTGCTTAAAGATGGATAGAGTAGCCACTTCCAGGTGATACAAACATTAAATCAGGTGAATGGTCAGGTTAACCAAGTCGATGGATGATTAAGGGACAAATGTTGCCCGGGATACCAGAAAAAACTCCTTTTTCTTGAAGAACAAGAGTGCTGGGTGATATTTTATATCCACATGAACAAGCAGCTGTGCCCTCAGGTTAAACATTTCACCCGAAAGGCCGCATGTCCAACAATGCAGCACATCCTCAGTACTGTACAGGTATCAACCAGATTTTGAGCTCAAATCCTCAAGTAGCGCTTGAACCTACAAGCTTCTGACTCAGAGGCAGTGGCGCAGAAGCAGTAGCATAGTGGTATTATCGCTGGACTGGTAATCCAGAGACTCAGGGAATTGCTCTGGGGACCCGGGTTTGAACCCCACCATGGCAGATGGTGAAATTTGAATTTAATAGAAATCTGGAATTAAAATTCTAATGATGACCATGAAACCATTGTCCATTGTTGTAAAAACCCGTCTGGTTCACTAATATCTTTTAGGGATGGAAATCTGTCGTCCTTAGCTGACCTGGCCTACATGTAACACCACATCCAGCAATATGGTTGACTCTCAAAAGCTCGCAGGGATGGACAATAAATGTTGGCCCAGCCAGTGACATCCACATCCCATGAACAAATAAAATAAAAATGCTTTCATTAAACCAAGCTCGCAATTCAATACACTGAAGTTTCATAACATTTATATTCAGGCTTTTCTAACTTGACACGGCAAATAGCTTGACAAGCAGAGCTATTTATGTCCAACAAGAAATACGCACATGATCTTACTAGCTTGCATCAAATCAATTCTGCAATAGCGACCATTATATCATAATGATTAGATTAGCAACGGAGAAAAGTGAGAAACAATCCAATATCGAATTTCTAAATTGGAAATGAGAGCTCATTTCAAGATGAGAAGGGATCTGGCCAGGATAAAATGGAACTGGAGACTGACAGGAAATACAGCAACAGAACAATGGTGATCTGAATGAAGAGATACCAGGTATATTCCAACAAGGGCAAAAGTTAAGGGAGCTAAATACAGGACTCCCTGGATAATGAAGAAAGTAGAAATATGAAGAAAGAAAGCAAAGATGTATGATGCAGATCAAGTGAATTCTTCATGTGAGAACCAGATCAAAAAAAATAGGTTGAAGGTGGAGGTGACTTGCCAAGAGTTAATAAGAGAATAGAATGACAGTCAACATAAAAGGGAACCCATAGTAAGTGGGTAGTAAGAAGTAGAATGGGTCCTATTAGGGACAAAGAGGATGATATATGCTTAGTTATGAAAGGCAAGACTTGAAGATATAAATTATTTTTAATCAGTGTTTGTAAAGGAAATGGAAACTGACAAAATATCAGTAGATGTGGAGCTCGTGGAACAAATGGATAGGCTGAAAATTGAAAGAGATGTGCTATCGGAAAGACTGGCTCTGCTTGATGTTAAAAAAAAAAATCACCAGATCCAGATGGCTTGCATCCCAGGTTGGTAAAAGAGGGGATGGCTCGAGGGAAAGAACTTGTCTTAATCTCTCAATCTTCCCCAGATATGGAGGAGGGGCTAGAGAGTGACAAGTGTGACATCCTATTTCAAGGAAGTGTGTTAGAACAGTCTTGGCATTGACATTCCTGTTTGTTAACATAAGTGGTGGGTAAGGTTTTTGAATCTATAATTGGGGAAAAACAATCAACCAACACTTGGAGAGATTTTAATTAAGGAGAGACAGCACATATTTGTGAAAGGCATGTTGTGTTTGACAACAGAGAAAGTTGATGAAGGGACTGTAGTGGATGTGGCCTATAATGATTTTAAAAATGCGTTTGACAAATTGCCACATGTAAGGCTAGTTACTGAAATTGAGGCTTATGTAAAGAAGGTCAATTTGACAAAAATTGGATTCAAGACAAGAAAGCAAGTCATGGTAGATGGTCATTCTCCAGACTGGAGATTGGTGGACAGTGGTGTTCCCCAAGGATCAGAACTAAAACCTTGCTTTTTAACCACAATTAAATGATTTCAATTTTTGAATATGGAGTAAAGTTTCAAAATTTGCAGTTAATTTCTAACTTGGAGTGGAAAACAGAGAATGATGTGAATTACCTGCCATATGACATAGATAGGCTGGTAGACTAGCAGACAAGTGGCAGATAGAATCTAATTCAGATGCATTTTGGCAGAAGGGACAGGGAGGAAAAATGTGGATTTAATGGTATAATTCTAAAGTAAAAGTTAAAGTTATTTATTAGTCACAAGTAGGCCTACATTAACACTGCAAAGAAGTTACTGTGAAAATCCCCTAGTCACCACAATCCAGCACTTGTTCAGGTACATTGGGATGGAGAATTTAGCACGGCCAATGCGCCGAACCTGTTTGGCCAAAGAGTTAAATTCTTAAAGTTGTTCGGACTGTGGGAGGAAACGGGGACACCCGGTGGAAACCCACGCAGACACGGGGGACCCATGGGTACATGTGCATCAATCTTTGAGATTGGCGGGGCAGGTTGAGAGAGCGCATTTAGCAAACCATATGGGATTTTGAGCTTAATAAATAGAGGCATTGTGTACAAAAGCAGGACAGTTATGCTGAACCTTTCTATAAAGCTTTGGTTAAGCCCCAACTGGAATATTGTGTCCTGTGCTGGTCACCAAACTTCAGGAAAGATGTGAAGGTTCTTGAGCTGTACAGAGGAGATTTATCAGAATGGTTCCATGTATGGGGGATTTTAGTTACCTCAGGGAATGGGTGGCGTCGGTTAATCATAAATGTGGTTAATGGTGGATTGGGGACACAAGACAAGTTGTGGTATATCTTTGTTCAAGCACAAGAATCAAACTGACCCAAACCAAGAGCAACCATGTAGATTTACAATCTATTATTATTAGTTTATTTTGAAAAATAATTCATTATCTGAACACAAATGATTGGCTTTTAAAAATAGATCAAGCTGTCAGAAATTCCAGCTAGTAGAGAATTTCAGTTGGAAGAGTGCCACATAGCACAAAGTTTACTGTCCCAAGTATTAAGAAGCAGACAGTTGCAGCATAAATGATTGGCTTGCTTGTGAAATGGTGTTGGAATTATAAACCACTGTGCTGAACCTCATTGGCACAGAAGAGTTACATTTCAAACTCACAGGATCACAGTGGCTTGCTGTTCATATGGAGATAAGAATTGAAGTTGATTCCAAAGATTGAAGGACTGGGAATATGTTTTTATACATAGACAACCTAGTCTCGTATTGTTCATTAGAGCTATGAGAACTGTAGCACAGCTTAGAGTTCATCTGCTAACCTGTCTCGCTAAAGTCACTGCTCAGGTGCTCCTTGTTGGAAAGTTTAGGTCTTACAAGTCAATTGGAGGCTAATTATTTTATGTTGGAAATGTTCCAAATGGGCAGCTGCTTGGCCCCACTCTTCTGCTCAATAACCTCTCTGGGTTATCGCCAGGCTAGAGGAAAGCAGTGGGAAATAATTGAATTGTCTTCTCTTTAAGTATATTTAATGTCAAAATAAAAAGATTGTTCAGCTGAACTTTTGAGTTTTATACAAAATTTGAGCAGTTGGGAATGTGATGACGTTTCAAAACTTTGATACAAATAGCCAGAGTGGAGAAGATGGCACGGATATTATAAATCAGTAAGCAATTCAAGCAAAGAAAACAAATCAAAAAGGATGAAAGAATCTAAAGCAACATTTTAAAACTACAATGAGATGAAATCATCATGCCCAGCTCTGGCATGTCATATCATTAACTTTTAGTCAATATTTCTAAAAATTGAACACAAACAAGCTGTTAAGATGGCTGCCGCAAATTAAATAAGTTGTGGTATTAAGACTACAAACAAACATAGTAAGGATACTCACAACGATTTGCGGAATTCACACATCTCACTGTTTAAAGAGCGGAAGCCTAAAGGCGATGGTGTTTGCAGACTGTCTGTTTCCATGATTCATACTGGACAAAATGGAAGTTTTGAACTTGATAGCCACTATCAACTTCACGTTGTACCATCTTGGACTCCCCTATCCAAGATAGACTGGGTGGTCCTCAGAAGTATTAAACCAGTCTCATATGAACAAAATTAGTTTCAGGAATGGCACCTTTATGACCCCAGGAGGCCACAGATCCATCAGAACAAGTTGTCAGGCAGAATGAGAATCAGACTCTGAAATAAGCTACAAGTCATTCGGCAGCCGAAGTGCTTAACCTGTTCCAGTATCAAAATTTGCCTGAAGATCAACCTCCTAGGTATCAAACTACAAGAAACCTCGCAATGTGGCTTGAGATCCAGAGGTCCCACCATCCTCTGGATTTCCATAAGTGTCTGCATCATGCAGCTGATGCCCTGCACCTTGGAGCTCATGCTCTCAGCCATGGAGATCCTGAGCTGAACCATGGAGTGGACACCCCTTGCCATGAAGTGCAGGTTCTGCACTAAGATCTCCACTGTGGGTGCCACCCTTGCAGTGTTGGCCTCACTGCATTGGAGTGATGACCCCATCTGCTCAGACAAAAGAGGTGGTTTGGTGTGGGGGGGAATGTTGGAAATCCGTGAAGTGGCTAAGTGAAAAATCACTGTGGAGGTGTGAAGGGTGTGTGAAGGGATGCAGTAGGAGTCATGAGGAGGCAAACTCACTCTGGCTGCTTGAAGGTGATCATTCATTTTCTTGAGGCAGCGTTGTCTGTCCCTTCTGCATCTCCACACCCCCACTTCTTGCCTTCAAACAACCGCGCAACCTCAAACAGACCATTGTCCGCAGCAAACTACCCAGCCTTCAGGAGAACAGTGACCACGACATCACACAACCCTGCCACAGCAACCTCTGCAAGACGTGCCGGATCATCGACACGGATGCCATCATCTCACGTGAGAACACCATCTACCAGGTACACGGTACCTACTCTTGCAACTCGGCCAACGTTGTCTACCTGACACACTGCAGGAAAGGACGTCCCGAGGCATGGTACATTGGGGAAACCATGCAGACGCTACGACAATGGATGAATGAACACCGCTCGACAATCACCAGGCAAGACTGTTCTCTTCCTGTGGGGGAGCACTTCAGCAGTCACGGGCATTCAGCCTCTGATCTTCAGGTAAGCGTTCTCCAAGGCGGCCTTCACGACACACGACAAGCGCAGAGTCGCTGAGCAGAAACTGATAGCCAAGTTCCGCACACATGAGGACGGCCTAAACCGGGATGTTGGATTTATGTCACATTATCAGTAACCCCCACAGCTTGCCTCCTGGACTTGCAGGCTGTCCTGTCTGGAGACAATACACATCTCTTTAACCTGTGCTTAATGCTCCCTCCACCCACATTGTCTGTATCTTTAAGACCTGGCTGGCTGTAGGGATTCGCATTCTAATCAGTATTCTGTAACTTGATTTTTTGTCTCTGTGCACTGTTTGAGAGCACATTTCCACTCCATGTGACGAAGGAGCAGCGCTCCGAAAGCTAATGGCATTTGCTACCAAATAAACCTGTTGGACTTTAACCTGGTGTTGTTAAAACTCTTATTGCCTTCTGCAGCAAGCAGGTGAGGTTGATAACCTTGGTGGATGGACGTCTGCGGGAACGCAGGTAGAGTATGTTACACCTCTGCTCCATCCATCCAGGAGTTTGGTCAGGGTTCCCTCCAAGAATCTTGGTGCTGGCATTCTGGCAACCGTCCCCTCGACTGGACTTGGAACAACTGCAGGGGTTGCTGGTGAGGTGTTTAAAAGCAGAGCACCAATGACTGCAGAGCTTAAGTTTTCCCAGGGTGAGTAAATCAGAGGCTTGTCACCGCAGCCGTGGCGTGAATCACATTTTGTTAATGAAGCTCAATATTTGGTGCCTTTTCCTGCCTTCAGCACCAATGGAATTCTCACCAGTTTTCTCACCAGAACGGACACGTTGAAAAAATATGGTACGATTCAGCCAACTGATCATGGGTACTGAGACATTCTGTTTGTGATAAAATGCTGGTGTTCATGACATTTGGTGCAGCAAGATATTATACTGGGATATAAAAACATGTGACACCACAGGAAATGGATATTAATACAATGGATATTAATAAAAGAGCATAGGATACTACAGAGACAGAGGCAAAGTCGAGGGAAGAGCAGTTCTAAATGTGCCAGGGAATTTAGAAATCTGCAAAAGTTAATTGCCATCTAAAAGAAGGTACACATTGAAGCCAACTAAGATCAACAAGCTGGTGGAGCACAAACATAAAAGAAGGGATCTGTCACAAACACCTCTGAGTACGATGAAGTCAAAGGAAATACGTTATCAAGTGAATTAAGAACAATATAAAAAAAAACAGTTTCTATCATTACAAATAGGAATTCCTGCAAGTGGAGTGAAGCTACAGAATCACTACTCGAAAATGTGCTGCTACAAATGTTTTTTCAGCCACTGGGTAAATTTTAAAGCCAGAAAAGCATGCGACACGTTGTAGATCAGTACAATTACTGTTCGTCCCATTAGGTGAATCTCTGCACCGGTAGCATCAATCCAACATTCTCTCATTTTACCTCTAAATTCACTTTAAAATATCATGCAATCCAATTAGAAATAATTTATATCTAGTCCCGTATGGATTGCCTTTGTTCTTGGACAGAGTCATATATTTGTCCTATAGGTGTGTATAAAAACAAGGTCTTTCTTTAACAGGATTGGAAACACAGGGCCAAGCCCTAAACAAACGGCTGAGGTGCTTGCATACGGATATTTTGACGCACAGAAAAGAATGCTGGTTTCAGGGATTAGAAACACTGTACCAAATGGTCAGTCATTTATCTTCTTGATTTATTATTCTCCAAGTACCGATGATAAAAGGACTTGCCTGAAAAGAATTTAAGGATGGACAACCTCTAAATTGTTCTATGCAGCATTTATTGAAGGTGTGAATATTGCGTCATATGCTGCATTTGAGGGGTGTGAAGAAATATTCAACACAATGTGATATGTGCAGAGGCAAAGCAGTTGAAAAAAAGTGAACAAAAGTAAAATTCTGTCACTGCTGGCAATTTGAAAAAGAAAAACAAGAGTTAATGTTTCAGGTCAGCAACCTTTCATCAATTTAGATGAAAGATCATCTCGCTGAAAAGTTAACTCAGTTTCTCTCCACAGATGTTGCCAGAATTGCTGAGCATTTCCAGCAATTTTTTTAATTAAATATTTTGTGGCATTCAGTATGGTTGCTATCAGGGGAACAGGACTGCAGAAGATTTTTTGCTGTCAGTTAGTACATTTCCTAACCTTAAGTGCATTCCATAAACTCTGGCTACAAGTGTTCTTAATTTTATAAAAGATTTTTGCCAATACGGTAGCAATAGTTCAAATGAAAAATAACTGGATGGGAATCAGTGATGTGTTGAAGCTGCAACGGTATTTGCCTGAATGAGAAAGGCACAGGTTTGCTGCTATTTCCCACACAATGGGGTCATGGGCTTTGCCATGACAATGTGGGAAGATGCTGAACAGAATCCAAGCACTTTCCCACAAGGTGAAAGGAAAATTAGAAATAGAATCACACAGGATATAACACAGCATTGTCTCCCAGTGATTGCACTGGGTGGGAACAGGGCACAATGCAGCGAGAATTAATTTTTTTTGAAAATTAAAAAAATGAATGCTGTCATTGCAAAGTGAATGTATCAAGATGAATCAAGTTGGAAAAAAGAGAAAGCCCGCTCTTTTGATGTACCCTTTTGATTTGTTGACCTTTTGCGGCATTTGGAAACCAACAAATGGAGAAGAAATTTATCACATTTAATCTTAAAAAGTCACCTGTCGTTTAAGCCTGTTCTAAAGCTAGATCAGCTAGATGATCAAGAACACTTAATAAAACGTATGAAAGATGCAATTTCTGAAATAACAAGATAATTTGTGCCAAAACCAAGTGCTAAACTAATTTGATTGGCCCCGAGATAATTCCTTAACACTGTGAAACAATATTCATTTATTTTCAAACACAATGGTACAGCTCTCAACTATAATTCACTGAAATTGGGCCACAGTGCAAATCAAACACATTTGAAACTAAGATTAAAAATATGCAAGGATATAAGCCATAGATCTTGAAATTCCTTCTACTCATTAATTTGTTTGTCTTTGCAAATAAATGTCAATTTGTGTTGTCCTGTTCGTAGTCCTTTCCATCAGATGTTATTTTTTTCCACAGTAATTGTGAATGCAAATATAAAAGGATAAAAAATGCCAGAAATCTGATTTAAAAACGCAAAATACAATTAACACACAACAGGAGGTCATAGAGTCTGCAAAGAGAAAGGACAGGTCAGAATTGTTCCAAGGAAGGTATTAAACTCATAACAGTAAGCTATATTTTCTTGTTACAACTGTGATTGCAACGCAAGTCCATTGCAGATTCAGTCCTCTATCACACACTCACTCACTCTCTCTGTGGGTCAACCGACAGAACATGGATTGCAGCGATTCAAGAAAGCAGCTCACCACCACCACCTTCTCAAGGGGCGGCACGGTAGCACAGTGGTCAGCACTGCTGCTTCACAGCTCCAGGGACCTGGGTTCGATTCCCGGCATGGGTCACTGTCTGTGTGGAGTTTGCACATTCTCCTCGTGTCTGCGTGGGTTTCCTCCGGGTGCTCTGGTTTCCTCCCACAGTCCAAAGATGTGCGGGTTAGGTTGATTGGCCATGCTAAAAATTGCCCCTTAGTGTCCTGGGATGCGAGGATTAGCGGGTAAAATATGTAGGGATATGGGGGTAGGACCTGGGTGGGATTGTGGTCAGTGCAGACTCGATGGGCCGAATGGCCTCTTTCTGTACTGTAGGATTTTTATGATTTCTGACTAGGGATGGGCAACAAATGCTGGCCAGCCAACGACACCCATGTCCCACGAATGAATAAAAAAAATTAAAAACACACACACAACACACACATACATATATACTATTAAAAAAATGGTTCAACACGCAAAATATTGCAATGAATTCATTCCAATGATAAATACTTGTTAATTTAAACAAATAAGTTGATCAATTTACTCAACATGTCCTAAAGCCATTCTGTTAATTGCATCCTGCTTTTGATATCGGCAGTCTCACTGTGCAGAGTTACACCTCTGAAAATAATAGTCACTTTTGACATAAATATAAATTTGAGTTCCAATGAATAATACATATAAAGCTAAACATTTAGCATCCTAAAGTAAAACAAAAAATACAAGATCAGACGATGGCACTCAAATATCTAGACCAAAACTCGTATTGAATAAAATATACAGAATAAGTTTTAACTAGCATTTTCAAATTTACCATCTTTATCAGATTAACAAATCAAAGCATAGCATTTCAAACACAGGAAGTATGCATCTCAGTGAACAGGCGCAATGTTTAATTCATATAAATTACATTAATATTTCCATTTGAACTACCTCTATGCTATTCACTAGAAAGCCATTAGTTATAAAGTGCATTAATATGTACAGCAACTGCTGGTAAATCTGCCATAAAGTTGACTTCTCAAGAATTGGCTCCGAAATGACAGTATCATTCATCACTGGCCAAGTCTCCCAGAACTAGAAAACAATAATGTGTACCCAACAAGCCCAGCAGAATGGGACCTGACAGTTATCTTCTTTGAGAATTAATCATGAATGGGAAAACAATAATCTCCTGGTCAAAAGCATCTTGTCTAAAGCTCAACATTATCCAGCTAATGTGGTAATATTTTTCACGTTTCCAAGTTCACAAGAAACCACCTGTTGTGTCTTCAAATGTTTCTCAACAGAACAATAATCTTTGACCTTGAAGGAATTGCAGGCAACTTTCACGTTGTGGCAAGATCTGATCTTACACTAATAAACATTCCCATGTCATTAACTAATGCAAATCCATAATTAATATTTCATGCCCAACCTAACAGCTAATTGTCAGATTTATCTATTACATGCATTTTGCAAAATCAACAAGATTTGAAATATCTTACTGCTTTTGATCTTTTTTTAAAAATCATTTTAATATTGGAATTATAACCAACACCACTGCCACTGAACATATTATGCTGAGAAATAGTTGGGACATATGAAGTGACACACATATGTTGGAGGGTGCTAAGGGAAACAATATACCAAGTTGTTTCATAACATAATTCACGAGAACTGGTTATCAACATTATTCAAACAGAGGTGCAAGTATTTAGGCAGGCGGCACTGCTGCCTCACAGCGCCAGAGACCTGGGTCTGATTCCAGCGTCGGGTGACTGTGGAATTTACACATTCTCCCCTTGCCTACGTGGATTTCCTCCGGGTGCTCTGGTTTCCTCCCATAGTCCAAAGGTGTGCAGGTTAGGTGGACTGGTCATGCTAAATCGCTCCTTAGTCCAAAGATGTGGAGGTTAGGGGGATTAGCAGGGAAAATACTTGGGGTTACAGGAATAGGATCTGGGTGGGATATTCTGTCAGGGAGTTGATGCAGACTCGATTCGCCAAATGACCTCCTTCTGCACTGTAGGGATTCTATGATTCAGGAGCTTCTGGCTGACATTATATAGCATGTACTAACCTCAGACCAGTATCTATATGGTGTTACATGGATCAGTTCAAATTGCACTACCAATGCCACCTCATCATGGGCCATTGAACATAATGACAATGGGATTCTTGAGCATCCTTGAGTCTAGAATTCCAAAAAACACTTTCCTTTGCCAAGTGCATCACAAAATGCAAAGGGACACATACAGATCGGGCAATGAAATACACAGTAACATAGGAAAAGAAACCCAGCAGTTATAAATTGAGGAAAATGCAAGCACACAATTTTTTCCAATGGTAGAAAACCAGGATATAAATGAGTGCCAAACGAAAGGGTCAGTTAAGCAACAGGAATGGGAGTTCAAAGGAAATCTTCATGGGAAGCTCAAAATATAACACTGTGGCTTGGACTTGATTGAAATATCAGTAATAATTCTGGTCCTTGATCGCCATCAATGCTTAATACTTGGGCTCATAAATAGGTTCAAATCATACAGGTATTCACTTAATATGTGGGTTGGGAGGGGGATTGAAAAGGTAGGAAAGACTACATATTCTTGATAAAGAAGCAGTCTGTGCCACATACAGCAAGACCCGGGCAACATTCAGGCAACATTTGTGCCACACATGTCAGACAACAACCATCGATAACAAGTGAGCACCTCCCCTTGATGTTCAATGGCATTACCATTGCCAAACTCCCCACCATTAACATCTTTAGGGTCACCTTTAGGACTAGAAACTTGACAGGACCAGTCATATAAATACAGCAATTTAAAGCTACAAGAGTAGGTCTTGAGCTACAAGAGCTGGATATTTTACAGCAAATGACTCACCTTGCATCTTCCCTCTATGAAGCACAAGTCAATTGTGTGACAGAATATACTTAATTTGCCTGGCTCAATGCAGCTCCAACAAAAACAGCTCAACACCATCCAGAAAACAGCTTGCTGGAATTGACACCACATCCACCACCTGAGACATTTATTCCCTTCATCACTATGCACCATGTCTCCTGTATAACAGCTACAAGATGCTACTCACCAAGACTTCTTTGACAGTACCACCAAAACCCACAACCTCTTGTGACTAGAAAGAAACTAGCGTCAAGCACACCAGAACATCACCATCTGCAAGATCCCCTCAAAATCACAGACCATTCTGACTTGGGACTATATTGCCATTCCTTCACTGTGTTGAGTCAAAATCTTGGGCCTTCCTTTTTAATAGCATGGTAGGAATACCTCAGCCATATGGACTGTCAAAATTCGATGTTCACCACTATCTTCTCAAGGGTAATTCAGATTAGGCAATAAATGCTGAACTTTCAACAATGCAGAAATCCCATGAATGAATAAAGAAAATTCTGTATGACATAACCTAACATTTTGAAATGTTGTACTTGCAAATTTAAGTTGTTAAGCTAATTGAAGTCATAAATCATTCTTCCAGAAGTATAACACGCATGGTAATATTAACTCTCAAACAGCTAAACTCAATTTTAAGCTTTCATGTCCTTGGCTTCTAAAGACTGTCATTGCTAGTTAAACTTTGATGATACTTATGCTCCCTCTTCTGGTACATGCGTTTTTCTGCTTTGTCAGAATAAAAAAAACACAGATGGTGCAATGTTATCCACTGACAAACATCAGCTTTCAGAGTAACCCAAGATCAAAATCACTCACCCATATCCAAAATCTCCAATCAAGTCATTTTTTAAACTACTATATCAATTTGTCTCATGAGAACACATTCTTCAACAGTTATATGTTCCAAGAAGCCAGCTTTCCTTAAACTGACTTATCCAATAAAAAATGGTCACGTATGGAAATTATCCCCATGATTTGAAGAACAACATTTAAGACAGTAGTGCTGACTTCCAGCAATAGTCGCTGAATAAAATATAGTCCTGGCATTTAGAAAGCACCTTTCACAATCGCAAGATGTGCCAAAGCACTTCTTTTCCAATTAATTGAGTAATTGTTGCTACTTTGGAAAACTACAGTTGTATTTGTATCCAGTAAAGTCTCACAAACGGCAATTTAAAAAATATCAGATGATGACCAAATCGTACCATCACTAGATTGTCAGAACCAGAGGAATAACTAAAGATGCATATCAGGACCTTGTGGGAAGTCTTGGCATGCAGACCCATGTAGGAACTGCCCAGGAAGTTTCAACTTCTGATGAGCAATTCCCCTGCTCCCCAGGACCCTCTATAAATAACTCCAGTTCTGATCCAGAGTCAGAGATTGAGGACAAATCTATTGTACATACCTGGAGACTTACTCAGGAAATATTAGACCAGTTAAAAGCTCATCTAATATCCGGTTGGCCACACAACTGAGCCTCCAATCATCCCTTTGATGCCTGGCCATGCCTCTAACCTGAGCCAAGTGCCCTGCTCCCCCACTGGATTCAATCCAATTATCTCCAAGTCAATTGCCACCTCACCCACGCTACCTATCACCTCACCCTCCCATTCACCTTTCCATTAACATTCATTCACTAACATTCAGACTGAACCTTTAGACTTACTATACAGCAACTAGCCCACAAAAGGAGGCTTGTCCCGTCTTCCCCCAATTCTATGCCATTTCAATGGAGCTCTCAAAGTTGGGCTCGTAAGGGCCCAGTAGAAATCTGCAGCGACGTCGAGTCAGGGAATTTTCAATCGCAGGAGCAATCCAATAATCCTGGTTTTGGTCCCTTTATTTAAGGAAAGGTATATTATCATTGGAGGCAGCATAGAGGTTTACTAGGATGATCCTGGGTATAAGAGGGACTGCTATATGAGGAAAAATTGGACAGGTTGGGTCTGAACTACTTGGAGTTCAGAAGAATGAGAGGTGATATGATTGAAACATATAGGATTTTTAGAAAGTTAGACAGGGTAAATGTTGCGAGGATGTTTCCATTCATGGGAGAGTGTAGGGCAAGAGGGCATCGTCGCAGAATAAGAGGGTTCTCATTTAAGACTGATTTTAGGAAGAATTTCTTCTTTCAAAGATTTATGAACCTTTGGAATTTTTTACCCCAGGAAGCTGTGGATGCCGAGTTCTTGAACATTTTCACGGCTGAGATCGATTGGTTTTAAATCAGTCGGGGAACTAATGGTTATGGAGATAAGGCAGGAAAATGGGCTTAGTGAGTGTCAGATCTGCTGTGATCTTATTATCTGTACTTCAATCACTAACTCCAGCAGATCCATGGCCTCATCTTTCATTGTACTATTGTGCTACAAAACTTTGTCTGAAATTTCACTATTGAATATGGAAATCTTTAATCCCATTTGGTGCTATTCATGTGATTATAAATTGCGAATCAATCAAAATTCATGAAACGGCCAAATATTGCAATGCTAGAAATTTGAAATTAAAACAAAAATGCTGAAATTATTCAACAGGTCAAGCAGCATCTGTGGAATGAGAAACCGAGTTAATGGGTCGATTTTATGGGCCCATTCACGTTGGCACAAATTCCACTATGGCCACTAAATATCGCGCAAGAGTCATAATGGGGTTGGCACCGGCGAGATCTCACTACGTTACGCTGGCGGGAATCACTGCTGGTTTTCAAAAACAGACATAATAACCCCACCAGGGCCCCAACAGAGCGTCACAAGATCTGGTGAGAAAACCTGTGTTGCTCAGAAGAGAAACATGCCAGTTTTCAGTCAGAACCCAACACTTGGCCATTTTCTTTTGATAATCCCAGCCAACATTTCAAGTTTCCCTCTCCAGAGACGCCCCATGACTTGATGAAGAATTTCAACAATTTTAATATTGTATGAAATTGGTATGAAGCTTTTGATCAAATGCATCTATCAGTTTGTTTGCAGAATCACCTTACTGTGTGACAAAATAACTCGAGATGAATCAAAATTGATAAAAGCCTCCAATAACGTAATGTAATTTGCCTGCCATATATCAAAACTCTTGTACTTAATCTAAAAATTCTGACACTGCTTAAATCTTGAAACAGGCAAAAAATCCTTCATGAGAACCTGTGCACTGTGCCACTGGTACTTAGCACAGAAAAGACACTCAGGTTGAGTATCCTTTATCCCCAAACCCTCAAGACCGATTGCATTTCAGATTTCGGAAAATTTTGGTTTTTGAATATTGCATATTGTCCTACTTACATTACAACAGCTTAAGTTTAGGACAACTGAAGTACATAAAGTGGCTAGAAAAGTAAGATGTGCCACTGAGGTAATGCATTTTGGAAGGTCTAATACAGATAGGAAATATACAGTAAACGGCAGAACTCTTAGGAGTATTGATAGGCAAAGGGATCTGGGTGTACAGGTACACAGGTCCCTGAAAGTGGCAATGCAGGTGGAGAAGGTAGTCAAGAAGGCATACGGCATGCTTGCCTTCATCGGCCGGGGTATTGAGTTTTAAAATTGGCAAGTCATGTTGACGCTTTATAGAACCTTAGTAAGGCCGCACTTGGAATATAGTGTTCAATTCTGGTCGCCACACTACCAGAAGGATGTGGAGGCTTTGGAGAGGGTACAGAAAAGAATTACCAGGATGTTGCCTGGTATGGAGGGCATTAGCTATGAGGAGAGGTTGGAGAAACTTGGTTTGTTCTCACTGGAGCGACGGGAGGTTGAGGGGAGACCTGATAGAAGTCTACAAGATTATGAGAGGCATGGACAGAGTGGATAGTCAGAAGCTTTTTCCCAGGGTGGAAGAGTCAATTACTAGGGGGCATAGGTTTAAGGTGTGAGGGGCAAGTTTTAAAAGAGATGTACAAGGCAGATTTTTTACAGAGAGTGGTGGGTGCCTGGAACTCGTTGCCAGGGGAGGTAGTGGAAGTGGATACGGTAGTGACTTTTAAGGGGCGTCTTGACAAGTACATGAATGAGATGGGAATAGAGGGATATGGTCCCCAGAAGCTGAGGGGGTTTTAGTTAAGTCGGGCAGCATGGTCGGTGCAGGCTTGGAGGGCCGAAGGGCCTGTTCCTGTGCTGTAATTTTCTTTGTTCTTTGAATACTAAATGCAGGGTACCTGTAAGTTCCCACCCATGGCACCATCTGTCATTCATCTTATGGGGAAAAAAAAGTGTGGTTTTTGGATCTGTGCGAATTTCAGATTTACGGATAGAGGACACCTGACCTGTACTTTGATTTAATCTGTATTGCTTGTTTGCCATAATTTATGTTCTCTCACAATGATTTACACAAGAACAACTGAGACTATGAACATCATGTAAGTTTACCAGTGGTATATGCTGAACAATTATTTTGAAAAGCTGGTTCGATTAACTGTACCTGAACTTTTGGTTGTACAGTCAAGTAATTTCCCTGGAAGTGCACTTCACCGAGATACGAACTGCTTACGAAACACATGCTTCAGCCCAAAATAACACTATAATAGTCACTTTGTAATTGGCAATAATGGTGATGGTAACTGATGAATGGTATTTGCTTGACCCAAAAATGATTGCCCAGTTTAAGGCAGTGGGGACACCTTTTATTTCCTTAAACCCTGTTGGGTCACACTTTTACTATTTGGCAGTTTGGGAGAAAAATTACACCTCAGAACATTGAACTTAACCTTTCCGTTTATATGTTTAATTCTCAACCAAGTTAATACCCCATGAAAGATAGGATCAAAAACTGACTCAAATTCAAAAGGTAGACAAACATTGTCAGTTAACAAGTGAAAAAGCATCAATAGTGGAGAAAACAGTGGAAATGTATAAGTACTGTTGATCTGCAGTGTTTAACTGCTGCCCTCTTCCAGGATATGCTTGTCAGATACTTGGCGATGCCATTCTGGGAGGCCATCAAGCTTGATAGCCTGGACCTGCTGATCCAAGAAGTGATTCTCCAGAAAGTCACACATTTGCGCATCAACCTTGTCAGAAGTCAGGTTATCTCCAGGGGGGGCTGGTTCATGGGTTCTCTCCAAATGAAGGGCACACCTCATGCCTTCGAGACCATTGCTCCACTCATCCCGGTCAGGTTTCGAGACATCCTACAGGATAACATGACCTCCACGCTGGTTTTGGAATTTCAACAGCTTTTCCACATGTTCCCTTTCCTCATCAGATTGGTGTCTGAAAAACTTGGCGAAGTTATTCAGGGCAACATCATCCCTGTCGAAGAAGGCATACATAGAGATGTAGACATAAGAAGCATAGAGCTCCATGTTGATCTGGTGATTAATTGTTGCTTTGCATTCCTGGTGGGAATTCTGGCGGATTTGGAAAGCACTTCTTGTCGAAATAGGCAAGTTGACAAAATAAAAATGTTAAAAAAAGGATTTTTTAAACCAAAGGAAGTTTGGGTTCTATTCCATTCAAACACTGTTGGAGCAAAAATATAAGAGTGTACAACTTTGTTATTTTTAGTCTTTTTTTATTCTGATTGCTAAACAGCGTTTACCAAACTGCATCAAGCCAAGTGTGAATGTCTCTCAGTTCAGGGAACAAGTAAAATGCAACACAGAGCTTCTCATATACTGCCTGAACACTGAAAGCAACTACTATCAGTGCAATATTTATGATTTTTGCTCTTTCTGTATCTGAGTTAAGTATTCAGACACTGCTGCAACTTGTGTTCTTTTACTTTCAGATAACAGAACTAAAAATCACTTATTTCTCACCGATATAACTCCCACCACCACCCCAGTAGCATAAATTTATGTTGTGCATTACCAAATGTTACTAAGTAATAGAACAACTGTGTGTTTCTAATTTTCCACCTATTGCTATCTTGATTTTTTGAGCAGTAGTTGAGAGAAAGCAGATGCTAGATAAGGTCCAGTGCTACCCACTGAAAGGGAGGGGAAAATGGAGAATTGGATAATTGGCATACGGTGAAATTGTTGATTGAAGTGACAATGGTAGAAATCTGGAACCAGTTTGTCCTTACGATTGCATACATGGGAAGTGAAAAAACATGAAATTAGCACTTAAAAGGAAACAAAACTCATTTCAAAAGGCAGAAAACGAGATAAAATGAAACTAGAGGAAGAAAGAACACTAAAGAATTTTGCTTTGTAGGATGCTTTGCATGTAATACTTCGTGTACAAAACCTATGTGAATTAAGTTTATAATTACCCAGACATCCAGGTACGTCATCTTAACTCGTGCATCACGTTGGAAAAACTGCCTTTTCTGAATATCTACCAAGCGGGCGTTTAACTGGTGTCTCAACTGTGTTTCTTCCCCAGTATTTTTAAACCCCACCCCTCAATTCCGAAATATGCTCAGGTACAGTTCCACTTGAACTGTTCACCCCCTGGTACATTTGATATTTGGAATTTATTATCCTTGATATTTAGTGTCTGCAGTTTATTTAACTGCAAGGCTTATCACAACTAAGCCCCAGCTTGTATAGTATCCACATAGCAACAGAAGGCACCTCTGGATATCAAGCATAGGAACATCGAAACAGGAGGAGGCCAGTCAGCACATTGAACCTACTCCGCCATTCAATATGATCATAGCTGATCAGTCGCAGGAACTCTAAACAACCTCCTCTCTTGCATTTGTAATGCCTGTAACATCTCCACACCTGAAATCTGTTAATTCTGTCAGAAAGCCTGGAACGTTATGTAATAGGACATTTATATGATAAGTTCACTCGCCCAGGAGGGAAGCTCCCATTAAAATTCTTACACCAAAATTACAACAAAGTAAAATTGTCCAACCATTAAATACCCAATACATTCGCAGCGGTCAAAATGTAAAGCAGGAGTTAGTTCAAAAAAACAGGCATTATCTTTGAGAGTTAATGCTATGACAACACAAGATGGCAGCAGCACCACCACTGGTGAAGAAATATCCCAATGATTAATCAATATTTCTATTGAAAGAAACTTAACCAAATATTGTTAAATTTTAAAAGTAAGTAGCATCTGATTCAATGCTATTATTGCCAAAACTGAGTTCTGGCACAGCAAGCAACCAGGAAGGTTAGAATGAGAATAGGAGAAAGAAGTCGTGTTGGAATTATACAGAGCTTTGGTCGGGCAACAGCTGGAGAACTATGTCCAGTTTTCGTCTCCTTACCCAAAGCAGGCAATACAAAGATTGATTCTTGGTATGACAGGGTTGTCCTATGGAAGATGTTAAACAGAACAGGCCTATAATCATTAGGTTTTGGAAGGATGAAAGCAGATCTCACTGAAACATACAAGATTTTGAGTAGGCTTAGCTTGGGAGACACTGGTTATCTCTTTCCCTTGGCTCTAGAGTCTAGAAATAGTGATCACAATCTCAGGATGAGGGATCAGTCATTTAGGTCTAAAATGAGAAGCAATTTCTTCACTCTAAGGGTTACGAACACTTGGAAGGAATTCTCTTGCCCAATGGGTTGTGGATGCTCAGTTGATGAATATTTTCAATGTTTTTGGACACCGATGGAATAGAGTGACAGGGAGATTGGATGGAAAAGTGGAGTTAATGTAAAAGTTCTGCCATAATCTTATGGAATGGCAGAGTGGACTCGCTGGGTTGTATGGCCTACTCGTGTTCCTATTTCTCATGTTATGGTGGACTTGTCTGGCTTTGTGCCACTAATTTAACATGTGAACACATTCTACTTGCTCGTTTTAAAACTATTTTAAACCTGCATCAAATACAGCCTTATATCCCTAAACGGGAAAGCGTCAGGTATAAAAACGAAGCCAAAATAAATCAACATTTATCAATAACTGCATAAGTGCCTCCTCTTTGCTGAGTCTTTGTGCAATTGTTCCTACGCAATGGAAGCAAATGAACATACTGCTCTGCATTGAAGCTGTCTGTCGAACTGCTGTGGCAAACAAGGAAAGTGGTGTGTGTGTTGCACGACATCTGCAGTTTGCCAACAGTAATCCATTTCCAGATCCAGGTTTAATTCTAATTTTAGAATTCATTTGTCATCGGCAATTATCAAAATTAAAATCAAGCTGAACCTCAAAATAAGATCGCTTAACAAATACAGCAATCCTTTAAATAGAATTGCCAAAAGATTGAAAAGAAAATCATGCTCAGAAGACCACTATTTACAGGACCTTACATTTTGTCCAAATGAACAATCACGACACAACAATGCAGAGGTTCCAGCCTCCAGTTTATTATACAGTACAATAATACTGTACAATTAAAACTGACGTAACAAAATCTGGCCAGCTGATGGATTCAGCTATATTTGTATTAAATGGCTTCAAGTAAATGGCTTTCCCAGGACAACTGAGAATGGCATGAAATGTCAACTTTACCAGTGACACCCAAGAAGAAATCCTGTCACAAAAAACTGAACAGATTTCAACTCAGTGGGAACATGTTGTGTCAACAATTAAAATTTCATTCAGAAATGATAAACTCTGTGTATAAAAGGACTGAATCAGGTGCAGATATTTCAGAATAAAGCCTTTTTTTATTCCTGCAAGGAATTGTTTACGGACAAATGTTGGAGTGATTATACTTTAACCATAAATTTCTTCCACTTCTTCAGCAAAGAGCCACTGAAGATTGATTTTGCCATAAATGTCATACTTAACAACACAAAAATTAGAAAGTGCAATACGACTGTTTATTTTCCTGAAAAGAATAGCCCACCTAACTCACTTGTGAAGTAAAAATCAATTCCCCACTTCCAATTATGTACTGCTCTTCATGTTCCCAACTAGCATCAGAATAATATTTATGTTTCTGTCATTTGATGAGGACTTCTGTTACCTTCAAGTGACTTTGTTCTGAACACATTATCTCTATTATTTCCCCACTCCAAGTTGTTCTCACTGCTGGGTAGACCCTTCGTTAACATGATGTAATGTCACCATAATGTCTAAAATAGTGTGGATGATATCTTGTTCATTCAACATGTATAAAAGTTCACATTGTTGATCTGCAATATATTTCAGGTTTCAATTTATTGAACTATTGAACAATTTCAGATTGCTTCTACTTTTCTTTAACTTAAAATCAATGTTTAAAATGGATATTTAAATTGAACAGAAATGATAAATTAGTTACTGAGCAGTTAACCTAATTACCAAAACGAACATGATGCAATGGCAAAAAGTCAATCATTTTAAAATTTGAAAGTAAACAACTTGAGGATATGTTTCTGATTATAAACGAGAGATTTTATTTCCTGTTCCGAATAAAAGATTATTTCTTCATTTGTCTGCAACTCCGAGAAAGCTGCCTGTCCTGAAATTATACACCAACAAGTTCAAGCTTCTGTCTCTGGCTTTCTAATAACACAACATCTGTGCAACTGATAAATTAAGACAGTGACTTTTACTTCACAAACAGGGACGGGCAACAAATGCTGGCCAGCCAGCAACGCCCATGTCCCACAAGTGAATTTAAAAAAACCAATATTGTTGCAAAAATAAAAATCCAGCTCAATGCAGATGACATGAATTTATTCATGCGGTGCCCATGATTAAAATCTGTCATAACAACAAGCATTTTACTCAAGAAAACCTTACGTCTTATCAGAAATGCTATATCAAAAAAATTGACCATCCGCTAAAAGATAAGATTTGAAAGCAGTTCTCCAGAACAACTTAGGTTGATGAGATGCTGATATTATAACTCAGCCAGTCTTTAAATTTTGACATACCAGTTTGTTTTCTTGCATGTAGATTCTCTGTAGCCTCGGGCAGCCCTGTGCCAATGCTATCATGCCTTCATCTGTGATCTTGTAACATTGACCAAAATGGATATCCAAGACATCTGGACATTTCTCTCCCAGCTGTAACAAAAAGTGGATGCAAATTGTTTATTAAAGTTTTTTTCAAACAAGTAACACTTGTACCTTGTACTCTTCTATGTACCTCACACGTTAAATTATTTTGCTATACTAGTCAATACCTCCATCACTCACTCTCTACTTTTTCCACTTAACACCCATCTCTTAGACCAAATTCTGGTGATCCTCCTTTTGACACAGCATCCATTTTTGTCTAATCACATCACTGTGAAGCATCTTAGGACTATCTTTTTGGCATTCAATATTATATATCATATAATATTATATAAATTAAAGTTATTGTTGAAAAGCTAACATTAAGCAATATTGAATTGAATTTTACATTTTATGCATGTAAAAATATTACCTTTTAAAAGATGAGTGCAATCTTGTTGTAGCCTTAAAATTACATTATAAGCACCAGCCAAATACAACATTTTGTGCTCGAATCGCTGGGCATGCTTAATTTCTAGGATTTAGTTAATGACAAGAAGGATCTCTGAACTCTCTAAATGACAATATATATGTCTGGCCTGTCTGTTCTTGGTAACATAGAATATATGTCCAATTAAGTTAAATATTCATGTGCTTATGTTTCTTGAATTATATGCCTTCATTAACACAGTATTTTCAAGGTAGCCCAACCACTAACTTTAGAAGTAACAGTTTTATAAGATCACAGCTCAGACAATATTCCTTTCAGCATAAAAGGAAAAAGAATTGCTGGAAATATTCAGGTCAGGAAGTATCAATAGAACAAGGAAGGGTTTTTCCATTCTCAGCAATGCTGTCTGACGTGCTTTGTATGTCCAGCAGTTTTATGAGTGTTTATCCTTCAGCATAAATTTCATTTGCACTCTGTCCCAAAAGCCCTAAAGGCACAGTACTTAAATTTACCAGACCAACACATAAAACTCATTAACCCTGGGATACAAAAATCAGAGTAAGCTCTGGAACAGTCTAAAATAACTTATTTTTAGGATCAAAACTTGTCATAGGCTCTGTTGAATCAGACTTGGGTTTATACAAAAATACAGATACAAATGGCATTTGGCTGCAGGTGACCAAACAAATTGTTGTATTTTCCAATTGACTTCCATGAACCTGAGTATCATCAAATGCTCAAATTTTCAGTTATTAGCTCTCATTTGAGAGTTCAATAAAACAAACAAACAAGATTAAAAGTGCCATCCCAAATTTGTTGTCCTGGAACCAACAAACATATCATTTCCACAGCACATGGTATATGTTGAGACAAGATATTCCCCACAATGCCAATAAGGTAACTGAAATTGAAGAGTGAGAAAGAAATTCCAGCTTAGGTTGACGTTCTCGAACCAAATGGAGCTTCTCAATAGAAATATGAAGCTAAGTGAAAAACTGATCAGAAATTGAAAAAATTATGAAAACAAATAAAAAAAGTCGACAAATGAAAAGTGTGAAAAGGATTCATGAAGCAGAATCTTAAAAACTTCTCGTTCTCAGCCATAGTTCATATTTTTCCTAGAGCACCAAAAATAACTTGCGTTTATATCGTATCTTCCATATAATTACCACTGGACTCGTAATCCAAAGACCGAGGATAATGCTTTGAGGACTGAAGTTTGAATCACACAATGGCAGATAAAAATCTGGAATTAAAAATCTAATGATGACCATGAAACCATTGCCATTGTTCGGTTCACTATGAACTCCACCTGGATCATAAGTTTTACACTTCGAATTTGGCTCGGATGAACGTAATATGTTTCACTTTAGGCATGATTCAAATGGCCCACGAGAGAGCTTTGTCAACCAAAGTTTATTTAAGAATACGGCTAACATGTATGGAAAGAAAATTAGCAAGAACTTTTACCAATTATAGACAAGAAAAAAATGATATTGTATATACCTGAACAGCTAAACACCATTCTAACAAAACAAACCTTTGCCACAGATTTAACACAGCAAAGACTAATGCTCACGTGATATTGGAATTTAGTTCTTTGGTTGAATGCTGCAGTTCTCTTGAGGCACACACAGACAAGCTTGGAGCCAGAACAGCTTCCCAAAACACCACAGAGAAAGAGACTCTGGGCAAGCCAACCACCAATAGCAGATTTTCCACTCCGAGATAGCAAGAAACCTTGTTTCCAGCTAACCAGCAGAATTTCCAAGTCCAGGGAGAGTGCGAGAAAAACTGCTTTCAGTCTGATGTTCACCCCCTTCTAAACTAAAATTGAAAATAAATCCTTAGATTTTTCCCCTGGGGAGGAATCACCTCACCTTGACTTCTCAATCAATCTTCACTCTCACAATGCAAGGTCATAAAAGATCCCAGACTATAAATAAACAAAACCCCATTTAAGCCAGTGAAGTAGCAATAAAAGGACTTCTGTCAGACAGCCCAGCAACAATGAGAAAAAGAACCGAAAAACTTTGCTTACAACTGCAGAGATCGTGATTTTAAAAAAACATTTCTTAATGGTACACTAACATCACAACAGTGTGTACCATCGACAAGATGCACTGCAGCAACCCACCAAGGCTCCTTATATTGCACCTTCTAAACAAATGATTGCGACTATCTAGAAGGACAAGGGCAATAAATACATTGAACACCATCACCTCGAAGTTCCCCTCCAAACCACGCACCATCCTGACTTGGAAATGTATTGCTGTTCCTTCACTGTTGCTGGATTATAATCCTATAGTCTGGGATCCTCCCTAACAGCATTGTGGGTGTACCGACACAACATGGACTCCAACGGTTCAAGAAGGAAGTTCACTACCACTTTCTCAAGGGCAGTTATGGATGGGCAAGAAATGCTGGCCTAGCCAATGATGTCCATATCCAATTAATTCATTGAAACAAAATCCAAGACACTTCACAAGCAAACACTTCAAACAAACTTTGACACCTAGCCACATAATGAGAAGACAGTGTACTCTTATGGAACTTCTGATGCATAAAGTGAGCTGAAAAATAATATGACAATTGCACGGTGCCAAACCTTTCAAAGGGCATCATCCCAAAGCTATTTTCCTTCTGGACAACTGACATTTTTGAGTATGGGTGAAATAATTAGATATAAAATTTTCAACTTATATGGAACATTTCCACTCAATGACCAAGAAAGAAACAATTGAAATCCTAAGTGTTTTATGTTTTCTAGTAACTTAATTAGTTGAAGTCTGCCTGACAGTAAACAAGGGTCGACTAAATTAATCCCACAAACCAATGGTCAGTTACATTTCCCCAAAGTGGCAGTATTGAAGTTTATTTTCAGCTTTGTAATGAATATATAGCACAGTTTCCATCACCCAATATTTCAGTGACAGACATTATCTCACCACTTCCAAGTTTCTAAATATGGTTCTCTCGCAGACATCATAAAGTATTTCCAAAGAGATTTGTACACCCATAAAAGGAAAAATAATTCCAAATATACATTTTCAATTGGCTTTGGTGCCTCGAGTACGAGATCACAGTCATGATGTTGTATTATAAAGAAGTAGGGTTACCAGGGGGCATAGGTTTAATTAATTACTAGGGGGCATAGGTTTCAGGTGCGAGGGGCAAGCTTTAAAGGAGATGTATGTGGCAAGTTTTTTTTTTTTACACAGAGCGTGGTGGATTCTTGGAACTCGCTGCCAGGGAAGGTAGTGGAAGCAGATACAATAGTGAGTTTTAAGGGGCTTCTGGACAAATACATGAATGGGATGGGAATAGAGGGTTATGGTCCCCAGAAGGGGAGGGGGTTTTAGTTCAGTCAGGCAGCATGGTCGGTGCAGGTTTGGAGGTCCATAGGGCCTGTTTCTGTGCTATAATTTTCTTTGTTCTTTGATAGCAAAGCAGTTCTCATGTTGACTCACAACAAACAGGTTGAGAGTTCAAACACCATGATGGCATGCTGTGAAACAGAATTCAATAAACCTGGTAATTGTGGTGAAGCACAATAAAAGTAATCTTGACAGTTACTGAATTGTTATAGACTCTCAACTGATTCACCATTTCAGTGTTGGAAATCTGACCTACACTTAACTCATGCCCACACTGCGTGGCTGCCTTCGCAGCAACCAAGTGCAGACAATAAATGTTACTGTTCCAGAATCATCCTAAAATAGCTGAAAAACAATCTTGTAATACAGGGGGAGGCCACTCAACAAACAGCGGGTTGTTCCAGCAGCGCCATTCCTGCTGGCCGGAATGGTGGGAACTCACACCGAATTCTCCGCTTGCAGCCTCATTAATTATGCATGAACAAGCATTTCTCCTCATCACTGGCAGGCAGGAGCAAATTCGCCTGGCCATCGTCAGCTAGCAGGTTCAAAAATTCAGGAAGCGTATGTAAACACCAGTCCAGCACACTCATATCATTCTCTCCTGCCCATCAATCTTCATGGGATCATGCAGGATGTCCAGAACCCAGAGGCAAAAGGCTAGCAGCCTCAAGAAATCTATACCTGACCTAACCACCAAGCCCTCAAGGCCTTGACTCCAGGTGTCTGGGTGAGAGGCATATCCTTTACCCATGGAAAGACTCCAGGAAGCACACACCAACCTCACATCTCTGGCTTTGAAGACTATTGCTCAGGAGGTCAATGCAACTGGCAGCCATGCAAGAAGCATCACACAGTACAAGAAGCAGATGAATGATCTCATTCTCTCCACCAGGCCGAGTCCTCTCTTAGCTCCCTCCACTATCAAACTCTCTTCATGACATCATGTACTCAACTAACTCTTTTCACAGATCTCACACATTCATTAGCGAGGGTGACATCTCTCATGAATACTTTCGCATCACCACAAGCCCATTTATCATGTTGCTGCTCACACTCGATCCTCTGGGCCTTCTGGAGAGGCTCACATCTTTGTGTAGCAAGAGTGTGAAGGGTACAGAAAACTGTGATCATGCCGGATACCTCTTCAGTGCATATTGCAGAACGCCACATAAGCGATTTTGGCATCTGAACTGCATCTTCATAAATTCTGTGGTGTGCTCCATGAGGGAACATGTGGAGCTGTGAGCAGCATTGTACCCACTCTTAACACGAGTCTGAAGGTGACGCGCTGTGGTTATCAGCTACTATTTAAGTGGGTAACCCTTCCCACCAGCAATCATCCCCACAGACTTTGTGACCCAGTCATTGTTATGGTGGATATTCCCACTCTCCCACTGAGCCCATCAGATGTGAGGTGCCCATGTCCCTGGTGGACGTCCACCCACCCCATCCAGTAAACAATCTGGTATACCTTTGACCACCTTGTCTGTGAACATTTCATGCTGCCTTGTCGGGAACCAGTTTCTCGCCCCTCAGTCTTCCCTCTGCCTTCCATCATTCATCATCCTTTGCACCCTTTCTCCCTCCACCCTCTTGCATTGTCTTCCTTCTACATTGCCCCTCCCTTGTCTTAGTCTCACTCTAGGACTTCAGCACAACAATCGAGGGTGACATTCCAGTGCAGCTCTCAGCGCAACCAGAGATGACGTCATTCAGATAGGATGTTAAACCGATGGCTGCCCAGCCTTTCAGGTGGATGCAAAAGATCCTATGGAAATATTTCAAGAGCAGGCAAGTTATCCCCAGTGCCCAGGTCAATGTTTATCCTCATTCAACATCACAAAAAATAGATTATCCGCTCATTATCACATTGCAGTTTGTGAGAGCTTCCCCATTCCAACAGTGGTGATACTTCAAAACTACTCAATTAGCTGAAGAGAACTTCTGGACATCCAGAAGTCAAGAAAGACAAGTCTTAAGATTTTTTTAAATTAAGCCCCACACTGCGGCCTTTTCATTATAGCTCTGCAAATTAGTCCGCTGAAAGTAAATGTCCAATTGCTTTTTCAAAGTTCCTTTGGAAACTGCTTCTATCACTCTTTCACGCAAAGGTACAAGAGCTCAACTACCTTAATGCCAAAAAAATTCTAATTTCCTCTCTTTTGCTGTGGAAAGGGTTACCCACTTAAACAGTAGCTGATGACTCCAAGCACTTTTATCAAATATACAGTAAATGGCAGAACCCTTAAAAGTATTGATAAGCAGAGGGATCTGGGTGTAGAGGTACACAGGTCACTGAAAGTGGCAACGCAGGGGGAGAAGATAGTCAAGAAAGCATACGGCACGCTTGCCTTCATCGGCTGGAGCATCAAGTTTAAAAATTGGCAAGTCATGTTGCAACTTTATAGAACCTTAGTTAGGCTGCGCTTGAAATATAGTGTTCAATTCTGGTCGCCACACTACCAGAAGGATGTGGAAGCTTTGGAGAGGGTACAGAAAAGATTTACCGATGGTTCCTGATATGGAGGACAGTAGCAATGAGGAGAGGTTGGAGAAACTTGGTTTGTTCTCACTGGAACGATGGAGGTTGAGGGGCGACCTGATAGAAGTCTACAAGATTATGAGGGGTATGGACAGAGTGGATAATCAGAAGTTTTTTCCCTGGGTGGAAGTGTCAATTACTAGGGGGCATCGGTTTCAGGTGTGAGGGCAAGGTTTAAAGGAGATGTACAGGGCAATTTTTTTTTTTTACACAGAGGGTGGTGGGTGGGTGCCTGGAACTCGCTGCCGGGGGAAGTAATGGAAGCAGATACAATAGTGACTTTTAAGCATCTTGGCAAATATATGAATAGGTTGGGAATAGAGGGATATGGTCCCCAGAAGGGTAGGGGGTTTTAGTTCAGACAGGCAGCATGGTCGGTGCAGGCTTGGAGGGCCGAAGGGCCTGTTCCTATGCTGTAATTTTTTTGTTCTACTTTAAATCTGAAACCTGCGCTTATCAACCCACTTGCCAGAAGAAACAATTACACGAGCAAACTCTTCAGAATTTTCAAAACCTCTATTATTAAGTCTCCCCATAAGCTTCTCTGCACAAACTGGAACAATCCCAGTTTCTTCCATCTCTCCATATAACTAAACACCCTCATCGCTGTAATCAGCCCAATAACCCTTCTCTGTACCCTCTCCTAGGACTTGACATCCTTCCTGAAGTGGAGTAGAAGAATTATATGTGCTACTCCAGCTGAATAGAAGAACATAAGGACTTGAATAAGAGGAGACCATGTGGTCCAGTGAGGCTGCCTCAGCAATCATTGGGATCATGGTTGATCTTGGGTTTTAACTCCACTTTAACTCCACCTGTTCCCCCTATTCCACAATTGTCCAAGAGGTCAAAAATCTGTCTGTCTATCTCAGTGTTCTGTATTATATAGCATCCACAACCCTCTGAAGTGTAGAATTCCAAAGATTCACAATGCTTTTAGTGAAAAAATTTATCTTCTTCCTTAGTCCTAAATGATCAGCCCCTTACCGCGAGACTGTGCCCCATTGTTTTAGATCATGCAGCCATGTAAACAACCACTGATTGTTGAATCTGTGAAGCCCCTTCAGAATCTTGAACGTTTCAATGAGATCAGTCACGAGAGGACATAGATTCAAGGCGAGGGACAGGAGGTTTAGGAGGGATGTGAGGAAAAACCTCTTTATCCAGAGGGTGCTGACAGTTGGAGTGTGCTGCCTGGAAATGTGGGAGGGGCAGGTTGCCTCAAATCCTTTAAATGCATGAGCACTTGGCACATCATAACATTCAGGGCTATGGATCTAGTGCTGGTAGATGGGATTAGGTAGGAGTTCAGGTGTTTCTCACTCGCTGGTGCAGACTCGATGGCCCATAGGGCCTCTTCTGCGCAATGGCATGATTCTATGATTCTGTGAGATCATCTCTCATTCTTCTCAACTCCAGAGAATGTAAACCCAATGTATTCAGCCTGTCATGATTGGCCAATCCCCAAAACCCTGGGATTCTTCGTCCCCCACATCATAGAACAATCATTGGAACAGGTTTCACTACTGGTGGTGTATTCAAAACTTCCTTAAGTGCCTGGAGACAGTCACTGCTGGTTACAAGCTCAAAAGTTTCCAATAAATTTTTCAAACACAATTTCCCTTTCATAAAACCATGCTGGCTTTTTCTGATCGTACTATAATGTGCATTGTTAAGACTTCCTTCATCATCAATTCCAGCATTTTCCAATCGCTGATGTTAGAATAACTGACATACTTTTTTCTCTCCCTCCTTTCTTCGTATATTTGCCAACGACCAATCTGGTAAAACCATTTCAGAATCTGGAGAGTTTTAGAAAATCCTAACCAATGCACTCAGTATCTCTGCAATTCTCTCTTTGAGAACCATAGGATGAATGCCATCTGGTCCTGTTGATGTGTCAAGTTTTGGTTCATCAAGCTTGTGCGTCCAAAGATGTGCGGGTTAGGTTGATTGGCCATGCTAAAATTGCCCTTAGTGTCATGAGATGCGTAGGTTCGAGGGATTAGAGGGTAAATATCTAGGGATATGGGGGTAGGGCCTGGGTGGGATTGTGGTCGGTGCAGACTCGATGGGCCGACTGGCCACTTTCTGTACTGTAGGGATTCTATGAAGCTTCTCCGATATATATTTTCTGTTGATATTAGTTACTTTGATTTTCTCGCTCTTTAGACACGAGATTACTCTCTATTTCTGGTATGACAATTTTTGTCTTCTGCTGTGAAGACAGACACAAAATATTTGTTCAATGCCTCTGCCATTTCCTTATTCTCCACGATTTCTCCCCTGCTTCATTGCACAATAATTGATCTAAAGGTAACTATCTCTAATTGGTTCCACAACCTATTATTCCAGGAAACGGCCATGGAAGCATTCTGCAGCCTTTGCCAATTTCATTGGTGCAGCCTTCTCTGGATTCCAAGAGATTTGTCCTGGCATGGCCAAGAGAAAGAAGAATCATTCGAACAGGCCTTACTGCTGATGGCAGATTTAAGAAACTTACTGAATTACCTGGAGATGGTCACTTGAAGTTACTGCTCGGTGAAATGGGTATGCAGAAACACAGTGGAATCCAGGAATAACTAAAATAACATCAATTCCATGGAGTGTGTGATATGCATAAGTTGCCAACAAAACAAAAGTAGCGGTGAGTCAGCAGCTTTTGTTTTGCATTTCTTATAGTAAAAAATTTGAAATCTGAAATCTTGTCAGATCATTCTTTCAGCTAATGAATTGAAGTCTGAATCTCTTTGTAAAGGTTATCAGCCTCCACAGAGATCATAACACAATGAGATCTATACCATTTAACTCCAATTGTGCCATTAGTCCATCTATCTCATTGCTAAGTCTTTGCACTTCAGATGAAGAGCAAATCATTTTACTTTTATTATCATTCTGTCTTTGTATGTTAGTATTAAACGGGTTTGGGATAACCTGGGACTATAAAAGACTAATAGATTACGATAAACTAATTTAGAGTGAATATAGTATCGAAAAAGTACAAAGTACCTGGAGTTAGAAAGGTACAGTTTGCATAAAAACACATATAGCCACTGTTAGAGATGTTAAACAAGTATTTTTTGAAAACGTATTGTATTCTGAATTTAAGGCATATGCCTTGGCCAATGATGTCCTAGGGCATTATGGGATACAGCTGAACAAGAAGAAGTGCATTCCTTGTAAACAATACAGCTACCGAGAACTATCTTATCAGCTTTACAAAGTACAAGCTTTCCAGACAGCAGAATGAATAGAATAAATCAATTTTGCCGATAAGGGGCTGTTAAAATAGAGTGGGAAAATAAACTTTTGAACTCTACGGACTTTTCACATATTGAGGTTGCTAGGAGACAATGGGCAAGAACTTCTGGACTCTACGGACCTGTGTATTCTCATGCTGCCAGAGGAGAATGTCATTGGCCAAGGTAAATGATTGATACTAAAATGATTGGCTCACTCTGGCTTGGATGAGCAGAGTGGGCGGACAAATGATTTTTGAAAATATATAATTGTGATACTGATAACAATGCAATTTAGAATAATTTGGGCTGCCCCAAATCATTCTCCCACATGCGTGGACCAGGCCTGTGCAACAATAAAGTATGTCTTCAACCAGAACTACTGTCTCCATGAGTTCTTTATATATTTTGAGTTGTAATTAATAAAGATCGATCTCACACATGAAAGTCAGTATAATACATAGGTCTCTGAAAAGCTCCTAATTAGGTATTGATGGATTGTTACTGTTAAGCTCTGTCCCCCTCTACTTGTCTTCACCCAAAAAACTGTGTTGCTTTTTTGCTTCAATTTTTCTCTTTGATTTTTTATTCTCCTTCATCTGAATCCTCCCCATCTCTGTTCATCTAAATCTTTATGTCCATATTCCTAGTTATACAAATCACCAGGACACTAATCCAAGCCAGGTTTAAATAGAGCTCATCCCAAGGGAACAGTTCCTTCTTTCTGGAGTACTGTTGCTAGTGTCCCATCAATCAAAACCTCCTGGTCGTGGCTGCAGACAACAGTATCTATTCCCTGGACTAAACTCTTCACTTTTCATTCTTTTTCTTTTCATCCTACTTGAATGGCATCCTGCACTATGGTGCTATGGTCCATTTGCTCAGGCACCCTGCAACCCTTGTTCTTACCAAGGTTGCAAGTATCTTGCACCTGTTGGTCAAAGTATGCTGGATCCCCATATTTGGCTGGCTCCAGTCATATCCTCCTGTCCCTGACCAACTCGAAAGATGTATCTCAATTTAGGAGGTAAGAGGACCTCCGAGAACAAAATGTCCAGCTAACTCTCCTCCTCTCTGATCCCTATAATGGCTGCAAATCAAACTCCAGCTCAGCAATGCTGACCCAAAGCTCCCCAAGCTGCAGATATTTACTGAGATATGGTTGTCCGGAATTGCAATGCAATTCAGATTCCCGTATGTTGCAGTCATGGCACACAAGCATCCCTGCCATGTCTGTCTTATCCATCTATTTAATTAGGTAATCAGTAATTAATTTCGTTAATTAAATTAATCATAATTTATAGCCTCCGAGCTTGCCAACAAAATCACCAGCTACAAGAGGCTGAAAAAAGACATTAAAAAACAGGATCTCCTTCCCCCTCTGAACTGAATCCCTACCTGCATCAATCTCACAACTTACATTTCAATCACAAACTGTTGTGATCTTGGATTACTCGGTGCTTCCTTCCCGAAAAGCAAGGGATTTTTTTTTCAATTGCTGAAATTGGGCCGTCAGGTCTCCATTGCAGCCACTAGATCATTACCCCACATGGGAACTTGTGCCTGCTGTTTGTAACACTCTTCGCATGTCCACACATGCATTTCAACAGCATTTGTGTCAACTTTGCTTTCTTCCTCTATCTACACTATTCTTCATTCAGTTGCTGTTTGCTCTTCCTAATTTTCTATGCAGCTCATCTCTCCTTTCTTCTGGCTATGCCCTGCTTGCCTACACCCTGAGGGCAACACTGCCTACACTGTTGCCAACAGTACTGGATAACCATCTAGTGAGGACATTGGTCTGCGCCTTGTTCAGGTCCTTCCTGTCCAAGACTTGGTCTCAATGTTCTGTTTACTTCTGTATTCAAAGGGTGCTTACAATAATCTGGTTGAGCAAAAAGCAATTGCCTTGAGATGTGCCCACAAGACTTTACTCTGCAGAATTTTGGGGCGGCACGGTAGCACAGTGGTTAGCACTGCTGCTTCACAGCTCCAGGGACCTGGGTTCAATTCCTGGCTTGGGTCACTGTCAGTGTGGAGTTTGCACATTCTCCTCATGTCTCCGTGGGTTTCCTCCGGGTGCTCCGGTTTCCTCCCACAGTCCAAAGATGTGTGGGTTAGGTTGATTGGCCATGCTAAAAATTGCCCTTAGTGTCCTGAAATGCGTATGTTACAGGGATTAGTGGGTAAATATGTAGGGATATGGGCGTAGGGCCTGGGTGGGATTGTGGTCGGTGCAGACTCAATGGGCTGAATGGCCTCTTTCTGTACTGGAGGATTTCTATGATTGTTTCTATGATAATTATGAAACTCCTCTCCACGAATAAATATACTTGCACTTGAATTGTATCGAATTGCTAAAAATATCTCCAAGTACTTCACAGTGAACTTGTTTAAAGTACAGTGGCTAAATACTTGGGTTTTAAAAAATGCAATTCAAGAATTTGAACAAGACCACATCCCCATAAATTTAAAATCTGCATTAAATCATCGATTTAAAAAAACGCAGGTCCAAAATTAAACTCTGAATAACTAAATATTCTAATCGTATGTAACTCACACTTATGAGCTTTGTGAAATAATGGGTTGAAGTCCAAGAACAAGTGGTGATTACGCTTGCTCTGTCATCTGAGTTCCTTTTAGTTCTAAGTGCCTACTATTTTGTGTAAATGCAAAAACCAAGACTTTTAATGGGAAGCAAAGGGGGGAAATGTAAGCTGAGAAGTTACTCTGGTCAACACACTTCCAAATGTCCTCACCAAGAGGTATTCTTTAAAACCAATAGGTTAACAGCTGCATTAAAATAATGGGAGAGAAAAATTTGATTCAGGTCAGAAAATATTCAGGTTGATCAGATAATATCTGTGGAGACAGCTGAGATGTGGTATTTTTATTGTGAACCCTTGGAGAGAACAGAGAAGTTCATGTTTAAGGTAAATGATGGAAATATGTCACTTGACCTGATGAGTATTTCCTGAATTTTGTGTTTTTGTTTCTAACTTGTACTATTCTAACCAAGGTTCAACATAAATTTAACATAACTTCATTTTTGTACTTTTTTTGTTTTAAGAATTACCAATGTGCAAAAGGAGACGATTCAACTCAAGTCTCCACTGACACTCTGACAGAATATCTTACCCAGGCCATCTCCTCTGCCCTATCTCCATAACCCCACCGTTTTCCATGGCTAATTATTCTAACCTACACACCTCCACACACTAAGGCACAATTTAGCATGGCCAATCCACTTTATCTGCACAGCTTTGGACTCTCTGGACGAAAACCTACCACTTCGCCTGCCCTGGAATTAGGATGGGCGAGGTTCCCAGAACGGAAATCTCCGTTGGCCTCAGGCGGGATTTTACAATCTCGCCCAAGCAAGGCTGTAAAATCCTGCTCTATGTTTCAATTCCATTCCTCCAGAAATAAACATTAGCGTTCAGCTTGAGGAGCCCTACTCCCAAACTAATTTAGCATTTTTAAACAACATACCTGCCTGTAGAATACTGCTCTGTTTTGACTGATGTTCCTTGGTAATTTAACATTGTAGTTCCTCTCTGCCTTCTTATTGTTTTCACTCGGTACAATAAGCGAGGCTGGAGCAGTCTCTCAAGCTGAAAAAGGAGGCCCCGGTTCCAGCAAAGGAGTGACTCTTTTCACCAATTAAAATCACAGATGCTGGCTATGGCCTTGGTTACTAGTAATCATGTGGGTTAGGTTTCCTAGATAAAGGGGAAGGAACCTACATGGGCAATAAGCTAATAATCTCCTATTCCTGTTGACAGGTGGAACGTTATTTGCTAAGGTAATAATGCTGAATATTGTGATTGGGCCCTCCAGTCTGATTGACAAGACTGGATGCGATATTGAAATGTTCAGAATAATATAATAATTTTACCTTGCAATATTAGCTTAGAGAGGACAGTCAACCCTCATTGACTGTCTCTCTCTCTTGATGTATGCATTAGCAAATAAATTCCTTTTTGTTCTTGCTATCTTTCGCAGTCTACGCTTTGGCTGAGTGAGGTTCAACAAAATACAGAGCACCCCAGGGGATCTCTGAGAAAATTCCTCTTGCACCATGTTCAGCAGATGACCAGCTCTGGCAAAAGATGTATACCACTGCCAAACTGATTTTTTTTCATCTCCAGAAGAATCCTACTTATCAGAAATAATAACACTGCGGGGAAATTACATAAATTATGCTGCTTTATGACTCTTTTGCAGTCTTTCAAGAAATAGCAGTTTGCTCTCCTCTTTCAGACAACACAGTGTAGTTCATTAATAGAGTAAGAAGTCTCACAATGCCAAATTAAAGTCCAACAGGTTTATTTGGTAGCACAAGCCACTAGCTTTCAGAGCGCTGCTCCTTCATCAGGTGAGTGGGAATTCTATTCACAAACAGGGCATATAAAGACACAAACTCAATTTACAAAAAATAATGATTGGAATGGTTATTATTTTGTAAATTGAGTTTGTGTCTTTATATGCCCTGTTTGTGAACTGAAATCCCACTCACCTGATGAAGGAGCAGTGCTCCGAAAGCGAGTGGCTTTTGCTACCAAATAAACCTGTTGGACTTTAACCTGGTGTTGTGAGACTTCTTACTGTGTTTACCCCAGTCCAACGCCGGCATCTCCACATTATCGTGAATAAATAGTGCAGTTACTTCACAGAGCATTGTGTATCACAACATTAGGTTGCAGTTTCCATCATTATGAAGCAAGCAATGAGTTTTTAAACACTATATAAGTAAAAATGGAACATAATTTATTTATAAACTGGCAAACTGCCTATTCTGAAGTTAAGCTCGGTGTCTCTTCCATTATCAACAAGCCCATCCTAATTCCAGAGATGCAGTCCCACTTTTGACCTTCATGCAGGTCCTGAACTCATTTATCACATAAATGAAAAAAGTTATAATGCAGACAATGGTCTATAGAGAAGTGATAGCAAGAAACACCACACAGACTGTATGAATCACGAAGCATAAGCATGGAAAAGCAGACCTTGGACAAGAATGCCAACAAAAAATGTTTCAAAAATGCTACATTTGTTTAAAGAAGTTATAAAGAATAAATTATATACAAGTTATTAAGGATTAAGAAATAAGTATTTTTGGCTTCCCCAGTGGACAGTGTGCTTCCAGTGTGATGCAGAACAACACAGATCCACAAAAATCACAAGATTCAATTGCAGTCTATGCTAAGATAGATGATTCCAGCCAGTGCAGTGACAGGGATGCTACAATTAGCCTCAATACAACTGTGAAAGCAAGTGCATGTGCTCTTCAAGTATTGAAGTCAATGGAAATAAAAATCAAGAGTTCTGGCTGATGGGCAGGCAATCAATATCACCCGTTTCACATTATAAGTCAAAATCAAAATTACTCCCAAGATCTTTGCACAGAATTTTGATCAGTTACTGGGACAGGTAGTATGAGAAAACTCAATAAAAATGCTGTTTGTGGAAGAAATGCACAAACTAAATTTACAGCAAGTTGAGAATGCCTTTTGACTCAAATTAATTTCACTCAACTCCTAAAACTACTTGGGGAAGTATGTGGAGAAATTATCAAGACTCCTAAATCTCATCAATATTTTTCACTTTGCCTTTATATCTGGGATGTTCTCGCATCTAGTTTGTAGAAGTGAAATTGTATATAATTATGTTAAATAAATAAATTATCTTTGGCTATATCCTGTTGGTATTGGCAGGATACTTGGTTGCATGAACATGCTACCCACACCTTTAGCTATTATCTATGATATCAGGCTAAGTAATTGGGAGTCCAGTCATGATACAGCTTACACACCTGACTCTCAGGTATTTTTAAAGGAAAACATGCACAAACATTATTCTGATCTGCCCCACAATCTCTACTTTTATTTTAACCTTAAAAAATTAGCAGGTCTGCAATACAACACAGGTGCTAAATCAGAATCAAGTACCTTCACTCATCTTATAGCCAATCATATATTTATATTAAAAGTCAAGTGACTACTTAATTAGGGGAAAATGGTAGAACTCCAGGCTTAATTGCCTCAAAATTGTTTTCATTACTCAGAAGAAAAATTATAGTTTATTGAAAATATCCATCAACTCTTCACCACATTGGCAGTCTGGGCATACAAATGTCAAATTTACATGCATCTGGAAAGGAAATAACCAGCCCCAAGCTTTGTGTTTACTTAAACAGCAAGTCCAAATAATTTATTGATGGGAAATACTGATGAAAGAAAATAAAATAGAATATTGTTCTCCCAAAAAATCAGCATGCTTTCTACTATTACCAACTTAGAATTCATCACTGTTAGATATAGCAGTAACGGTTCAAATATTCTCCACTGAATAAAATGAAATTCCAGCATGATCTGTAACAACAACATTGCAATCAAGTCATAAAGATGTATATTTCTGAATATTTATTTTTCTTTCCTCAAGAGAGTAATGCTGTTTTGGTAACTGAAAAACAGCGACTCTATGTTTCTCTGTCTCTCATTTAGCATATAGGGGGTGATTCTCCCAGCCCGCTGCGCTGTTCGAGTAGTGCAGCAGACCAGGAGACATCAGTGGGGGCTATTTCATGGACTTCCCACTGGGCGTCACGGCCTCCGCAAGTCTCCAAGGCTAAGATTCCCAGCGTAATCAGCTCCGCACCAGAAATTGGCACGGAGCTGATTACAGTATGGAAATCGCTATTTACATTTCATAGAAACATAGAAAAACTAGAGCACAATACAGGCCCTTCAGCCCACAAAGTTGTGCCGAACATGTCCCTACGGGTCATTAGCGGGTCTCCAGGCCTGCTGGCATTCCCCCCACCCCACCCCCCCTCCCAAGTTGGGACAGGCTACCGAACACCACTAGAGGGAAGAGAGGCCATTGAGGTCCCCCCCAGGAGGTCAGGGATAAGGGAGGGCCTGGGCAGTGCCAGCCTTGCCCCCTCGGCACTGCCCACCAGGTGGGGGTCAGGGGAAAGAGAGCAGGACATAGGAGCTGGCCCAGGGAGGTGGGAGGTCTGCTATCGGGGGGAAGGGGGGATTGAAAGGCCAACAATGGAGGGTTGCGGGGCTGGCCAGCGATCTGAAGGCTGGTAATGCGGGGCCACTGCACATGCACCCATCTCCGTACTGACAGATCGGCATATGAGCAGTGGCCCGCTCGCTGCTATGCTGCCAGAATCTCAGGCGGGGATAGGCCCCATCCCCAAATTTTCAGAGTGAATCACACTAGGGTACTCTGTGATGCACAGTGTCGGAGATTCATTCTGGAAATCACGCCAAAAAAACTAGGAGGATTTACTCTCATTTTTCTGCACATTGGGAACTTAGAATTTTTTGGGAGAATCCTGGCTATATTTTTTTAAAATCAATGCAACTTCCTAATGTGGCTAAGTTTCAAGTCTTTGGAATATCAAAACACCAAATACCTCAAATTTCAAGAAAGCGAAATGTTAGATGAAAAAGTAAACGAAACTCCTTCAGAATGTGCATAAATATGGCAGTGACATTCAACCCTTTTGACCACTGTATAACTATATCACCCATTTCGATTAAGAGATAGGGATTAAAAAGGTTCCAGATTTGTCCCCTGTACTGCAGAAACAATTTCAGCCATAACAGATGTCGACTTGGCCTATGTTGGAGCCGGGGAAATAAAAAACTGTTCCAGCTCCATATCCAGCAAATGCGACAAGTAAATGCAAGCTTATGCAGGTGGTGTTGAATGATGACAGACTATGAGATCATTTAAGAATTTATTCATCAGTGTGACACGAGTGCTAAAACAATCCTGATATCAGAAGCGTTTGGTGTTAGCACTCGTGCCTTATTGATATACAAATGATCACCTTCAGATAAAACGCAAATTACTGGGACACAGATTAATAATTTACATGCTCCTTTGATAGTCCTATATGATAACCCTTGAGGTCCACAGAGAATCACGGATTGATCTTCCTGTGGGGCTTATTGAGTACAAGTTTCTGCGTTTTATAAGGCAGGCCCGGGGCTGGACCTGCTTAACTATAGTCCCAGGCAGGGATTTATTGAGTCAACACCACAGTAGTGGTTTTACTTTGCATTCTGTAATAAACTATGTTCTTCTCCAGTTGGGCTTCCTGAGTCATTGCATTATATAATACCTGCATTCCAGGCAGCGTAAAGACAACAAGCTTGGCCATTCAGACAAAACAGGGCTGCAATTAAGAATTAAGTCAACTGATGAAACTTCTTTTTTAATTCAAAATTATATTTCACAAAACATAAAACTACCACCAGCACAGGTTTTCCCCTTACCCCATATCATACTTTCAGAATAAATTTCAAAGTAAGATACTCTGTCGGAGAGTCAGTGCAGACTCGATGGGCCGAATGTCCTCCTTCTGCACTGTAGGGATCCTATGAAAGTTTGAACTGTAGAAAAATTGGGGCATTTGGTATAAATAACCCTCATGTAAATGCAACTCAAACAAGCCTGGGTTTATTGCACTTAAAAGGTAGCCCCAGTTTCTGTTGCAAGGTTAGAGTCAAAGGTTAATGGAGCCGGGAGTCTGGTGAAAGAGTCGTAAAACTCCTTGAGCCAAATAAATTATACATCTGGGTTACAATCAAAAAATTGCAACTGTATGTAAAATAACTTGTTGCATTTGCATTTCTGATTGAACCAGCCCAAAACATGCCACTTTACCACAGAGACAGTGATTCAGAGTGAAGCCCAGGTTAGAAGGTTTTTTTGTTTCACATATGTTTGCTGACAGAAGCAAGTAGTTTAATTTAGGAACTGAGGCACTTGCAGTTTTAGTCTAGACATAGGGTGCAGCTCACTGAGTTGGGAAAGCTGAGAAAATAAATGTTAGTCAATCGCTCTGCATTTTAAGCAGAAAAAATATTAAATCCATCATGTGGAATTTCGGTGGGGCTCCATATCAGTTTGGACTTGGGGGGGGGGGGGGGAAGAAGCTGGAGGATTTGCTCCAGCTTGCAGAAATCTACAGTGGTCCTCAGAGTCTTGTGTATGGGAAGGCAAATGGGTGTCTGCCAGCAAAGAAGGAACTGAGGCAGTCATGATCTGTAAAGGGAAAAGTCCACGGTTCGCATAGCTAAAAGACTATTGGGAGCTCTTCCCACCCCACCCCCACCCCCCCCCTCCCTTGGAATCTAACCTTGGAGGATAGCTGGAATACTGAGAAGAATTGTAGTGAATCTGGAGGGCTGTGGCATATGTTTAGGCTCATCCCAGGAAATGTAACATTTGTAATATAAGGGAATAAAAAGTGGGCCTGAGTTTATAGCTTAAGTAATTCTAAACTATGGTGTTAAGTTAATAGTACTTAATTCAATTATATTTAATTTTTTATAATACAATAAAATTTATTTGTTTAAAAACTAAAAATTGTGGCGGTTTGACCTGTGCGCTCAGATTTCTCTTTAAATGTTAACAGTCTCTAACAAGATCGTAACAGCGTAGACACATTTGTCCATGTATATGTTTCTCACAGAATCGTTAAATGTTGATCAAGAATAAGAATATCACATTGTATTCATGGAATGCATCACAGCCATCTGGGGTTGTACTCCTTGTTAGAACATAGAACATAGAAAGCCACAGCACAAACAGGCCCTTCGGCCCACAAGTTGCGCCGATCACATCCCCACCTCTAGGCCTATCTATAGCCCTCAATCCCATTAAATCCCATGTACTCATCCAGAAGTCTCTTAAAAGACCCCAACGAGTTTGCCTCCACCACCACCGACGTCAGCCGATTCCACTCACCCACCACCCTCTGAGTGAAAAACTTACCCCTGACATCTCCTCTGTACCTACCCCCCAGCACCTTAAACCTGTGTCCTCTCGTAGCAACCATTTCAGCCCTTGGAAATAGCCTCTGAGAGTCTACCCTATCCAGACCTCTCAACATCTTGTAAACCTCTATCAGGTCACCTCTCATCTTTCGTCTCTCCAGGGAGAAGAGACCAAGCTCCCTCAACCTATCCTCATAAGGCATGCCCCCCAATCCAGGCAACATCCTTGTAAATCTCCTCTGCACCCTTTCAATGGCTTCAACATCTTTCCTGTAATGAGGTGACCAGAACTGCGCGCAGTACTCCAAGTGGGGTCTAACCAGGGTCCTATAAAGCTGCAGCATTATCTCCCGACTCCTAAACTCAATCCCTCGATTAATGAAGGCCAGTACGCCGTACGCCTTCTTGACCGCATCCTCCACCTGCGAGGCCGATTTAAGAGTCCTATGGACCCGGACCCCAAGGTCCTTCTGATCCTCTACACTGCTAAGAATGGTACCCTTCATATTATACTGCTGCTTCATCCCATTGGATCTGCCAAAATGGATCACCACACACTTATCCGGGTTGAAGTCCATCTGCCACTTCTCCGCCCAGTCTTGCATTCTATCTATGTCTCGCTGCAACTTCTGACATCCCTCCAAACTATCCACAACACCACCTACCTTGGTGTCATCAGCAAACTTACCAACCCATCCCTCCACTTCCTCATCCAGGTCATTTATGAAAATGACAAACAGCAAGGGTCCCAGAACAGATCCCTGGGGCACTCCACTGGTCACTGACCTCCATGCAGAGAAAGACCCCTCCACAGCCACTCTCTGCCTTCTGCAGGCAAGCCAGTTCTGGATCCACAAGGCAACAGCCCCTTGGATCCCATGCCCTCTCACTTTCTCAAGAAGTCTTGCATGGGGGACCTTATCGAACGCCTTGCTGAAGTCCATATAGACCACATCCACCGCTCTTCCTTCGTCAATGTGTTTGGTCACATTTTCAAAGAACTCAACCAGGCTCGTAAGGCACGACCTGCCCTTGACAAAGCCGTGCTGACTACTCTGTGCTATCTTTAAACTTGAGCCTCTGTTACATGGATATGAGTCATGATGTGGAGATGCCGGCGTTGGACTGGGGTAAACACAGTAAGAAGTTTAACAACACCAGGTTAAAGTCCAACAGGTTTATTTGGTAGCAAAAGCCACACAAGCTTTCGGAGCTCTCAGCCCCTTCTTCAGGTGAGTGGGAATTCTGTTCACAAACAGAGCTTATAAAGACACAGACTCAATTTACATGAATAATGGTTGGAATGCGAATACTTACAACTAATCAAGTCTTTACGAAACAAAACAATGTGAGTGGAGAGAGCATCAGGACAGGCTAAAAAGATGTGTATTGTCTCCAGACAAGACAGCCAGTGAAACTCTGCAGGTCCACGCAACTGTGGGAGTTACAAATATTGTGACATGAACCCAATATCCCAGTTGAGGCCGTCCTTGTGTGTGCGGAACTTGGCTATCAGTTTCTGCTCAGTGACTCTGCGCTGTCGTGTGTCGCGAAGGCCGCCTTGGAGAACGCTTACCCGAATATCAGAGGCCGAATGCCCGTGACCTGCAGAGTTTCACTGGCTGTCTTGTCTGGAGACAATACACATCTTTTTAGCCTGTCTTGATGCTCTCTCCACTCACATTGTTTTGTTTCGTGAAGACTTGATTAGTTATAAGTATTCGCATTCCAATCATTATTCATGTAAATTGAGTCTGTGTCTTTATAAGCTCTGTTTGTGAACAGAATTCCCACTCACCTGAAGAAGGGGCTGAGAGCTCCGAAAGCTTGTGTGGCTTTTGCTACCAAATAAACCTGTTGGACTTTAACCTGGTGTTGTTAAACTTCTTACTGTGTTTACCCCAGTCCAACGCCGGCATCTCCACATCATGACTCATATCCATGTAACAGAGGCTCAAGTTTAAAGATAGCACAGATTTATGGAATAAAAGACTTCACACTCAGTGAGCTGGAGCAACAAAATGTATATTGAGTTTTGGCAGTCAACTTTAATATTGACGAACAATACTGAGCCAACAATCCTGGTCAGAAGAACACAGGATGAGAATTAAAACAATGTCACACTGGTGCAAGTCGGGGAGGATCTAATGAAGTTATGGTCGAGGTGAAATACTGGAGTGGTTAAGTGGAGCTTTTTTTCTGCAGCCATTCATTTATACACCACAGCAAAGAAACAGGTCACATGACCCAAGCCATTCATCTCAGAATTTAGCCACTAATCTAGTTTTTGCTCCCCATTGTATTTAAGTATTTCTGTTATAAAAGTGTGTGTCTGTTTATCAGCTTTTTTAAAAAACTTTAATTGTGCATTTTCATTTTTTTGTAGAAAGAGTCCAGTCAGCTGGTAACCCAGTCGATCCACAAAAGCCTGACTTCCAAACCTCAAGTTTGCTTTAACACCAGCCACTGGAAGTGGATGATGGGGTAGAGGGGAGTGGCGAATGGAGCAAACTGCTTAACTGTTGTTGGATTTGTAGCCACCTATCCAACGCATCTGTTTATTTAATATCCTTTATTTTCAAGAAGCTCTCAATATCCAAAAGATAGCCCCCTAAAATCAAAACAAGCCCTCAAAAAAAAATTCTTCAGGCTCACAGGATGCCTTCTTAGAAACACCAAGTTGTTTGTCGAATCTTTTTGCTAACAATAATTTCTAGGATCAAAGAAAATAAAAACTTGAGCCAAGAGTTAAAGATCAAGTACATCATTTGACCAATAACTGATTACTGCAGCATACATGATTCAACATTAATTATAGTCCTTGTCTAATTTATTGGAATATTTCCCATCATATAAAACAGCATGACCAGCAGTACAAAAGAAATTCTCCTCCACAATATTGGAAAATCAACCAGAGGTCAGAATTATATGGGAAGGCATGCTCCTCAATCCTGGAAAGTCAATTCCATTCAATATGCAACAAGTATACCCACTTCAACAAATATCACTGCAGTATTTCCCTTCCATTTTATTACCAATAACAATTTTATGAATGTCACTGCAGATTAATTATTTCTAAGTAGTAGTTATTCAATGTTTCTGAAAGCCACCCTACAGATCCCCCCCCCCCCCGCCCCCGCCCCCGCCGCCCCCCACACCCAAGTGTCATCCAATACTCTGCCTATGTTGTCAAAACTCACATCTGATTAATGGTCAGAGAGATGTTACTGAAGGGTTAATAGCATTTTCACTGGATTCCAACATGGACTCCACACATCCAGAAATGGTGGAAGGGGCAAAAGAATCTAGCAAAAATAGTGAATGTAAAAAAAAAATTTGATTAGGCAGATCGACATCCCCTCAGGCAGGAGATCTGTAATTGTATTTATATTTGAAAGCCAGCTCCTGGTCCTACCGCTATAAAACTAGTCATAATTGCAGGAAAGTTTCTGCAAGAACCAGACAAACATTAAAAGCAGGATCATTGTTGGGCCAGTTTAACCCCATTAATTTCTACCTTGCCGACACAAACCTTGATCTGTTATCGGAACAGCGGATTACTCCAGAAGTGGAAACTTCAAGAGTGCATGCTGGAATTACTTCCACATTTTATGAAAACATTTAAAAAGTCTCTTCTACTCTGAACTTAGGATTTCTCCTCAGAAAACACCATTGCTCTCGCGGTACAAATCAAATTCAGTCCTGCAGCTAGTCAAATGCAAGTCAATTTTGTCTCAGATAGGTATTTTCTAACTATACAGCAAAAGCCACTTCAGTGCATATTTCAACTGACATGTTCAGTAATATATGCTGAGAGCAGCAATCTTTTAAATCCTATCCCCAGAGGCCACAAACAAAACTATATATCAACACGTGGTTTCACAAGAAGTTATCAAGCGAGGCCATTCTCCCATGATCTGTGAAAGATAGATAATGAGTATCGTCTTAAACAGGCAAGGCTTCAGTTTGCCCTCGTGACCTGCAATATCAATGGTGCTTTTACAGTTTTATGACTGGGAGCTGTTTCTCCAAATCTCTCTCCATGAAAATGGAAATATGAATACTTGTTCTGAATGTTGCCCAGTGCTCCAGTGTGTCTGGCCAACCCTAGTCTAATATTTTTATTCAAGTTATTGTGTGGCCTAAATAGATCAATCATTTTCTGTGTTACTAACCCAACAGGGCAACATCATTTCTCCAATTTATTAGCCAATGTTAGTTCAGTTCCTTATGCATTTCATTTGTGGTACCTTCACTGCAAGTGTAACAGGCTATATTCCATGCTGACATTCAAATCAATACAGCACAGCTAAATTGGAGGTTAAGTTCCTTCCAATGTTGAAAGTTATACTGAGTTTTGCTCGTGATACCTTGTCCAGAAACAATTATTACATTCACTGTACAACACTTGACGTGAATGCAAGCCAATTGCAAATGGTGGCAGTCGATGCATTTTGCGGATAAAACATATCCATAAAGCAGATGAATAAATTTCCCATCAGACCCAAGTGATTGTGTACCTGCCCTAATTGTGTACCTGCCATAATCAATCTATTCAGCAAAATATTAAAGCCTTGTGATTGCAGTAAACATTCAATGTGCTTGCTGAATTACAACCCATTGTCTCCAAATAAAATTTTCAACAGTAATTACTAAATTCACTATTATTTGTTAAACTAAATTTAATGGTACAATAAATAGAATTCTGTCTCAAAAAGTAAAAATTGGAGTGAAGCAACTGCAGCTATATTGCATTAAGAAACTTCTGAAACCTCAGATAAAAGCAGCCCTTGCACAGCTTGCAAAAAGATAGAGTGGGACTCAAATTTGAACATTGTCTGTCAATTGCTTTCAGCACCCAATTGTTATATCAAATAGCTTCCTGTCCCACAAAGTTTATTTAACAATATGACACTGCAAGTTAAAATGTAATAACATCCCAAAAATAAAGAGTTGCAGATGCCATTAATTTTTCATGTTGGCAACCACCAATGCTGTTTAACTACAAAGTGAGCTCTGAACCCCCATCTCCTCTCTATCAAGTATCAAAATCCATATCTGTAATGTGATCTGGTCCCAACCCTAAATGCTCACCTAGCAAAGATTACACTCATACATGCTTTCTTCACTCGGAGACTCAATCACTCCGATGCTCTCTTTGTGGATGCAACCTTCCAGAGACAGCAGCCCTCTATATTGTCACTGCGCTTCTCATACAATGTACAAAGTGGTCCGCCATAGATAACTGTGCATCAGTCGACCTTTGAAGCCTTGAAAATTCCTGAACAGGTCCCATGCTAATAACCTGCGTTCTTTGTGCAGGGCCTATTCCAGACATCATCAATCCACAACTTCACTCGATGCTCACACATTCAACAGTTGCCATGGACATGAACAAAATCTCCTGCAGGAAAATTCATTTTCAACACAGTTTCATGTTTGAAAATTACCACTGGCTTTAATTTTGGTCTGTCAGCCAATACAGGATCGTACCACCATGATTCTTAAATTCTTGCATCCAGTTGTTTTCCCTGCAACTGCTTTCAAAACTTGCCCCTCCACAGTTCAGGACATATTGAAATGCATGATGTTTCATCCATGTTGCCAATGTGACACAGGGTGGTCCTATTTACCGCTGTCAAATGATGAGTCACTGGAAACAGGTAATTTTGGCATTGAGCTTTTGGAACATAGAAAAGCGACAGCACAAACAGGCCCTTCGGCCCACAAGTTGCGCCGAACATGTCCCTACCTACTAGGCTTACCTATAACCCTCTATCTTACTAACTTCCATGAACTTACCCAAAAGTCTCTTAAAAGACCCTATCGAATCTGCCTCCACCACCACTACCGGCAGCCGATTCCACGCACCCACCATCCTCTGAGTGAAAAACCTACCCCTAACATCTCCTCTGTACCTACTCCCCAGCACCCTAAACCTGTGACCTCTTGTGGCAACCATTTCAGCCCTGGGTAAAAGCCTCTGAGAATCCACTCTATCAATACCTCTCAACATCTTATACACCTCTATCAGGTCACCTCTCATCCTTCGCTTCTCCAAGGAGAAAAGACCTGGCTCTCTCAACCTATCCTCATAAGGCATGCCACCTAATCCAGGCAACATCCTTGTAAATCTCCTCTGCACCCTTTCTATGGCTTCCACATCCTTTCTGTAATGAGGCGACCAGAACTGGGCACAGTACTCCTGGTGGGGTCTGACCAGGGTCCTATACAGCTGCAGCATTATCTTCCGATTTCTAAACTCAATTCCTCTATTGATGAAGGCCAGTATTCCATACGCCTTCTTAACCACAGCCTCTACCTGCGACGCTGCTTTGAGCGTCTTATGAACCCGGACCCCAAGATCCTTCTGATCTTCCACACTGTCAAGCATCTTACCCTTAATATTATATCCTTTCATCCTATTCGACCTGCCAAAATGAACCACCACACACTTATCTGGGTTGAAGTCCATCTGCCACTTCTCCGCCCAGTCTTGCATCTTATCTATGTCTCGTTGCAACTGCTGACATCCCTCTACACTATCCACAACACCACCAACCTTTGTGTCATCAGCAAACTTGCCAACCCATCCTTCCACTTCCTCATCCAGATCATTTATAAAAATCACAAAGAGCAAGGGTCCCAGAACAGATCCCTGGAGCACTCCACTGGTGACCGACCTCCATGCTGAAAAAGACCCATCTACAACCACTCTTTGCCTTCTGTGGGCAAGCCAGTTCTGAATCCACAAGGCAATGTCCCCTTGTATCCCATGCCCCTTCACTTTCTCAATAAGCCTTGCATGGGGCACCTTATCAAACGCCTTGCTGAAATCCATATAAACTACATCTACCGCTCTTCCCTCGTCCATGTGTCTAGTTACATCTTCAAAAAATTCAATTAGGCTCGTAAGGCATGATCTGCCTTGGACAAAGCCGTGCTGGCTATTTCTGATCATACTATTCCTCTCCAGATGTTCATAAATCCTGCCTCTCAGGATCTTCTCCATCAACTTACCAACCACTGGGGTTAGACTCACTGGTCTATAATTTCCCGGGCTATCTCTTCTCCCTTTCTTGAATAACGGAACCACATCCGCAATCCTCCAATCCTCCGGAACCTCTCCCGTCTCCATTGATGACGCAAAGATCATCGCCAGAGGCTCAGCAATCTCTTCCCTCGCCTCCCACAGTAACCTGGGGTACATCCCATCCGGTCCTGGCGATTTATCTCACTTGATGTTTTTCAAAAGCTCCAACACATCCTCTTTCCTAATGTCCATATGCTCAATCTTCTCAAGTCTGCACTGCAACTACCAAGATCCTTTTCCACTGTGAATACTGAAGTAAAGTATTCATTGAGTACCTCTGCTATTTCTACCGGTTCTATACAGATATTCCCACCGTCACATTTGATAGGTCCTACTCCTTCACATCTTATCCTCTTGCTCTTAACATACTTGTAGAATGCCTTGGGGTTTTCCTTTATCCTGTCTGCCAAGGCCTTCTCATGACCCCTTCTTGCTCTTCTAATTTCCCTCTTAAGTTCCTTCCTACTAGTCGTATACTCTTCTAGATTTCTAACATTACCTAGCTCCCTAAACCTTTTGTTGGCTTTTCTTTTCTTCTTGACTAAATTCGTTACAGCTTTCGTGCACCATGGTTCCTGTAACCTACCATAACTCCCGTCTCATTGAAACGTTGCTGTGTAGAGCTCCAGACAAATTTTCCTTGAAAATTTGACACATTACTTCTGTACATTTCCCTGAGAAAACCTCCTTCCAATTTATGCCTCTAATTTCCTGCCTAATAGCCTCATAATTGCCCTTACTCCAAATAAACACTTTCCTAGCTTGACTGATCCTATCTCTCTCCAATGCTGATGTAAAGGAGATAGAGTTATGATCACTATCCCCAAAATGCTCTCCCACTGAGAGATCTGACACCTGCCCAGGTTCATTCTCTAATACCAAATCAAGTACAGCCTCTCCTCTTGTAGGCTTATCCACATACTGTGTCAGGAAGCCCTCCTGAACACACCTAACAAACTCCTCCCCATCTAAACCCCTTACCCGAGGGATATTCCAATCGATATTTGGGAAATTAAAATCTCCCATCACGACCACTCTGTTATTATCACATCTCTCCAGGATCTGCTTCCCAATCTGCTCCTCCACATCCCTGCTACTATTGGGCGGCCTATAGAAAACACCAAGTAAAGTTATTGACCCCTTCCTATTGCGAACCTCCACCCACAGAAATTCCGTAGACAATCCCTCTGTGGCGTCCATCTTTTCTACAGCCGTGACATTATCCCTGATCAACAGTGCCACTCCCCCACCTCTTTTGCCTCCTTCCCTGTCCCTCCTGAAACATCTGAAACCCGGCACTTGAAGTATCCAGTCCTGTCCGAGATAACCAAGTCTCTGTAATGGCCACCACATCACATTTCCAAGTCGTGATCCACACTCTAAGCTCATCCACTTTGTTCACTACACTCCTTGCGTTAAAATAAACACATCTCAACCCTTCGGTCTGAGCGCTCCCCTTCTCTGTCACCTGCGTATCCTCCCTCTCTCACTGTCTACAAGCCCCTTTTATTTTTAAGCTAACCTCCTCTCTCCCAGTCACCTCATTTTGATTCCCACCCCCCAACCATTCAAGTTTAAACACTCCCCAGTCGCCTTAGCAAACCTTCCCGCCAGGATATTGGTCCCCCTGGGATTTAAGTGAAACCCGTTCTTTTTGTACAGGTCGCACCTGCCCCTAAAGAGGTCCCAATGATCCAGGAACCTGAATCCCTGACCCCTGCTCCAATCCCTCAGCCACGCATTTATCCTCCACCTTATTCCGTTCCTTCCCTCACTGTCTCGTGGCACAGGCAGCAATCCCACGATTACTACCTTTGCGTTCCTTTTTCTTAACTCTCTACCTAACTTCCTATATTCTCCCTTCCCCTTTCCTGCCTATGTCAGTGGCACCAGTATGGCTCCTCTCCCTCCCACTTCAGGATTTCTTGGGTACGGTCAGAAACATCCCTGATCCCGGCACCATTTCCTTGCCATTTGAAAAATCCTGATCTATTCTTTGACAGGACATGCGTGTCATTGGCGAGGCCAACATTTATTGCCAATCCCTTATTGTCCTTGAACCGCTGCAGTCCATGTGGTGTAGATACATCCACAGTGCTATTAGGGAGGGATTGCTCCATCAACAGTGAAGGAACAGCGATATATTTCCGTGACAGGATGCTATGTGGCTTGGAAGAGAACTGGCAAGTGGTGGTGTTTGTTCACATCTGCTGCCCTTGTCTTTTGAGGGACTAAAGGTCATGGGTTTGGAAGGTGCTGCCAAATGAGCTTTGGTGAGTTACTGCAGTACATCTTTAGATGGTGCACACGGCTGCCACTATGCATGGGTGGTGGAGGGAGTAAGTGTTTAAGTTGGTGGATGGGCTGCCAATCAAGTGGGTGCTTCGTCCTGGATGGTGTCAAGCTTCTTGAGTGTTGTTGAATCTGCACTCACCCAGATAAGTGGAGCATATTCCATCACACTCCTGATTTGAACCTGACGGATTGTGAACATCCTTTGGTGAGTCAGGAAGCCAGTTACTTGCCATATAATTCCCAGCCTCTCAATTGCTCTTGTCATGACAGTATTTATATGGTTTGTCCAGTTCAATTTCTGCTCAATGGTCACTCTCAGGATGCTGATGAGGAGGATTGAGCGACGGTGATGCCATTAAATGTCATGGGGAAATTGTTAGGTTCTCTCTTGTTTGGAATAGCCATTGCCTGACACTTAAATGGCAAGTAACATTTGCACTACACATCAGCCCAAGCCTGACTGTTGTCCAGGTTTTTAATGCATACAGACACGGACTCTTTCGGTATCTGAACTAGGTTCTGCTGCAGCACAAGGCACTTTCATTCCATAAAGCTGCGATACCAAGTAGCTGTTGCACTGAAAACTTTGCTGGACACGGGGTCTGATTTGGCCCACATCAAGTATATATGTACACAGTGCATTTAGAACATAGAACATAGAAAGCCACAGCACAAACAGGCCCTTCGGCCCACAAGTTGCGCCGATCACATCCCCACCTCTAGGCCTATCTATAGCCCTCAATCCCATTAAATCCCATGTACTCATCCAGAAGTCTCTTAAAAGACCCCAACGAGTTTGCCTCCACCACCACCGACGTCAGCCGATTCCACTCACCCACCACCCTCTGAGTGAAAAACTTACCCCTGACATCTCCTCTGTACCTACCCCCCAGCACCTTAAACCTGTGTCCTCTCGTAGCAACCATTTCAGCCCTTGGAAATAGCCTCTGAGAGTCTACCCTATCCAGACCTCTCAACATCTTGTAAACCTCTATCAGGTCACCTCTCATCCTTCGTCTCTCCAGGGAGAAGAGACCAAGCTCCCTCAACCTATCCTCATAAGGCATGCCCCCCAATCCAGGCAACATCCTTGTAAATCTCCTCTGCACCCTTTCAATGGCTTCAACATCTTTCCTGTAATGAGGTGACCAGAACTGCGCGCAGTACTCCAAGTGGGGTCTAACCAGGGTCCTATAAAGCTGCAGCATTATCTCCCGACTCCTAAACTCAATCCCTCGATTAATGAAGGCCAGTACGCCGTACGCCTTCTTGACCGCATCCTCCACCTGCGAGGCCGATTTAAGAGTCCTATGGACCCGGACCCCAAGGTCCTTCTGATCCTCTACACTGCTAAGAATGGTACCCTTCATATTATACTGCTGCTTCATCCCATTGGATCTGCCAAAATGGATCACCACACACTTATCCGGGTTGAAGTCCATCTGCCACTTCTCCGCCCAGTCTTGCATTCTATCTATGTCTCGCTGCAACTTCTGACATCCCTCCAAACTATCCACAACACCACCTACCTTGGTGTCGTCAGCAAACTTACCAACCCATCCCTCCACTTCCTCATCCAGGTCATTTATGAAAATGACAAACAGCAAGGGTCCCAGAACAGATCCCTGGGGCACTCCACTGGTCACTGACCTCCATTTCTGGTGATGTAGTAACAATTCTGATGATTCGAGGACCCATTACGATGCATGTTTCTTAAGATGCAACCAGTGACTGGTTCCAGTTCTCACGCTGCATTTAGTCTTGGGGAGATTCCTCCTTCTTCCATTCTCACACCAGTTTTTCATGGCACCAAATTCCCTCGTTGCGATACAATTATTTGGTGAGTTAGTAAATGTTATGATTTTTGGCCTGAAACCAGCATTGTACTTAATTCCTTTTTGCTCAAGAACCCAATTCTGTTTTTCAATCGCCACACTCCTTTAGCTCTATATGCGTGTATTTTAAACTACCATGCATCTTCTTGGTAACATGACCTGAATTGCCAGGCTTCACTAGTGGCAGAAAGTTATTCAGTGCCGGTAGCAGCAGTCCCAGGACCACCAGCACTGACTAACATCTGCCACTAGATGGAAGCCATGATGTGGAGATGCCGGCGTTGGACTGGGGTAAACACAGTAAGGAATCTCACAACACCAGATTGAAGTTGGACTTTAACCTGGTGTTGTGAGACTTCTTACTAGATGGAACCCAGTACTACAGTGAGAGTTCAGAGCAACAGCCAGTAGCAGCAGAACTGAAGAACAAGAGGAACAAAGAGCAGAGAGTGGGAGGCAAGGCCGAGGGCAAAAGAAGAGGCAAGGCCAGGAGCAAGGGGAACAAGTTCTGAGGACAGGAATGGAAACATTGTGCATAAGATCATGCGAGCAGACAGACTACAAAATAGAAAACAGCACGAAAGTGAAACTACGTTAAGTGAGTCAATGTTAAGTGGGGATTTACTGTACAGCGTTTCTTCGTAGAAAGGGCTGAATTAAATGCCAAGCATAAATCTAAACATTAATTTTGGTGCCAAAAAGATGGGATTATTTTATATGCCATGGTCTTGCCACTTCCAATCTCGTCTCTGCACTCTCCCCCATTCCTATGAGCCACAGTACTGCTGATTTCTCTCTTCACCTCTTCTCTCTTAACCCCACCACTGGCAACAATGTTTTCTTTTAGACCCTAAGAATTTAACTCTTTGGCCAAACAGATTAGGTAAATTGGCCATGCTAAATTCTCCCTCAGTGTACCCGAACAGGCGCCGGAGTGTGGCGACAAGGGGATTTTCACAGTAACTTCATTGCAGTGTTAATGTAAGCCAACTTGTGACTAATAAACTTTACTTTGTGCATTCTCACCCCTGAATCTCTCCTTTAGTTCTGCCTGCACTCTTGTCATGTAGTGAAATCAAATGCAGTGAATGCTACCAATACCGCCTTGGTTGCGACCACCTAACCGAACATAGGTTAAGTCTTCCCAGCCTCCATATCACACTGTAAGATGCATGAAGGAATTAACAGCCACAACAAAAATTGAAATTACAATCTCCAAATTTAGAAAGGTAAACTAATTTTATATTGACAAAGCTCCAAAAGCTGAACTTTGAAAGTTCTGTAGTTACAAAATATATGTAACAAGTTTTAACGTCATGAATTTTCTTACTTACAAAATATACTTGGCAAGCAGAATAAGGATCCTCAGTATTTTCTATTCTGATGACAGTTTTATCATTTTGGAATAAAATGTCAAGTTATGTACTTCATATCTTAATCTGTTGATACAGATAGCCCTCACTTTAAGTCGCCCCACTTGATGTTATTCTTTAGGGCCAGTTTCTCCAATATACGCCATGAATCATCGCCCCTCCAGATCAGTGGAACAGTGCTGCCAGGAGGTGTATCTGCAACACAAAGAACTGGCTTGGCCAATTCACAGATCAGCTCTGCTTCTACCCGACTTGCTGCCTTGCCACTGCCCCACTTGCTGCTCCACTCCCGCCCTGTTTATTACCCTGCTGGCTAGCTCCTTCACCGGCTCACTCCAAATGGCTGGAAGCATTGCTCGAGGGGGAAAAGAAAAAACCCACCAGGGTTGGAGCAGGAGGGACACTCGCCAGGGGCCAGAGGCAGGAGGTGGGGGGGAAAGACTATGGATTTCTCATTCTGTGGTACCTTATCTATTTCCCTTAGATTGCTCTAAAGCACTTTGAGATGTTTTTACTATGTTAGGCATGTTATATAAATACAGACTTTTGATGCTGGTGCTGGAAGCGTGCTCTTCCAAAGTTGAAGTCAAGACATTTTCAAACAGAGTACACTAAACTTTATTATCCAAGTTAGTTGCCAATGCTGAATTCTAAATGTGGAAACTATTCTCTCCCTAGTACCCAGCTACTTTGTTTAAGAGCGGCGGGAAAAAAATAGCCGACTTCTAAACAAAGAGGTTCATCTCATCAGATTACATGAATTGGTGTGGCTCCAGACAAAGCAAAGTCCTGAGGTAAATAAGGCACCAGAACGTACAAGCTCTGATAGCAAGTAAAAAGGGAAACTGCCCATGTCCCTGCCTTCTCAGATTGGAGGATGTGATGAACAAAGCATCGTAGCTGTGAGGGACAGCTCGGTGGATAGGATATTAGGATGTAGATAGGCTGGAAAATTGGGCAGGGATCCTGGATTCAGGATTCAATCCTGGACCGGGGAGCGGCGCGGGCTTGGAGGGCCGAAGGGCCTGTTCCTGTGCTGTATTGTTCTTTGTTCTCCTCAGGAGAGACATTCAGCAGTTGGATTCCTTACTCTAAACAAATGAGATTCCATGGTGCAACTGAAACAATCTGCGTTTATATTTCTTTTTCAGAGAACTGTGAGAAAGGCAAAAAGATCTGAAGCTTTCCATCTTGCAACATTCTGTACTGGATGTCAGAGTAACCTCCAAAAAAGTCCTGCTGTTAATGCCTTTATGACACTACGTATGTGCTCACCTACTGAACCACCAGGAAATCTGCTGAAAAAGCTTTTGAAAAATTGCATTCATTTTGAACTATACTTTTAGGTAACAAAGAACCATCAACAAATAAATGAAAGCATTCTGTACTCATAGCAGTTAAGTTTCAAGTTAAAACCCATAATTCCTCAACTATCAGGAGCCAAGTGAAGTCACGCTGCTGCAGCACTAAATAGGAGACAATTTACCGAAAGATGGAGGGAAAGTAAATACTAAACTTCAACTTACATGTGCATCACTTCCAACTGGTAGGACCAAAGAGCATTGGACATCAACCCACTCGCTTGCACATCCAACTAATGTTTTCCTACCACAATAATTTATGCCATGTGTTTTCCAGTTACTGAAGCAGTTTGCCAGTAATACTTCCGAGGCCCAGTAATTTTAACAAATTAGGTAGCAAACGTAACATCAAAATAGGCTAACCCAATCCCATGTGAATGAAGTGCATTTATTTTCTAATGAATCTGCTAAGATGTTACAAGCACATTCTACTAATACCACAGCACTAAATTGCCTGACCATGACTGAAATATGCTCGCAGGAAATATGGCCTCAAAGAAGTTCAAAAAGCTGTTGAATTAAAACTTGAAATACAAAATGAACAAGTAATTAAGTGAAAACCTGCTGTAAGGATTCATCTGTAAGCTTATCCTGGTTTCCCACATGTACTTTCTGAAGAAAAGGGCAATGGCAAGCGATTGCAATGAGAGAAATGTCACTGAGCTGTTTGCATCGATATGCAATATATTTCTGTAGTCCTGGGCTTTGTGATGCTATCGAACTCACTCCTGTATCAGAAATACTTCGACAATCGGAAACATTAATTTGAATTGTGTTTCGATTCTTTGACGCAATTCTCTTAAGTACATCATCAGTGATCTGTCAAGAAACAAGAACACAAATAAGAGCTTTATTTTTGAAATTGTGCATTCAATAATTAATCCATCAATATCAAATTATCAATATCATAAACAATCTGTTTAATTTTCATCTCAGAAGTTCTACTTTGCAGGGCTGAAAGAAAACACGGTCTCTAGGGAGTGATCACTCAAAAGAAAGCTAATAAAATCTCTAATGGATATACCAACAGTTTCTGTTATCAAGTGTGAATATATTAAAATGTTGCATCATATAACGTATGTGTGATAAAATATTATTTCTTAGAACAAAAATGCCAACATTAAGCACTCCCAGAAAGTCCAAAGATGTGCGGGTTAGGTTGATTGGCCATGCTAAAATTGCCCCTTAGTGTCCTGAGATGTGTAGGTTAGAGGGATTAGCAGGTAAATGTGTAGGGATATGGGGATAGGGCCTGGGTGGGATTGTGGTCGGTGCAGACTTGATGGGCCGAATGGCCTGTTTCTGCACTGTAGGGTTTCTTTGATTTCTTTGAAAGGTGTAACAAAGGCAAAAACTGCACCCAGAGTAATGTCTCCTCCACTTTGGGCCCATCAAACTGTTTGAATGCAATAATCAACACTTTTCCATGCGAGCCACTCTCAACAGACGCTTCAGATTTTGGCTTCTTCCGCTTTGTGGACTGACCTCCAGGGGAAAGAATTCGATTCATAATGTCTAAATTCATGGAATATGTGACTAGCATATGGGACTGGATTCAATCTCAGGTCCCAGTGCTGGCTAACTACAATAATAAGTTCCAGCGTTGCTGTTCCTACAGATGGATTAAAATATACAATTTAAATTAGAGTTGAGAGCTAGAAAATATCTGTCTAGATTTTAACTGATTTCATTGATTTGATTTATTATTGTCACATGTATTAGTATACAGCGAAAAGTATTGTTTCTTGTACGCTGTACAGACAAAGCATACCGTACATAGAGGAGAAAAGGAGAGGGTGCAGACTGTAGTGTTACAGTCATAGCTAGGGTGTAGAGAAAGATCAACTGAAAGGTCATTGGAGAAACGTCTTCTGTTAAAAAGTACATTTCTGATGTTCAGTCCCCCCACCCGATTCTCTGCAAAGATGCCTGATCCTCACCCAACCTCAATTCAGCTTGCACAATCCAAGTTATTTGATCATCAAGAAATCAGGATATCAGCTAATCCAAGACATTCCAGTTCTCAGTTCTTAATTGTGTTCTTCAACTATGATAAAGAAGTTAAAGAAGTGAGATGATGATAACAAAAGCAAAATACGGAACTCCTATGTAATTGGGAAATCAAATCAAGCATTTGCAAGTGCAGGAAGAAGTTGGGATGTGGAACTAAATTGGACTAACAAAGCTATGAACAGCTGAACGGCCCCTGTCTGTGTTACAAGATTCGATGTTTGAACCGAAGCCCGTATAATTAGTAATATATGAACTTCTAATTTCATAGAATCATAGAATGATTACAATGCACAAGAAGGCCATTCAGCCCATCATGCCCATGCAAGTTCTACCAAGAAGAGCTCAGCAAGTCAAACTCCCCCAGCCTTGTCCACAACCCTGCAATTGTTTCCCCTTCAAGTACCTTTGCAATTCCCTTTAGAAAGGCGCAAATGAAACTGCCTCTACCACACACTCAGGCACTGAATTCCAGATCCTAACCACTCACGGCATGAAAATGTTTTCCTCATGTTGCCGCTGCTTCTTTTACCATTCACTTTAAACTGGTGCCCTCCATTTCTTAACACTTGCGTGAATAGAAAGTTTCCCCCTACCTATTCTGTCCAGACCCCCTAAATTTTGAATATCTCCATCAAATTCCCTCACTACCTTCACTTCTTTGAAAAGACAATGGCCCCAGCTTCTCCAATTTATTTATGTAACTCAAGTTCCTCATCCCCATAAAACTTTTCTTCACCCTCTCAGAAGCTGTACATTCTTCCTAAAGTGAGATACCCAGAACTGGACACAACACTCAACATTTGAGGCTGAGCCAACCTTTTGCAAAGATTTATCATAACTTCCTTGTTTTTGTACTCAATGCCTCGATTTATAAATTTTATCTGCCATCTGTATTTGCTCTTCCTGAAGTCTATCACAATCCTCTTCTTAGTTCACAATGCTTATAAATTTTGTATCATCTGCAAATTTCCAAATTGAACTCTGGACACCCAAGTCTAGATCATAAAGCAGTGGTCCTCGTGCTGACCCCTGAGAAAACCCAATGTATACTTTGCCCGGTCTAAAAAACAACCAATCATCACTATCCTGTTTCTTGTCACTCAACCAACTTCATAACCACTCTGCCACATTCCCTTTGATTCCATGATCTTCAACTTTGTTGGCTGGCCTATTAATATTTTCAGCCTGTTTTTTTGTTTAACTAAATTAACCAATCAATCTGCTATTTACATGTGACTTGCATCTTACTGGACGTGATCTGGAAGTGGAGTAAAAAGCGTGGATTTCTGATGATGCTAAATGGGTGAAAACAATGACTGTCTTCATGCAGCAAAACAGAAATGTCATATTCAGAATGACATTCATAAACTTAGCAAAATGACCTGTGCTAAATGGAAATGCTAAATCTGTGTCCAACTTCTAACTTAGAATCATAGAATCACTACAATGCAGAAGGAGGCCATTCGACCCATCAAGTCTGCACCGACACTCTAGACAGTGCATCTTAGAACCACAAAATACATACAGTGCAGAAAAGAGACTATTCAGCCCATCGAGCCTCCACCAACTCTCCGACAGAGCACCTTACCGAGGCCCACACCCCCACCTTATCCCCGCAACCCCATGCATTTACTCCGCTAATCCCCCGAACCTACACATCTTGGACACTAAGGCCAACTTAGCATCGCCAATCCACCTAACTTCCTCCAACCTAAAGCAGTTTCAGTCATTTGTTCTGGGCTCAGATAAAGCACTGTTACAATAAATAGTTTCCCTAATTTTAGTTTTGTTTTAACATTCTGTAATTGTTTGAAAGTTACTAACTGCTCCAAGTATTTTGCCAGCCATTTGAGGAAATCACGCGAAATAACAGTTTGATAAGTCAGGCACAATTTGGTTCCAGATTATTCTGTTCTCAGTGAATATAAGTATTCTTGCAAAGTTGCATTTACCACCCAATTAATTTTTATGGATGCAAATATGGAAGGACAAGTTTTATTTTCCCAAGTAATTAGAATTCAATTGTCACCTTCACAAAAACTATCTTGTGAATGATTCATCTATAACTGCAACTGTTAACTTTCTGAAAAAGTAAATTTTCTGAAAGGTTATAACCATACGACACTTCAGGAGAATACAACACAAAAGGAAGGATGAGTCAGAAATGTGAACAGAAACCTTACCCACACAACACCTCCACAGAGTTCAACCAATGAGCTACATAAACATGTCTTCAAAATAATGAAAATTAACAGGAATTATTGGCATTCAATTCAGAAATGTGCCTCAGTAAAGTGGGTTTAATAAGTACATAAGAGCAGGAATAAGCAATACAGCCTTTCAAGCCTACTCTGCCATTCCATAAGATCATGGTTGATATAATTTTGGCTTGAATTCCACTTTCTAGCTTGTTCCCCATAGCTCTCAACCCACCTAAAGTTTCCCTGCCCATCTCATCCTTGAATATATATGATTCAAGCTCCACAGCATTTGGAGCAAATAATTAGAAAGATTCATGATCCTCTGAGAAAAGAAAGTCCTCCTCATCCCAGTCTTAAATAAGTAAAAGCACAAACTGCTCTACCTTCCCTTGCAAGACAAGCCCCTTATCTCAGGAATCAACCTAGAGAGCCACCGCTGAACTACCTTTGATACAAGTATAACCCTCCTCAAATAAGGAGACCAAAGATGTATGAAGTCCTGCTGGTGTGGTCTCATCAATGCCTTGTACCGTCTTGGCAAGACTTTCCTACTTTTGTCTGAACGCACAAGCTATGAGCCATTTGGCCCCATCAGCTCACGCCACCATTCAATAGATCATAGCTGCTCTGATTGTGGTCGCAATGCCACTATCCTACCTAACCCCGATACCCCTCAAATATTTTTAAGGCAGAAGAAGATACCTCTACTACTCTCAGATAAAAGAGTTCCACAGATTCTCAATCCTGCAAGAAAAAAAGTTCTCATCTGTATTAAATTGAAAACCCTTTATTCCTTTATTTTTAAATTGTGTTCCTTAATTCTCGTCTCTCTTACAATGGCAAACATCCTTTTCGCATCCACTGTCAAGACCCCTCAGGATCTTATATGTTTCAATAAAATCACTTCTCATTCTTCCAAACTCCAATGGATTTGGCCCAATCTTTCCTCACAAGATAACTCCCTCATCTCAGGAATCAGTTGAAAGAACCTTTATTGAATTGAGTTGAATTCAATTATGTCCTTTCTTAAATAAGGAGGCCAAAACTGTACACAGTACTCCAAATGTGGTCTCACCAATGCCATGCACAATGCTAGAAAATTATCCTTACTTTTACATTCCATTCCCTTTATATTAAATGATAACATTCTATTTGCTTTCCTAATCACTTGTTATACTGCATACTAACTTGTTGTGATTCACATAACTGGACACCCAAATTCTCCATACCTCAAATCTCTCTCCATTCAGATTATATAGAACATAGAACATAGAACATTACAGCGCAGTACAGGCCCTTCGGCCCTCAATGTTGCGCCGACCTGTGAAACCAATCTAAAGCCCCTCTAACCTACACTATTCCAATATCATCCATATGTTTATCCAATGACCCTTTAAATGCCCTTAATGTTGACGAGTCCACTACTGTTGCAGGCAGGGCATTCCACGCCCTTACTACTCTCTGAGTAAAGAACCTACCTCTGACATCTGTCCTATATCTATCACCCCTCAATTTAAAGCTATGTCCCCTCGTGCTAGCCATCACCATCCGAGGAAAAAGGCTCTCACTGTCCATCCTATCTAATCCTCTGATCATCTTGTATGCCTCTATTAAGTCACCTCTTAACCTTCTCTCTAATGAAAACAGCCTCAAGTCACTCAACCTTTCCTCATAAGACCTTCCCACCATACCAGGCAACATCCTGGTAAATCTCCTCTGCACCCTTTCCAATGCTTCCACATCCTTCCTATAATGCGGCGACCGGAACTGTACGCAATACTCCAAGTGCGGCTGCACCAGAGTTTTGTACAGCTGCAACATGACATCATGGCTCTGAAACTCAATCCGTCTACCAATAAAAGCTAACACACTGTACGCCTTCTTTCTTTATTCTTCCTACCAAAATGGACAAACTCACATTTAGAACATAGAACATAGAAAGCCACAGCACAAACAGGCCCTTCGGCCCACAAGTTGCGCTGATCATATCCCTACCTCTAGGCCTATCTATAGCCCTCAATCCTATTAAATCCCATGTACTCATCCAGAAGTCTCTTAAAAGACCCCAACGAGTTTGCCTCCACCACCACCGACGTCAGCCGATTCCACTCACCCACCACCCTCTGAGTGAAAAACTTACCCCTGACATCTCCTCTGTACCTACCCCCCAGCACCTTAAACCTGTGTCCTCTCGTAGCAACCATTTCAGCCCTTGGAAATAGCCTCTGAGAGTCTACCCTATCCAGACCTCTCAACATCTTGTAAACCTCTATCAGGTCACCTCTCATCCTTCGTCTCTCCAGGGAGAAGAGACCAAGCTCCCTCAACCTATCCTCATAAGGCATGCCCCCCAATCCAGGCAACATCCTTGTAAATCTCCTCTGCACCCTTTCAATGGCTTCAACATCTTTCCTGTAATGAGGTGACCAGAACTGCGCGCAGTACTCCAAGTGGGGTCTAACCAGGGTCCTATAAAGCTGCAGCATTATCTCCCGACTCCTAAACTCAATCCCTCGATTAATGAAGGCCAGTACGCCGTACGCCTTCTTGACCGCATCCTCCACCTGCGAGGCCGATTTAAGAGTCCTATGGACCCGGACCCCAAGGTCCTTCTGATCCTCTACACTGCTAAGAATGGTACCCTTCATATTATACTGCTGCTTCATCCCATTGGATCTGCCAAAATGGATCACTACACACTTATCCGGGTTGAAGTCCATCTGCCACTTCTCCGCCCAGTCTTGCATTCTATCTATGTCTCGCTGCAACTTCTGACATCCCTCCAAACTATCCACAACACCACCTACCTTGGTGTCGTCAGCAAACTTACCAACCCATCCCTCCACTTCCTCATCCAGGTCATTTATGAAAATGACAAACAGCAAGGGTCCCAGAACAGATCCCTGGGGCACTCCACTGGTCACTGACCTCCATGCAGAGAAAGACCCCTCCACAGCCACTCTCTGCCTTCTGCAGGCAAGCCAGTTCTGGATCCACAAGGCAACAGCCCCTTGGATCCCATGCCCTCTCACTTTCTTAAGAAGTCTTGCATGGGGGACCTTATCGAACCCCTTGCTGAAGTCCATATAGACCACATCCACCGCTCTTCCTTCGTCAATGTGTTTGGTCACATTTTCAAAGAACTCAACCAGGCTCGTAAGGCACGACCTGCCCTTGACAAAGCCGTGCTGACTACTTTTGATCATACTAAACTTCTCTAGATGATCATAAATCCTGTCTCTCAGGATCCTCTCCATCAACTTACCAACCACTGAGGTTAGACTCACCGGTCGGTAATTTCCCGGGCTGTCCCTGTTCCCTTTCTTGAATATAGGGACCACATCTGCAATCCTCCAATCCTCCGGAACCTCTCCCGTCTCCATCGACGATGCAAAGATCATCGCCAAAGGCTCCGCAATCTCCTCCCTCGCCTCCCACAGTAACCTGGGGTACATCCCATCCGGTCCCGGCGACTTACCAACCTTGATGCCATTCAATAGTTCCAACACATCCTCTTTCTTTATGTCCACATGCTCGATCCTTTCTGTCCACCGCAAACCAGCAGTACAACCACCCAGATCCCTTTCCACCATGAAATTTCCCACATCATTTTCCATCAGCCAAATTTTTACTACTCGCTTAACCTATTATCCCTTTGTAGACTCCTCATGTGCACTTCACAACTTACTTTCCTACTTATCTTTGTGTATTCAGCAAATTTAGTAATATTTGGTTCCTTTATCCAAATCAGTGATATATTGAGGCCCCAGCACAGATCCATGTGGCACCCAGTCTTACATATTTCCAACCCAAAAGCAACCCGTTTAAGCCAATTCTGTTTCTTGTTAGCTAGCCAATCGTCTATGTTCGTATGTTATCCCTTAGGCCATGAGTTCCACTTTGTGTAGTAACCTTTGATGTGGCACTTTGTCAAATGCCTTCTGGAATTCTAAGTACACTGCATTCATAGATTCCCCATTATCCACATTGCTAGTTACTTCCTTCTCTTACGCAAAACCACATTGACTCTGCCATAACATCTTTAATAGTAGCTTCAAACATTTTCCCTACGAGAGATGTTAAACCAACTGGCCTTTTTGCTTTTTGTCTCCCTCCTTTCTTGAATAGAGGAGCCACATTTGGTATTTTCCAATCTGATAGGACCTTTCCAGCTTCAGGGGAATTTTGGAGAATTAAAAGCAATGCATCTACTATCTCGGCAGCCACTTCTTTTAAGACCCTAGGATGAAGTCCATCAGGACCTGAGGACTTATCAGCTTTCAACTCTAATAATTTTCTCAGTACACTTTCCCTGGTGATTATAATTGTTTTAATTTCTTTCCTCCTTTTCACCCCTTGATTCACAATTATTTCTGGGATGTTATTTGTATCCTCTACAGTGAACACAGATGTAAATAATAGTTCAATTCATCCAACATTTCCTTATCTTCCATTACTAATTCTCTGGACTTAATTTCTAGGGGAAAGAATAATCGCTTTACCTATTCTTTTCTTTTTTAAATACCTGTATTTAGTCTTGGTGTTTCCTCACAACCTACTTTCCAGAATCAAAGGAATTTTGGAAGATTACAACAAAATGCATCCAATTTCTCTGCAGCCACTTTTTTTAAGAATCAAGTCCATCAGGCCCTGGAAACTTGTTAGCCTTTACTCCCAGTTGGTTGCCGAGCACTTTTTTTCTGGTGATAGCAAGTTCCTCCCTCCCTTTTGCTCCCTGATCTTCGAATATTATTGAGTTGCTTTTCATGCCTTTATCTGGGAAGCCAGCTACAAAATAGTTGTTCAAAGTCCTCACCACTTCCTTGTTTCCCATTATTCCTTCCCAAGTCTCATCCTATAAGGAACCAACATTTACTTTAGCTGCCCTCTTCCTTTTCAAAATGTATAGAAGATCTTACCATCTGTTTCTATATTTCCTGCTAGTTTACTCTGAATCTATTTTCCCTTATTTTATTTTTATGAGTCATCTTTTACTAGTTTCCAATAATTTCCCAACCTTCTGACCTATTATAAATCTTCACAACATTCCTTGGCTCAATTCGAGGAAATGAAAATAGCAACAGGGTTCTCAAGTGTTTTAGAAAAGCTTCAATCAAGATAATTCTTTAAACAGAATGGCAAGCTCCCATTCCAACTGTTACTGATGCCTCCAGTCTTGCTTTTAGAAGCTACAGCTTTAAACATTGACTTTTACCTAAAATATGCCTTCAGAACTTACAAACCAACAATCCTTCACAAATCAAAGCCAATTATGTTCAGCTTTCAGCAAGTGACACTGGAGTATGACTAATTTAATGATTGATGAGACGCAAGAAAATTTCAGCAGGTTTAAAATCATGCTTACAACAACTGACAGAACCAGGGACTTGGACTGAGCATTCAGGGGCAACACAGAAACAGGAGCAGGGCATTAAGCACCCATCCCCCAAAGCCTCTTCAGTCATTCAATTAAAACAGAGCTAATCTGTGTATCAACTCCATTTATCCATCATGGTTCCAGATCCCTTGATGTAATAAAAATTAATCAATGTCAGTTTTGAAATGTTCAACTGATCTAGCCTTAATTGCTTTTTGGGTGAAGAGAACAGCAACTGAAACATCAATGTCGACCAAAAGCCCAAATAAACAGCCGCAACAAATTCACAGCTTTCAACTCATTTGGATTGTTGCCATAATAGAAGCAAAATACTGCAGATGCTGGAGATCTGAAATAAAAACAAAATGCTGGAAAAACTCAGCAGATCTGGCAGCATCTGTGGAGGGAGAAACAGAGCTATGGTCATGTCCAATTTGACTCTTCATTAACAACCATCCTTTCAACATCATTCAGAAGTGATTGCACCATTTGCAATTCTTTAAGTACCAACGCAGTCAGTGTCCATGGGCAGTAAGGCCAGGACAATATTCAGGCTTGGGCTGATAAGTGGCAAGGAATATTTGTGCACGCAAGTACCAGGTAATGATCACCTCCAACTAAAAAGAATCCAACCGTCTCCCCTTGACATTTAATGGTATTACCATCACTGAATGTCCTATCAACAACATCCTGGGGGTTACTACCAGCCATATAAATATTGTGGCTATAAGAGCAAGTCAGAGGTTAGCATTCTGTGGTGAGTAATTTGCCTCCTGACTTCCCAAAGTCTGTCTACCATCTACAATGGCTCAAGTCAGCAGTCATGAAATACTCCCCATCTGCCTGGATAAGTGCAACACTCAAGAAACAGGACACCATTCATGACAAAGTGCCCATCTGATCAGCAACCTAAACATTTGCTTGCTCCATCACCAAAGCATAGTTGCAGTAGTGTGTACCATATACAAGATGCACTGCAACAGCGCTCGATCTCTACAACCTAGGACAAGGGCAGCAGATGCATGGGGACACCACCGCCTGTAAGTTCCCGTCCAAGACACGTGTAAACCTGACTTGGAACTATGTTACTATTCCTTCATTGTTGTTGGGTTAAAGTCCTGAAACTTCCCCCTTAACAGCACCATAGATGTATCTACATCACATGAACTTCAACAGTTCAAGAAAATAGCTCACCACCACCTTTTCAAAAGCAATTAGAGATGAACAACAAATACTAACCTCGCCAGCAACACCCCACATTCCATGAAATAATAAAAATGTGCTCAGCACAAGGAAAAGAGAACAAGGCATAACTAGGTTTCCGATGGGTTACCACATAGACGGTTTTGAGCGGTGTTGTGAGGGGAGAGCTAGATGCTTGTCAAGAAAAAGAGGTGTTTAATAAAGGATTGAAGACACACTAAAAGATTGGTTTTGGCAAACTTTTGAAGGTATCAAGTAATGGAGTATTTCTTAAATGGATTTGGGAGGAATTAGTTGGAGGATAAAGATTTAATCAATATTGGACCAGTATGAAGTGGTCAAGAGAAGGGAAAGAAAATGAATAGAACTCCTGAGCAAAAGGTCACACAGCACACAATGAGAATCATTGAGTAAATGGGGGATGAGGGTCACAGAGCCAATGGAAATATACAAGAATCCCCATTGTGTGCAACTTTACATGGGAGAGCAGTTGCAAGATCCTTTTTACGCAATAGATCCTTACATTGATTAGATGTTGAAAATGCGAGGGTACACATTTCATCACTCTCTGCCTCTTGCCTTCAATAACTCACCTCACCTGCTTTCTTTCCACCTTCAACCATGAACTTATTGACTGGCAATGGAGGCTCGCAAGGCTGAATGGCTAACTCCAATTGCTATTTGTTTTCTTATGTGCAGCCAGTAGCAGAGGAATATTGGGAAATGTTTACTGAAGTGAATATTATTTAAAGGGAGATTAAATAAAGGAATAAAATCGCATGTTATCTCTTTGGTACAAATTATCCTGATCCTTTGTGAGGCAACAAGCCTCACACTGACCAAGGAAGATACAGCAATCAGGTCCAATGGCCTTAAAGGGCCCATCAGGTTCCTCACAACTGTCCTGTAGCAGTATAATTGATTACGCATTGCATGATACAACTCTCCTGTCATTATAAAACATGACATCCTCGAACCAACTGTGAGCAACAACTGGGGAAATCAGGGAATCAAATTTTAAAGAATCTGGGTTCTGACTTTTGAGTTTAAGTGTTCTGCTCAGGTGTATAATGGGTGCAGAAAATGCAAGGAGTTGTTTTACAAAACATCAGAATATTTGAGGTGTAGAGTTTTAAATTGTTGACCTAAACACGTGAACCAAAATATTTGCAATACAAATCACATTTCAAATGGAACAAGTGAATCACACACACAAAATAAAAAGTAATGCAGAAATTATTCTTGTTCAGAAAATACTGTATGGCAGATCAACTGCTGTTAAGATACTGTTAATAATTTCTGCAGAAGGAAAAATAGCTCAATATTGAAAATGCAACTACGCCAAGGATGAAAATAGCTCAAAATTAAATTTGTTGGAACAGAATCGTCATTTTAATAAGTTGCACTGCAAGAATACAAAGGAAAAGCCACAAAGTATTTTTGATTTTGAATACAGGAAAACCACAACTGACTGTATTCATTTTTTAAGCCACAATGCAACAAACCACTGTTTAAAAGGAAACATACCAGATTCTTATTTATGGAAAGGTTCTGTCAACATACATCTGAAGGCACTGAACAGAACTTAAGAACAATACAGCACAGGAACAGGCCCTTTGGCCCTCCAAGCCCGCGCCGCTCCCTGGTCCAAACGAGACCATTCTTTTGTATCCCTCCATTCCCACTCCGTTCATGTGGCTATCTAGATAAGTCTTAAATGTTCCCAGTGTGGCCGCCTCCACCACCTTGCCCGGCAGCACATTCCAGGCCCCCACCACCCTCTGTGTAAAATACGTCCTTCTGATATCCGTGTTAAACCTACCCCCCCTCACCTTGAACCTATGACCCCTCGTGAACGTCGCCACCGACCTGGGAAAAAGCTTCCCGCCATTCACCCTATCTATGCCTTTCATAATTTTATACACCTCTATTAGGTCTCCCCTCATCCTCCGTCTTTCCAGGGCGAACAACCCCAGTTTACCCAATCTCTCCTCATAACTAAGCCCCTCCATACCAGGCAACATCCTGGTAAACCTCCTCTGCACTCTCTCTAAAGCCTCCACGTCCTTCTGGTAGTGTGGCGACCAGAACTGGACGCAGTATTCCAAATGCGGCCGAACCAAGGTTCTATACATCTGCAACATCAGACCCCAACTTTTATACTCTATGCCCCGTCCTATAAAGGCAAGCATGCCATATGCCTTCTTCACCAAGGCACTAAGATTCTCCTACCCTTAATGCACAATGCCTCAAAAGTCTCTCCTCCAGGAAAAATACCATTCAAACCTGAGTGTACCTGAATGTTTTGTCTTTCAGCCTACTGAGGATCCCTTTCATTTCATACAGAAGTCACAATTCTTTTCTTGGTGATCTCTGATTAGGTAGGACATGTTTCTCAAGACATTTTTGCAAATGCTTTAAAACTTAATTATGCATAATATTTATTATGTTCCTTTTACCCTCATTTTGAAGTCTATTTACACGTTTTGTTTGTAATGTAGTTCACCAAAATGCCAGAGGTGAGATGCGGAAACCATTTTTACCCAGCGAGTTATCTGTAATGCTCTTACATTAGGAATATTCTAAAGGGAGTTGGATAAATACTCTTGAGGGAAGAGAATTGCAGGGGAATGGGTCAAATAAGATAGCTCTTTCAGAGGCATGATGGTCCAAATGGCCTTGTGCTATGATTTAAGTTATGTTTCTATGAAGAGATTAAATTGGAGTATTGACATGTCTCCTATTGACTTGGAGTGATTTAATATTGTTAATTTTTCACCACGTTAAGTTAGAAAATATTATTTTTAAATCATGATGCTTTACAACTGCATAGATAAACAGAAATTCTAAGGTGAACTTTTGAACTGAGACTGACCCTCAGAGCATCAGCAGATTTTAAATGAAGTAACTACCTGTTTAACAGAAAAGCCAACTGGGAATGTGAGATGACCTCAAATTTGACAGCAGTGATATTATTGATACTAAGGCTAAAATATCTGAGTAAACATCAATTTTAATTAGAGTTTAAAACCAAAAACCAGTGCAGAATGATACAGAATCAACGACAGGTCAACAGTTTTACTTGGTGGAATAACAATTATAGGTAACAGAGAAATGTGCACAAAGAGAACAAAACAAGGAATTATACTAATATCATTAGTTGAACAAAAAGCTCATTAGTGACAAAATCAACTACTAATGTGGTTTGGGCCATTAATTTCTCCTTACATTAATTGATTTTTAAACATTGGGAATCATCATGCAATGTTAAACCATACTAGTGGTGACTTAGTAGGGAATAAAAGAAAAACATGTAAGTGAATTATTGCAAGAATCCGAATTTGAAGGTTTTATTTGATCAATCAGAATGCTGAGCTCAATGCATGAACATGCTTTTGCAACAACCAGATTTGGCTTTAACTACTATATAGATTTAGTTGTGCTATTCGCAGGATGCACTCCACCAACTCACCAAACTTCTTCAACAACTCCTCACAAATCCACCACTTATACCAACACTGAAGGACAAGAACAGCAGGTGCACAAGAAAACTATCACTTCCAAAGCAGGATGGTGCGTGATTTGGAATATATCACCATTCTTTCACTATCTCTGGATCAAAATTCTGAAAGCCCCTACCTAACAACATTGTGGGAGTGATTATACAACATAGGTTATGGCTGTTCAAGAAGGCTGCTCCCTAGCACTTTCTCACGGGTAATAAGTGCTCGCCTTGACGGCAATAACAACACCCCTTGAATGAATTTATAAAAAAAGACATATAATATTTGCAGCAAATTGCACATTAGGTAATCCACTCTCCGAACTGAAGGCGGCAATATGGAGGATCATCAAGTCTACTGAACAATTGTAGAATGCTTAAAGATATTTTAAAGCTTTATATAGCGCCTTGTTTTTATTTGACAAATTATTTGAGATGACTTTCAAACCGGTTTAGAAATACTCAGCAGACATACAGGGCTTGATATAATTTATCATAAACTGCATCAGCATAAAAGCAGTATCTTTTAGTATTCCTTCCTTCCCTCCCTCAAAAACATATTTTATTTATATATGCAACCTGTGAAAGACATTTAAGATGATAAAATTATTTCTCTTTCAGCATTTTTTTCCAACTTCTATCATAAGACAGTGAAATTCATACCTGCTGTCGTCCACTGAGGTCCAACTGTTTCCAAAATTGAAAATCTAAACTAAGATCACGCCAGTACTTGCAAACTAAAGATGCTGAAAGACACCTTTCCTTCAAAGTTAAATGAGCAAAGACCTAAAATGTAAAAAGATTAATGATCAGAAGCTCTGTGGTCAACATTCTGCAATTAATTACATTGCTGTCCATGACTTATGAAAATGTGCTTAATAACCTCTGCAAGATAATTAAAACTTGCAGACAACAAGATATCACATATGCTAAATTCACAATTGCGCATCAGTGTTGATAAGGAAGAATAAAGCAAACAGGATAATGAAAAGGAAGCAATGAAAACACCAACAGAAGAGCAACACGACTTCCTAGTCAGATAGACATGAGCGAAAGACTGGGTCATCATCCAGTCCTCTTCACGAGATTATTTTTTTCAGAGTCACCAAAAGACAATAAAAGGAGAGAAGAATAGAGAGAGATTTGTAGCAACAGCAGTAACACCAACTTCGAGTTATGCAGCACCTTTGACATACTGAAACATCCAAAGGCACTTCACAGGAACATTATAAAACCAAGTATGACGCTAAGTGGGTCAGATGACCATAAGCTTGGTCAAAGAGGTCGGTTTTTAAGAAGTTTCTTAAAGGACGAAAGTGAGGTGGAGAGGCAGAGGTGGTGTACGAAAGAAATTCCAGAGCATGGGGCCCAGACAACCTAAAGCACAGCCAGCAATGGTGGAGTGATTGTGATTGGGAATGCACAAGAGGCCAGAATTAGAGGAGCGCAGATATCTCGTTGGGTTGCGGGGTTGGAGAAGAGGCAAGGTAATGAAGGGATTTGAAAACAAGGATGAGAATTTTAAAATCAAGGAGTTGCTTTACTGGGAGCCACTGTAGGTCAGTGAACACATGGATGATTGGGAATAGGACTTGCTGTGAGTTAAGACACGAGCAATAGAACTTTGGATGACCTCGAGCTTAAAGTAAAATAAGTAATAGGGGCAAGTCAACACAGAATCCAACTGCATAATGAGTCATGACTGCAACCATGAGTAAAGCATGAATAAATTTGTACTTTAAAAATGTTTAAATAAACATAACCGAGGACAGTCCCAGAAGGCCCAACAGTGGAGGAAAGGCGAGAACCTGCAAACAAAGGGAAAGTACTGTCTCAGAGAAGGATGAGATGCCTGAAAGATACCAAGAGCTAATAAAAAAGGATTTTAATTAAATTATAAAAACGCATACCTAGAAAGTTACAATTCGAAAAAAAAACTTACCTCAAGAGCAAGTAATATGGTGATGGAATCTCAGCTACACCCAGTGGGCAGTTTATGAAATGACAGCGGGACAAGTTTAAAAAGACCATTTTTATTCTAAATGCAGACATGGGGTATTACTGGAAAAAGTTAACAAATAAAACTGACAAAAAAGCAGGAAATAAAGTTTTGCAGACAGGAAGTGCATCGTGAGATGGATACAATTGAATCTCTTGTGGAATTACAGACCAAATTAAATCTTCAGGTGAGAAAAGGGCAGGGTATATAGATATCAGTTCCCATTTTCAAATCAGACAATTATATATAATCATTAGAATTACTTAAACAGCAAATTTTACAGGAGCTTTTTGAAATTTGAGATGAGTTGATCGGAACATAGAAATCTCTGCAGTAGAGATTGATGCACTTGAAGACACCAGAGCTGCCTACAATAATTAAGTATGATGTGGAGATGCCAGCGTTGGACTGGGGTGGGCACAGTAAGAAGTCTTACAACACCAGGTTAAAGGAGCAGCGCTCCGAAAGCTCGTGATTCCAAATAAACCTGTTGGACTTTAACCTGGTGTTGTGAGACTTCTTACTGTACAATAAGTATGGACTTGGGAATTTAGAATGGAAAAAGTTGACATAAGTAAATATACACATAAAGGCACAAACATCTCAAGATACTTCAGTCCTCCTGTACTTCATTGTCAAACTTTAGCTAGTTCTATATGGAGAGGGTGCTTTCCCCACATGAAGTGTTTTAAATCTTTTCCAACTTACATAAAGTTTGAACTTCAAGTATTAATTTAGCAGTGCTTTGCAATTAATTACTCTAAATACCACAATAGAGATTGAAATTCCTTTCCCCAACATAATTTATTTAAATGTACATAATAATGCTCTCTGGCCTGAAAAAGAAGTATGTCAAGACAGCATTTCCAACAGGATTGCCTGTTAAAAGGTCCACAAACAGACCTGTACCACACTCTTCAGAAGGGCACTCAAGCTGCAGATGTTGGATTCTGCCATCCTCATCAACCTTGTCATATTTAAGGACACAAAGTTAGTCCTTCCTCTTACGCTGGTTCCTCTTCGGAGGAGTGCAAGACCTTTGCTTTCTTGTGGCACCACAAGGTACACACATCAATCAGATTAATTCATCCACTGTTATACAGAATCAACCACTTCAAAATTCAATCCTCAAATTGCATTTCAAACAAACTTTCTTACAACTTTGTTCCCCTTAAACCATCTTCAACAGCATTTAATTCCTAAGGGCAGGAGACTGCAAAGCATTATATTTCTGTCACCAAACTCTCCCTTCAGGCCTTTCCCATGTTACATGGGGTGGCCACAATGCTGGTCGATCATTTCTCACATCAACTGCCAATTTTTGGATTTGGCTGATGCTTTTACAAGCGAATTACCTTCCTGCCGCCAACCCTCTCCACTTATCCAAATCGGGGACTCAAACTCGCTTGTCTACACTAGTGGCCAGGTTCTTTTGCAGTTGATAAGTCTTGTAGCAGGACTCAAACATACGCCACTCAAGCTCCTTTATATTCATACCAGCAAACATTATCCCCTTAATAGCTAGAGAAATCACAGATTTTCAAATGACAATGTGCTTTGCACATACAGATCAAAGACACATCTTCATATAATTGCAAAGTTACCTCAACTGGCAATGATTTAATGCTATCCTGTATTGGGTCCCCATTCAGAGATCAGTCCTAGGGTCACAGATCTACATTAATTGGCTCTTAATCCCCTAGATAATTGCCATTATTTATACTGCACCTTTAATGCAGTAAACTTTCCCCAAGATGCTTCACAAAATCATTCCCAGTCAGAATTAAATTAAGCCACAGAGAGCTTACACAGGACTGCCAAAGAACTGGTCGAAAAACTAGGTTTAAAGGAGTGACTTAGGGAGGGGAGACAGATTTAGAAAAGTGAGGGTGACTGCCTTTGACATCACGTCAGCATTTGATTTGAGTGTGGCATCAAGGAGCACTAGTGAAACTGAAGTCAACAAGTATCAGGGCGAAACTCTCCAGTGGTTGGAGTTACACTTGGAACAAAGGAAGTGGTCCACCTTGAAAGATTAAATCTATTTCTCTCTCCATAGATGCTGCCTGACCTGCAAAATATTTCCAGCATTTGCTGTTTTTATTTCACATTTCGCGAACTTGACAATAGATAGGGAGAAACCCTTCCCACTCAAAGAAAGGTAAAAAAAATCAGAGGGCACAGATTTGAAGTGATTGGCAAAAGAACATGAGGAAAAACATTTTCAGGCAACAAGTGATTGCAATTTGGAACACTGCTTGAATGGATGGTGGGGACAGATTCAATTATGACTCTCAAAGCACTTCAAGGGAAAAATGCAGGGCTGCAGGAAAAGGCAGAGGCATCGGACTAACTAAACTTTCTTTGCAGAGTGTTGGCACCGACTTAATGGGACAAATGCCCTCTTTCTGCCTGCAACCATTCTAGGATCAAAAGTGACTAAAAAGCAAATATGCATTTTGACCATTTTACTGGTAAGTTAAATACAAAATCATGAGGAGCATACTTCGGGCAATAAAGACTGAGAGATATCTACATTTGGAATAGTATACAGTTTTAATCCATTCCTGATGAAGGATATTTTGGCTATAAAATGGGCGGCCAAGATAATACAAGATCATGGAGCTCTGAGGTTCCAAGTGTCAGGGTTATTTAGTTGGGAGAAATAAATGTAGGCTCAGAAGAGATGTGATTGTTTAAATGATTAAATTATTAGTTGGAGAGGTGTTTTGAAATGAAGAGGGATAGTAAGAGTAGATTTATGTACCATAACATGTTGCTGAAGAGCTAAAGAAATGATACAGAGGTGCTAATTAACTTCCAAAAATACGGATACCAGGTGCTGTGATTCCTACCTCTCAAAAAGATAGATTTGCTTCTAAGAACAGTTCAGTTCATTCTTACTTCAAAAGAGGTAATCATAAAAGGTATGTGATAATGGTACATTTCATTGTTTAATGTCATCTCAAGAACTCCACAGAACAAAGTCATTTATAACGTTACGGCATTTACGCTGCACAGCTAAAACTCTTATTAAGACTGTAAACAATATTTCTCTGCAAATGTAATATTACAGGAACATCTGTTACATTGCCCCTTTCCCAATGCCTGTGGATGAAGCCAGAACATTGAATGTGAGTGAACCGGAGAACTAAAAACAAGGAAAGAACAGAGGTCAAGAAACCAAACAGTATCAATTTTTATAAGATCCCTTCCAGCTTCTCTGAAACACATATGTATTTTGTATATGCTCAGTTTATAACAATCCAGGTTTGTTTTTGCACTCTCACAATTGATGGCGTCACGTCAGACAAAATTCAAATCATAAATATCACCTTGCGTAGCCAGAAACCTTACCTTTAGAAGTATAGAGGAAGGAAGCTGATTTATATTTGGTGGTTCAGATTCCACTTTTAAATCTTTAAAGTTTTCATGGGGAAGAAGTTCATTGTCTTCGGGCCCCGAAGGAGAGACTGGACATTGCAGCAGAGAAGAACAGTCACCCATGTTCCCCTGAATACCCACGTTAGTGCATTCTGCTGTGGAAGTAGGCAAAGTACATACAGGTACCGGATGCTGTGCTATGTCATTATTTAAACCACTATCAGGAATTCCTTCAACTGCAGAACGAGGCAATTTGCAAGGTGTACACGTTTGTACTCCAGCACATTTACGTTTGCAAACTGGCATCTCCGAATAGTCTGGTGAGACTGTTCTAAACAGAGGTGGCCCAATCAGTTTTGCTGGAACACTGGAAAGTAAACTCTTGCCCTGTTCTTCCCAGATAGCAAGCTCTTTGGGAGAAAGAAGAAACTTAGCACATTCCTCTGTTGTGGTCAGCGTGGCGTATCGCTCAGCTAGTTTGGATGCACTTTCGAACTGATCCTCATCAAGAGAAGTATTGTGAACAATGAAGCACAACATGCAAGGTCCACGAAGAAAGCAGTTCTTTCTCACTTTCCGTCTTCTCTTCTTCACACGCTTACCATTTTTTGAAAGAAAATGGCCCATATAGAAGCTTCAAACTTCTCTGACAGTATTATTCTACAAAAGAAAAAGTTTAAAAAAATCACTGATACAGATAATGGACATAACATATTCATCATTCAACTCTCTTGTAACTTCAAATCATAAATATTAGAATTATAATCACAAGTTCTTTACATTAGGTATACAACACATATAGGTCATTTAGTCCAATCCATCCACGCTGATGTTTATGCTCTACTCAAACCTCTGCTCACCTTTCCTTCCTGAAATACAGCCTCATAACCTTCCACTCTCTTCTCCCCTATATGCTTATCAAGCCTCCCCTTAAATGCATTTACACCATTCATTTCAACTATTCCATGCGGTGAAAGAAGCACAAGTTAAAGAAACCTAGCACACTTCTCTCTTGTGCTCAACCTGGGGTACCATTCTGCCAATTTGATGACAAGTCTCCAAATGCTTTTGCCGTTGCATTTGCAGGTGCAATATTTTCTGCTATGCACTTAGCAAATTTTGGTGGTTCAATTACATTAACTATTTTATGTCAACAAACTTTGGTGCAAATCCACAGTAAAAGCAGCTGATTGAACACCCGGAACGAAAGATAACTTTAAGAGCACTGATTTACAAAACTGACATGACAGCGGCTTCCTAAATTTCAATTAATTACAATCCTTAAAACTTGCCCCTTATACAATAGCTCATTATATTGCTAACTGCAACCATTTTGAAGTCTAAAATTTGAGACACAGGCTTGCTGCTTCTATCTATTATCTGTCTTACTACAATAGAACATTAACTTAAAAATATACTTCCACTGTACCTGCTTCATTAAAACATAATGCATCAGATATTTACTGTCAGTAAATTTATTGGTACAAGTAGGCATTTTTTCATAATTGCAATTTTAAACCCTCTCTATGCAACCAGTTTAACCAAGGCCACCAAGTTGTCATTCTGCTCAAATAGTGCACATCAGGTTCACCTTCCCAGTCAGAAAAACTTTTGTAGAGATATAGCATTGAGACAGAATACAGACCTTAGTAAAATGGGTGAAACTATGTTATGAAAGTATGAGGCATGAGTTGGCAAAGATAGATTGGGCAACTTCACTAAAAGGCATGACAGTAGATAGGCAATGGCTAATATTGAAGAAACGAGTGTATGCATTGCAAAGTAAAAATTCCTTTCTGCCGCAGACACAAGAAAAGCAGCCCAACGATGGCTAACACAAGAAATTAAAGATAGTATTGGATCCAAAGAGGAGTTATATAAAGTTGTTAGCAAAAGCAGCAAGCCCAAGGATTGGGAGCAATTCAGAATTCAGAAAGGAGGGCCAAGATTTTGATTAAGAGGGGAAAAATAGAGTACAAGAGGAAACTTGCAAGTAACCTAAAACTGGACTGCAAAAGCATCTGCAAGTACATATAAAGAAAACATTAAAGATAAATGTAGGTCCCTTACAGTCCAAATCAGAAAAATTTATAGCAGAGAACAAGGAAATGGCAAAGCAATTCAAGTTTAGTTCTGTCACCCCAGAAATGTTAAGGAACCCAGGCTCGAGTGAGAAGCAGGAATTGAAGGAAATTAGTATCACTAAAAAAAATGCTACACAGATTATTGGGACTCAAAGCTGATAAATGCTCAGGATCTGATCATCTGAATCCCACAGTACTAAAGAAGATGGCTGTGGAAATAGTGGATGCATCAGCGGTCATCTTCCAAAATTCTGTAGATTCTGGAACAATCCTGGCAGATTGGAGGGTGACAAATGTAACCCTGCTATTTGTAAAAGGAGAGAGGAAGAAAGCAAGGAATTACAGACCGGTGAGCCTAACATCAGGTGTAGGAAAAATGCTGGACTTTGGATGTGATAACAGGACAGTTGAGAAAATATCAGTGGGATAAGACAAAGTCAACATGAATTTATGAAAGGGAAATCATGTTTAACAAACGTACTGGAGCATAACAAGTGGAATAGATAAGGATGAACTAATGTATGTGGTGTGCTTTTGATAAAGTCCCACAGAAGAGGTTAATTTGCAACGGTAACGTGCATGTGACTGGGGATATTTTACTGGCATGAATTGAAAATTGATTAGCAGACAGGAAAGAGAGTAGGAATAAATGGGTCATCTTCAAAGTGGCAAGTGGGGACTCGTGGGGTCCCGCAGGGATCAGTGCATGGGTTCCAGCTATTCACAATATAGGTCAATGGTTTGAATGAGGGAATGGAATGTAATATTTCCAAGGTTGCTGATGACATGAAACCTGGTGGGAATATGAGTGGTGAAGAGGATGTTAAGAGACTTCATGGTGTTTTAGACAAGTTCAATCATAAGACCATAAGACCATAAGACATAGGAGCGGAAGTAAGGCCATTCGGCCCATCGAGTCCACTCCACCATTCAATCATGGTTGATTTCAACTCCATTTACCCGCTCTCTCCCCATAGCCCTTAATTCCTCGAGAAATCAAGAATTTATCAATTTCTGTCTTGAAGACGCTCAACGTCTCGGCCTCCACAGCCCTCTGTGGCAATGAATTCCACAGACCCACCACTCTCTGGCTGAAGAAATTTCTCCTCATCTCTGTTCTAAAGTGACTCCCTTTTATTCTAAGGCTGTGCCCCCGCGTCCTAGTCTCCCCTGTTAATGGAAACAACTTCCCTACGTCCATCCTATCTAAGCCGTTCATTATCTTGTAAGTTTCTATCAGATCTCCCCTCAACCTCCTAAACTCCAATGAATATAATCCCACGATCCTCAGACGTTCATCGTATGTCAGGCCTACCATTCCTGGGATCATCCGTGTGAATCTCCGCTGGACCCGCTCCAGTGCCAGTATGTCCTTCCTGAGGTGTGGGGCCCAAAATTGCTCACAGTACTCCAAATGGGGCCTAACCAGTGCTTTATAAAGCCTCAGAAGTACATCCCTGCTTTTGTATTCCAAGCCTCTTGAGATAAATGACAACATTACATTTGCTTTCCTAATTACGGACTCAACCTGCAAGTTTACCTTTAGAGAATCCTGGACTAGGACTCCCAAGTCCCTTTGCACTTTAGCATTATGAATTTTGTCACCGTTTAGAAAATAGTCCACGCCTCTATTCTTTTTTCCAAAGTGTACGACCTCGCACTTGCCCACGTTGAATTTCATCAGCCACTTCTTGGACCACTCTCCTAAACTGTCTAAATCTTTCTGCAGCCTCCCCACCTCCTCAATACTACCTGCCCCTCCACCTATCTTTGTATCATCGGCAAACTTGGCCAGAATGCTCCCAGTCCCGTCATCTAGATCGTTAATATATAAAGAGAACAGCTGTGGCCCCAACACTGAACCCTGCGGGACACCACTTGTCACCGGTTGCCATTCTGAGAAAGAACCTTTTATCCCAACTCTCTGCCTTCTGTCTGACAGCCAATCGTCAATCCATGTTAGTACCTTGCCTCGAATACCATGGGCCCTTATTTTACTCAGCAGTCTCCCGTGAGGCACCTTGTCAAAGGCCTTTTGGAAGTCAAGATAGATAACATCCATTGGCTCTCCTTGGTCTAACCTATTTGTTATCTCTTCAAAGAACTCTAACAGGTTTGTCAGGCACGACCTCCCCTTACTAAATCCATGCTGACTTGTCTTAATCCGACCCTGCACTTCCAAGAATTTAGAAATCTCATCCTTAACGATGGATTCTAGAATTTTGCCAACAACTGAGGTTAGGCTAATTGGCCTATAATTTTCCATCTTTTTTCTTGTTCCCTTCTTGAACAGTGGGGTTACAACAGCGATTTTCCAATCCTCTGGGACTTTCCCTGACTCCAGTGACTTTTGAAAGATCATAACTAACGCCTCCACTATTTCTTCAGCTATCTCCTTTAGAACTCTAGGATGTAGCCCATCTGGGCCCGGAGATTTATCAATTTTCAGACCTTTTAGTTTCTCTAGCACTTTCTCCTTTGTGATGGCAACCATATTCAACTCTGCCCCCTGACTTTCCTGAATTGTTGGGATATTACTCATGTCTTCTACTGTGAAGACTGACGCAAAGTACTTATTAAGTTCCTCAGCTATTTCCTTGTCTCCCATCACTAGATTACCAGCGTCATTTTGGAGCGGCCCAATGTCTACTTTTGCCTCCCGTTTGTTTTTAATGTATTTAAAGAAACTTTTACTATCATTCCTAATGTTACTGGCTAGCCTACCTTCATATTTGATCCTCTCCTTCCTTATTTCTCTCTTTGTTATCCTCTGTTTGTTTTTATAGCCTTCCCAATCTTCTGACTTCCCACTACTCTTTGCCACATTATAGGCTCTCTCTTTTGCCTTGATGCATTCCCTGACTTCCTTTGTCAGCCATGGCTGCCTAATCCCCCCTCTGATAACCTTTCTTTTGTTTGGGATGAACCTCTGCACTGTGTCCTCAATTACTCCCAGAAACTCCTGCCATTGCTGTTCTACTGTCTTTCCCACTAGGCTCTGCTTCCAGTCGATTTTTGTCAGTTCCTCCCTCATGCGCCTGTAATTACCTTTATTTAACTGTAGAACCTTCACATCTGATTCTGCCTTCCTTCTTTCAAATTGCAGACTGAATTCTACCATATTATGATCACTGCTTCCTAAGTGTTCCCTTACTTTAAGATCTTTTATCACGTCTGGCTCATTACATAACACTAAGTCCAGAATAGCCTGTTCCCTCGTGGGCTCCATCACAAGCTGTTCCAAAAAGCCGTCCTGTAAACATTCAATGAATTCCCTTTCTTTGGGTCCACTGGCAACATTATTTACCCAGTCCACCTGCATATTGAAATCCCCCATGATCACTGTGACCTTGCCTTTCTGACATGCCCTTTCTATTTCGTGGTGCATTTTGTGCCCCTGGTCCTGACCACTGTCAGGAGGCCTGTACATAACTCCCATTATGGTTTTTTTGCCTTTGTGGTTCCTCAACTCTACCCACACAGACTCCACATCGTCTGACCCTATGTCGTTTAGTGCTATTGATTTAATTTCATTTCTAATTAACAAGGCAACCCCGCCCCCTCTACCCACCTCTCTGTCTTTTCGATAGGTTGTGAATCCCTGGATGTTTAACTGCCAGTCCTGAACCCCCTGCAACCACGTCTCTGTGATGCCTACCACATCATACCTGCCAGTCACAATCTGGGCCACAAGCTCATCTATCTTGTTCCGGACACTGCGGGCATTTAAATATAGCACCTTTAATTCCCTATTGACCGTCCCTTTTTGTTTTCGTAGTGTGGTGGACCTTGGTTTACTGAGCCTTTCCAGACACTGTGTCATATTTTGTGAGATGGGGACTATCGTAACCTCTCCTGAGCGCTGTCTTTTCGTGATTTTTTGTAATCCTAAGCAGCTACGCTTCCCACTGATTCCTTCACCTCTTGGTTCCCTGACTTTCCCTTCCCCCCCAATCTCTAGTTTAAAGTCCTATTGACCACCCCATTTACTCTCTTCGCCAGAACACTGATCCCAGCTCGGTCCAGGTGGAGACCATCCCAACGGTATAGGTCCCCCCTGCCCCAAAACTGATGCCAGTGTCCCATGAAAAAGAACCCTTCTTTCCCACACCACTCTTTCAGCCACGTGTTAACTTCCCTTATTCTTGCCTCCCTATGCCAATTTGCACGTGAGTCGGGCAGTAATCCGGAGATTATGACCCTTGAGGACCTGTTTTTTAATTTGAATCCTAGCTCTTTATAATCTCTAAACAGGTCCTCTTTCCTAGACTTGCCTATGTTGTTGGTACCAACATGGACCACAACAACTGGATCCTCCCCCTCCCTCTCCAGTATCCTTTCAAGCCGGTCAGAGATGTCCCGCACCCTAGCACCGGGCAGGCAACATACCATGCGGGACACTCTATCCTGCTCACAAAGGATCCTATCTATCCCCCTGATAATAGAATCCCCTACAACTACAACTTGCCTATTTACTTCCTCCCCTTGAATGGCCTGCTGAACCATGGTGCCTTGGTCAGCTGACTCAGCTGAATCAGAGGTAAAATACATGCTGATGCAGTATAACGTGGATAAATGTGAAGTTATCCACTTCCAATAGAAAGACAGAGTGTCATTTAAATGGTGATTGGTTGGGAAATGTTTATGTACAAAGAGATCTGGGTGCGCTACTACATCACTACACCTGGAGTATTGTGTGCAGTTTTTGTCTCCCTATCTAAAAAAGGAAATATTTGCCATAGAGGGAGCAAACGTTCACCAGACTGTTTCCTAGGATGGCAAGGTTGTCGTGGGAGGAGAGATTGGGTCAACTGGGCCTGTATTCACTGGGATTTGAAGAATGATGGGGGGATTTAATTGAAACATATAAAATCCAGACAGGACTTGACAAACTGTATGCAGGGATATTGTTTCTCTGGCTGGGGAGGTGTAGAACAAGGGGTCACATTCTCAGGGTACAGGGTAGGCCATTTAGGACTGAGATAAAGGAGAAATTCCTTCACTCAGATAGTGATGAACCTGTGGAATTCTTTACCACAGAAGGCTGTGGAGGTCAAGTTACTGGATATACTTAAGAATGAAATAGACAGATTTCTAGACTCTCAAGCTCTCATGGATTATGGGGAGAGTGCGGGAGTATGGTATTAAGATAGAGGATCAGCCATGATCATATTAAATGGTGGAGCAGGCTTGAAGGACCGAATGGCCTACTCCTGCTTCTATTTTCTGTGTTTCTAACTGAAAATGAGGTGAACATGTATCTTTACCAATACAATAGATACTCATCTCCCAAACACCACAAACTCTACCAAATGGTCAAGAGATATTAACTCTTTTCAGGTGCAACCCTCATCTCAGATTTTCCCTCATACTCGTTAGAAGATATAACAACCACCTGCTTGATGATCTCTACTCAACATGACACAGAACTGAGGAAAGCTCCCAATTGTGTTCATCCCCAGCAGATCCCACTGAAGATTAGCATAACAGCAAGAACTGCAGTAATATTCCAAAGCCACATTTCACTTAATTTTTAGAAAGACCCAAGTCATTATCATTCCTCGATCCTCTTTTCAAAACTACTACTCTCCTCCCCACAAAACCAACCAGCAACTTATGCCTGATCTCAAACCTCCCTCCCCAACTTCCCTGAACATATATTGTAATCTGCTTCTATGCCAATCTCTCCAACAACTCCATTTCAATCCCTCCAATCTGGTTTTAGCCTACCCACAGCACCAAAATGGCACCAATTCTAATTGAGTAATGCCTGTTTAAAACTTCTCTGTAGACATCCATACACCACAATCTTCCAGCACCTCAACCCCATAGAGCTTCCGTTACCTATAATTGTGCAGAACATTTAATTCTTGAACTCTGTTCTGGTCTAGATCACTCCCTTGGCAGATATGGGAGGATTTTTAAGGAGATTTTTTTAAGTACTCAGCAAAAATATATTCCGGTGATAAAGAAGGACTGTAAGAAAAAGGATAACCAGACGTGGATAACGAAGGAAATAAAGGAGAGTATTAAAATAAAATCAGATGCGTACAGAGTGGCCAAAAATAGTGGAGAATTAGTGGATTGGGAAAGCTTTAAAGAAAAACAAAGAACGACTAAGAAAGCGATTAAGAAAGGAAAGATAGATTATGAAACTAAACTAGCTCAAAATATAAAAAACGATAGTAAAAGTTTTTACAAGTATATAAAAAGGAATAAAGTGGCTAGAGTGAATGTTGGACCCTTGGAAGATGAGAGGGGGGATTTAATAGTGGAAAACGAGGAAATGGCTGAGACTTTAAATAAGTTCTTTGTGTCGGTCTTCACGGTGGAAGACACAAATAGTTTGCCGAATATTAGAGATCGAGAGTTGGTGGGAGGGGAGGTCCTTAATACAATTACTGTTACTAAGGAGGTGGTGCTTGGTAGACTAATAGGACTGAAGGTAGACAAGTCCCCGGGCCCGGATGGAATGCATCCCAGGGTACTGAAAGAAATGGCTGAGGTAATAGCAGATGCGTTAGTAGTAATTTATCAAAATTCGCTGGACTCTGGGGTAGTGCCGGCTGACTGGAAAACAGCTACTGTTACGTCGCTGTTTAAAAAAGGAAGTAGACAAAAGGCGGGTAACTACAGGCCGGTTAGCTTAACGTCTGTAGTTGGGAAGATGCTAGAGTCCATTATTAAAGAGGAAATAACAGAGCACCTGAACAAGAATGGTTCGATCAAGCAGACGCAGCATGGATTCGTGAAGGGAAAGTCGTGTTTGACGAATCTACTGGACTTTTATGAAGATGTCACTAGTTCGGTTGACAGAGGGGAACCGGTAGATGTGGTGTTTTTAGATTTCCAGAAGGCGTTCGATAAGGTGCCTCACAAAAGGTTGCTGTAGAAGATTGGGGTACACGGAGTTAGGGGTAAGGTGTTGGCGTGGATTGGGGATTGGCTATCTAACAGGAAGCAAAGAGTTGGGATAAATGGGTGCTTTTCTGGTTGGCAGTTGGTGACCAGTGGCGTGCCGCAGGAATCGGTGCTGGGGCCTCAATTGTTTACCATTTACATAGATGATCTGGAGGAGGGGGCTGAATGTAGGGTATTCAAGTTTGCTGATGACACGAAGGTGAGTGGAAAAGCGAATTGTGTGGAGGACGCGGAAAGTCTGCAGAGAGATTTGGATAGGCTGAGCGAGTGGACGAGGATCTGGCAGATGGAATATAACGTTAGCAAATGTGAGGTTATCCACTTTGGAAGAAATAATAGTAAATTGGAATATTATTTAAATAGAGAAAAATTACATCGTGTGACTGTGCAGAGGGACCTGGGGGTCCTTGTGCACGAATCGCAAAAACTCAGTCTGCAGGTGCAGCAGGTGATCAAGGCGGCGAATGGAATGTTGGCCTTTATCGCGAGGGGGATAGAATATAAAAGCAGGGAGGTCTTGCTGCAACTGTACAGGGCACTGGTGAGGCCGCAACTGGAGTACTGTGTGCAGTTTTGGTCCTCTTATTTGCGAAAGGATATATTGGCCTTGGAGGGAGTGCAGAGAAGGTTCACCAGGTTGATACCGGAGATGAGGGGTGTGGCTTATGAGGAGAGATTGAACAGATTGGGTCTGTACTCGTTGGAGTTTAGAAGGATGAGGGGTGATCTTATAGAGACATATAAGATAATGAAGGGGCTGGATAGGGTAGAGGTGGAGAGATTCTTTCCACTTAGAAGGGAAACCAGAACTAGAGGGCACAGCCTCAAAATAAGGGGGGGCCGGTTCAGAACAGAGTTGAGGGGGAACTTCTTCTCTCAGAGGATAGTGAATCTCTGGAATTCTCTGCCCATTGAAGTGGTGGAGGCTTCCTCGTTGAATATGTTTAAATCACGGGTAGATAGTTTTCTGATCGATAAGGGAATTAGGGGATATGGGGAACAGGCGGGTAAGTGGAACTGATTCGCTTCAGATCAGCCATGATCTTGTTGAATGGCGGGGCAGGCTCGAAGGGCCAGATGGCCTACTCCTGCTCCTATTTCTTATGTTCTTATGTTCTTTCACGTTCATGCTAATGACACCCAGCTATACTGCTCTCCGTCAATTCATGACCTCCATGCTGTCAGACTGTTTGTGCGATTATATAGATGAATAAATTAAAGCAATTATTTTTTAGCCCGGCCACAACTCCACAACATGGTTTCCCAAACAGGGTCACAAGAGATTCCGAGGTTGGGAGCTCTGCAATGGCTTCTGCAGAGCTCCACCTGCTTAAGGAGTGATTCTTGCTCCAGAAACCAACCTAAAGGTAAGTTATTAAAGGCACATAATGATTAAAAGCACTTCCCCATCCTTGCCCACAGCTCCCTCGGAGGGGTCATGGCAATTTCAAAGCCTCAAATTGGAGTCGCAGTGGAAAAAAGTTTTGGAAAGCACTACTCCACATTCTCCATGCCTACTCCATCCCGACAGCCATTATTTTAGACTGAAACAGAACCTCCACAACTATGGTAGAGACTCACAGCTCCATATCCTCTTTATAACAAAGACTGTCTCACTTTCTCCCACATCTGTAATCTTCAATTGCCACCTACCTACCACAATAGAAGGCACAAAAAACATCCCAATAGCACAAACCAGGAGATAAAAGGGAGGGAGGAAATTAAAATAATCACAATAACTAGAGCAAAAGTAGATGAAAATAATTTATATTTGTTTTGCACTTGGCAGTGTGAAATTACTGAATTTCAGACTGAACTGCAATGCATATCATGAAATTTCAGTGCAAGTCAGTAATCTTGTACTTCAAATGACACCTCTCACTCATTCAGAACTATACTAATATCCCCCAAATAATCCTGGGCCATTTTTAAACCTTATACTACATACATAAACAATACTGAAAAATACAGAGTTGTGTCTCAGTAAGTCAACTGTAAAGAGTTTTGTAGAAGAGTAATATATAGTTTACAATTGAAAATGTAAATATTGCATACAATTATAACTGACACTGGTCAACTCGGGTGGATTGCAACAGCATTTGAAACAGCCATTTGATTAAATTAATAACATATATGTCTATGTGTTTTGTGTCTGAGGCTTTGTCTCCATCTTGTAAACATATATATGTATTCCTTAAGAATGTCACAGGGCTTTTTAACATTGAAATCACAATGGATTATTCACTGAACCCTTATATTAATGTGTCAGCCTGTAATTGTTGACTATGAACTAAACTTGATATTAACAACACACTTCAATAGCAATGTACCCAAAATATTTCTGTACTCAGAAGCGCTGGTATTGTGTCCTGTTGGGAGTTCTCCTGCTGTATTGTCCCAATGTTGTGGCCAGACTCTAACACTATATCCGAGTTCTGAAATTCCAGCTCTAACATTCTCCTTCTCTCTCTCACACACTCACACATTCATTTTAAACAAGGCCTCAGCTCCCACTGCCTGTCTCTCAAACAGTAAATAACAGGAAGAAACGTGCTGCCTACCGGCGGCTATAGCTCCCTAGCCTTCACACATTTGCAACCTGGTGCACACAGATGTCATCATTCTCGGTTTAAAATATAAACACGACATCACTAATCGGGTTTAAATTCAACAAACTGAATACAAACTGCTCCAGAGCTCAGTGCACTCACTGCGAGGCCTACTTCCCAGCGGAGCGAGCCGCAGCCCGGCGCCAGCTCCCCCCCCGGCACCGCTCATTGGCGGCGGCGGCTGGGCGTCACTGGCTGAGCCCGCCTTCCCATCGGAATCCCTATCCCTCAGCGACCGGGAGGCCGGCACCACCCAGATACAGCACCGGGAGGCCGGTACCGCCGGGGAGGCCGGGCTGTCAGCACCGGGAGGCCGGTACCGCCGGGGAGGCCGGGCTGTCAGCACCGGGAGGCCGGTACCGCCGGGGAGGCCGGGCTGTCAGCACCGGGAGGCCGGTACCGCCGGGGAGGCCGGGCTGTCAGCACCGGGAGGCCGGTACCGCCGGGGAGGCCGGGCTGTCAGCACCGGGAGGCCGGTACCGCCGGGCTGTCAGCACCGGGAGGCCGGTACCGCCGGGGAGGCCGGGCTGTCAGCACCGGGAGGCCGGTACCGCTGTCGGGATATCAGCGTCGGGGGGCCCGGTACCGAGATACCAGCACTGCCAGCCTGCTGCTGTCCCCGGTTAGCCCGCTGCCGCCGGGGAGAGAGCTTTAACTATCGTTGCTTTCTTTACTTGTAAAGCGTCGCCACCAAGTTTTTTTCGGCAGAATGATGCAGACCCGGGAGCTGTTTATTTCCTGACATTGGTTGTGTTTGGACAAACACAAGTTTTGAGACGCTGTGTGGCCTTTTGGAAATCCCTTCCCTACCCATCTTATTAACGTGTTTTTATATGTTTATCCCCATTAACCCCTTTCCCTAAAATTCTGCAGTCCTCTTCTTTTTGACTTCAGTTTTGTTCATGTTTACTTATTGATTTTCAGTACATATTTGTTCTACACTCTCAACACTGCCTTTCAATATATTCTACTTAGCCTTGAGTGAATTGTTAATCAACCTGGTAGATGGGGCAGTGAAGAAGGCTTTTGGCATGCTGGCCTCCTTCAGTCAGGGCATTGAGTCCAGAAATTGGAAGTTATGTTGCAGTTGTACAGGACGTTGGTGAGGCCACACCTGGAGTATTGTTCAGTTTTGATCGCCTTGCTACAGGAAAGATGTTATTAAACTGGAGAGAGTGCAGAAGAGATTTACAAGGATGTTGCCATGACTCAGGAGACTGAGTTATAGGGAGAGATTGGACAGGCTAGGACTTTTTTCTTGAGCGGAGGAGACTGAGGGGTGATCTTATAGAGATCATGAGAGGCGTGGATACGGTGAATGCTTTCAGTATTTTTCTCCGGGTTGAGGAATGGCGAACTAGAGGGCATAGGTTTAAGTTAAAAGGGGAAAGAATTAATGGTAACTTGTTTACACAGAGGATGGTATGTATATGGAATAAGCTACCGGAGGAAATGGTTAAGGCAGGGACATTGACAACATGTAAAAAGCATTTGGACAGCTATATGGATAGGAAAGTTTTCGAGGGATTTGGGCCAAATGCAGGGAAATGGGATTAGTTTAGAAGGGCATTTTGGTTGACATGGACCAGTTTGGGCCAAAGGACTTGTCTCCGTGCCATAGATTCTATTCTAACCTTCACCCCCCCCCCCCAAGAAATTTTAATCTATTTTACAATTATATACCCAGGTATTGGGTAATTCTGTTATGCCTTATATAGGTTATTTACGTGTGGCTAATACATTTCAAGTGTTTCTTTGCAGGTCCCTCAGTTATTTAAACCAGATGTTCTTTGCATAGCTGGTGAGAAAATTCTGATATATCAGTTAACAGCTACTGGAAGATATTCTTAGACATTAGGTATTAGAAGAAGCAATAATATATCCACGATTGTATTAGGAGGTATGCTGAAGCTTGTTTCAGTGTCTGCAAGTGGAGGGCTTCATGTCACTGAAAGTTTGGGGAAAGTTTCACTGCGAATGGCTATCTGAGTCAGAGAGGAAAGCTCCAGAGTTTTTCTTTCTTTCTAAATTGTCCCAAATCTTTTCATAGAATTTTCTTCTGCCACTCTCTAGAATACATATGTCCGCCAGCAAGGTGGACAGTGCAGGCTTTAGGATCGATGGATAGGTTTAATGATGTGAACAAGTTTTACCCTGTGGGATGGAACAAAATTTATGGCTCAGCTGTCCTTTCACATTTGTTCATAATTTAAGCCTGACTGGTGGAACCACCAAGTGCTAGAATCACATTTTTTGTACCTGCTGTCCTCCTAGTAAAAATCAAAACTCAGTTTCGCATTATTAAGATATGGCTGATGGTAATTGCCAGGTTGACAAAATCGCAAAGGGAAATGTGGGCAAGCTTTCACAACAATTTGCAAATTGTGCTTTATTATGAGAAGGTACTGAAGTAGGGGTCAAAAATTCCAATACCACTTTTGGAAATGTTAATTATGAAATCAAATATTTATTAACAAAAGAACTTAAACACACACAATTACATTTACACAATTAAGAATTAGTCTTACAATCATTTCCCCAAAAGATTTCTAATTAGTTAGACTCACAAATAAACACCCCATTTTAGACAACAATCCCTATAGATACTTTTTCCCATCCTGCAAAGTGAACGGAGATTTGGCTGGGCACCAAATTCTCCAACCTTGCTGCAGCAAGAGCATGTCATGAACGACCAGTAAGATCACGCCCTTAATCTATTAAAAAATCCAGTAATATTATGACAAAGTGCTCACTATTGTAATAGGGAAGATATTTCACAGGCCTTCTCTTTCTCCGTCACTCAACAGTGGAAATCCCAACCTTTACACAAATTCCTGCTTTCTGGAACAAACAGACACTTCCCAAGGGTTTCTATAGACAGTTCAGTTTGTGTCTTTCACAGCTCTCTCTTAGCACTGCATACTACAGGATCTTAAATAATCACTCTCCTAACACAGCTTTCCATCTTTCCTTAAAAATGCCTTTACTCTTTCACCTTTAAACCCATTGTTATTATCCTTCTTTACCTTTCCCAGAATGTAAAAGTATTTCATCTTTACCTAATGTTCACTACTTTCAGGTAAAATAAACTTAATAACCTTGATTTAATCATTTATAATCTTTGCCAATTTTGAATCTCCTTATTTCTCTTTGAAATTCAACAGCAAAATCCCAATGCAAATTCTCACTTATCTCCTAATGCAAATGTTTACTGAGGTTGGTCTTCTCCATTTCCAATGCCTGATTTGCACCTAGCCCTTTTGATGATTTAAATCTTGCAAACTAACTGTCTTCAGTTTAATTAAATTATTCTCACATACAAAGCTCCCAAGTCTGTCTCACTGGATACTATAGTAATATTGAAAACATATAATTTCTTTACAATCATTTATCTAATAATCTTCCAATGACGAATTTTCTTTGAATGAGGAAGCTGTATTCTGAGTCAAGATGGCTGCAGAATGACATGCTTTGTTATATTATGGTGAGTGGCACAGTGGTTATCACTGCTGCCTCACACTGCCAGGGACCCAGATTCAATTCGGCCCTCAAGTCACTATCTGTGTGGAGTTTGCCCGTTCTTCCTGTATCTATGTGGGTTTCCTCCAGGTGCTCCGGTTTCATCCCACACGCCAAAGATGTGCGGGTTGATTGGCCATGCTAAATTGTCCATTAGTGCAGGGGAATTAGCAGGGTAAATACGTGGGGTTAGGGGGATAGGGCCTAGGTGGGATTGTTGTCGGTGCAGGCTTGATGGGCCAAATCGCCTCCTTCTGCACTATAGGGATTCTATGATTTTTTTAAAAACTAAAACAACCTTTTGTGCCAACTTTGTAATTTAATTATTGAGAAAGCCATTTACACAGTACTCCACAGCATTGTAGATAATTGATTAATCAGGCTACCTTACAGTGCAACCTGCAGAAGTGTTCCTGACACTGGTGGGTGGATTTATTGCATCATTGTTCCAGATAGATGATAGTTCCTCGTCAGGAATTGTAATTCTGGATAAATAGCTCTGAGCAGTGTGGGTCTTTAGCTCTTGGCTCTCCCAACCTAGCTCTAATCTCTGAACTGTTGTGGGTGAGAGGTCCATGGAAAATAAGAGTATACTGCACAGTGGTTAGCATTGCTGCCTCAAAGCACCAGGGACCCACGTTCAATTCCAGCCTTGGCTGATTGTGTGGAATTTGCATATTATCCCCAAGTCTGCATGGGTTTCCTCCAGGTGCTCCAGTTTCCTCCCACAGTCCAAAGATAGAACATAGAACAGTACAGCACAGAACAGGCCCTTCGGCCAACGATGTTGTGCCGAGCTTTATCTGAAACCAAGATCAAGCTATCCCACTCCCTATCATCCTGGTGTGCTCCATGTGCCTATCCAATAACCGCTTAAATGTTCCTAAAGTGTCTGACTCCACTATCGCTGCAGGCAGTCCATTCCACACCCCAACCACTCTCTGCGTAAAGAACCTACCTCTGATATCCTTCCTATATCTCCCACCACGAACCCCATAGTTATGCCCCCTTGTAATAGCTCCATCCACCCGAGGAAATAGTCCTTGAACGTTCACTCTATCTATCCCCTTCATCATTTTATAAACCTCTATTAAGTCTCCCCTCAGCCTCCTCCGCTCCAGAGAGAACAGCCCTAGCTCCCTCAACCTTTCCTCATAAGACCTACCCTCCAAACCAGGCAGCATCCTGGTAAATCTCCTCTGCACTCTTTCCAGCGCTTCCACATCCTTCTTATAGTGAGGTGACCAGAACTGCACACAATATTCCAAATGTGGTCTCACCAAGGTCCTGTACAGTTGCAGCATAACCCCACGGCTCTTAAATTCCAACCCCCTGTTAATAAAAGCTAACACACTATGGGCCTTCTTCACAGCTCTATCAACTTGAGTGGCAACCTTTCGAGATCTGTGGATATGGACCCCAAGATCTCTCTGTTCCTCCACAGTCTTCAGAACCCTACCTTTGACCCTGTAATCCACATTTAAATTAGTCCTACCAAAATGAATCACCTCACATTTATCAGGGTTAAACTCCATTTGCCATTTTTCAGCCCAGCTTTGCATCCCATCTGTGTCTCTTTGCAGCCTACAACAGCCCTCCACTTCATCCACTACTCCACCAACCTTGGTGTCATCAGCAAATTTACTGATCCACCCTTCAGCCCCCTCCTCTAAGTCATTAATAAAAATCACAAAGAGCAGAGGACCAAGCACTGATCCCGGTGGCAGGTAAGGTGGATTGGCCATGCTAAATTGTGTCTTGGTGTCCCAAGATGTGTAATTTAGGGGGATTAGTGGGGTAAATGTGTGGGATTAGGGGCTAGAACAGAGGGTGGGCCTGGGTAAATGCTTTGACGGATAGTTGGTGCAGAACCGATGGGCTGAATGGCCTTCTTCTGCACTGTAGGGATTCTATGATTCTGTATATTAGGCAAAGGGAAGTGCTAACTGTGTTGATTTCCCACCAGCTTCGAAGAGGTGATGGGTTTCTTTGTGTGCTAGATACCTATCTAATGAACAAAAGGCAGTTTCTGATAGCACACGTTGTTTGAATACAAATGCACAGCTTAACTGAATGTGAGGTCATGGCTTTGCATCAGTAAATCCTCAAATCAGTATTCCCAATCTCAGCCATATACCACCAGGAAAACACAGAATGGAAGCTAAGCACTTCCTGAAGAATAACAAATCAGGGGAAAAACAACTCTTAAGCCACTCGACTATGCTTTATAGAAGACTCGCATAAACTACCTGGTTTCTTTGAGGAGCTGCACTTCTGTCACAACTGAGTAAAGGAGAGTTTTAACCTCCAATTTTTAAAAAATCAGAAAAACTACAATGGCCCTTACTTAAACCTAACATCGTTGGTTTATATTGTTGTATGACTTGCCTTACTGTGTCAGTTATGGATATGATGGTGTTGTGAAGTTGGTGTTTGTAAAAAAAAAATGCATTGCGTGATCCCTTTAAAAGGTAGTGTTTTTTCTGTGTTTAGAAAGTTTTTAAAAATGCAGATGCATATGGTGCCAGTACACAGACCGAAACATTGTATCAAAGGCCAAACAGCAGGGTTGCCTTGGTATGCTTGAATTTTGCCCAATCAGTTTAAATTAGGCACCTAGCTACCAGCAATCTATGAGATTTGAAATTGATGTTTTGGTAACCTGAAAACCAATCATATTGTAGGAAATATTGATATGTCATCAGGGGTATAAGAGACAGGGGGCAGTGAGACAAACGGGGAGAGCACCTGCCACCTGTCACCACTCACAGCTCTCCGAGAGAGAATGACTTGTTGGTTCTCGTAACTGCATTTATGTCTTAAAAGAAAGCACCATCCGAATAGAAAAGGTACCAAAAGAAGACATAGATTCCAGACAGAAGAAATCAATAGAGCAGACCATAAGATTCCAGAAGACACCAAACCTGGGTTGTAATTGAGAGAGTGACTAAAAATTCAATTTTTTTTTTGTTGATAAGTGGGAATTGTATTTATCTAAACAGCATTCCATGAGAAGAGTGCTTTATTCGGTTTGTTAATAGTTTAGTTAACCTGTTCACTGTTAGATAAATAACATATTGTTTGTTTTTTTTTCCAGTGTGTGTGTCAGGTAATTATTTTGATTTAACCACTAAAAGTTGCTGAAGAGCAGACCGTACTACTTCACATACACTTTTAACAGATTATGATGCGAGATATTCCTCTTTGAGTGGTTCGGTGTTAGCTCTCAAGGTGGTGACCAACCTCCGCTCCACAACAATGGTGTTAATATGTACCAGTTAAGACACATCTCTCTTTATTTCACCGGTAAGGAGAGTCATAACTCGCCTGTAAAATAAATTTAATTCAGACCCATTATTATCTTAGAACTCCACTTCTTAGTATTAATCCTTTGTTTAAAATCAATCTGTCATGATCATGTCTTGCATTAATCTTCTCTTGAAAGTAATAATCAAAACTTGTTTCTTGAGAACAGAAATATTTTGCATCCAGGGCTTATTGTTAACTGTTCTTTTCATCAAATTTATCAATGATCATTCTGATGACCATAATTACAAAATTGTTTGCAAAAAAAAAAGCCTGATACATCCAGCAGGTCAGGACAGCATTTGTGGAAAAAAGGCATTAACTTTTCAAGCCATAAACATAAAACATGCTTTTTTTTCCCACAGATGATTCCCTGACATGCTGGTGTTTCTGGGTGTTCGCTATTTTCAGTACTTTGCTTTTTATAACTTTTACATCTGACCTTACCAACAAATTGAATAGTTTTTTTTTTAACTTGTTCACAGTGCACTTTCTGAAGTATCTGACCGTTCTTTTTGTTTTTCTCATTGTGTAAGATCGTGGGGGGCAATTCTCCCATCCCACTGTGCTGCTTTTGTAGCGCAGCTGGTTGGGAGACTTTTAGTGGAGGCCGTTTCGTGGGCTCCCCGCTGTGCGCCACGGCCTCCGCAAGTCTCCAGCAGCCAGATTTCCAGCACCGGTAGCTCCGTGCCAGAAATCAGCGCGGAGCTACATACGTTGCGTAGATGCACATAATCTTTTTTACAGATCATTAGCAGGCCTGGGACTGAAGTCTCCGGGCCTGCTAGGCTCTCTTTCCCCACCCACACCCCCACCCCATTCCTCCGCCCCGCCAGGAGTGGTTCAATCTCTAGTGGGTTTAGTATAGCTTCCCACGGCCCGACCCCACTGGAGTGAAGGGGGGGGCAATCGAGGCCCCCCAGGAGGTCGGATGCCAGGGATGCTCCTGGGGCATTGCCACCTCAGCAGTGCCAGCCTGGACCCCCTAGCACTGCTCAAGCTGCAAAGTGCCAAAGCCCAGACAGTGCCAAGGGGGCGTGGTCTACAGTGGGTGGGGCCTCTGGACAATCTCTGGGGGTGGGGGGAAGGGGAAAGCGGAGGTGACTGGGGGTGCAGGGGAGAGCGGTGGGGTGGGTGGGTGGGAGACCAGGAGGGGATGGATTGGGGGGAGGATTGGAGGGGAGATCAGGGTGGTGGGTGAGAGACTGGAGGAGGGGAGATTGAAGTGGACTGAGGGGCGTGGGGGGGCCAAGGCTGGCCCGGAGTATTTTTCATATACTATGAGCCAAGAGGTGAAAGTTATCGTTTGGGCCATGGAGAGGTGGGAGGGCCGATGATGCAGGGGTCGTGGGGCTAGCCAGTGATCGGGCTGGCCGGCAGACAGGGGCCACTGTGCATGTGCTGATCTCACCACTGACAGATTGGCGCATGTGCAATGGCCCGCTCAGCATGCTGCCAGCCTCTTCAGCGGGAATAGGCCCCAACCACTGAATTTCAATGGGATTTAAGCTAGTGCACTCTGCAGTGCACAGAGTGTGGGAGATTCATTCTGAAACTCCCGCTGAAAAAAAAACATGATTTACTCCAGTTTTTATGCGAATGCGACACTTACAATTGTTTTGGGAGAATCACCCTCAGTGAAGGCACATATCTTTTTTTCGGTGTGCAAGTGTCACTGTGTGCAACCTGTACTTACTTGTCCTTAACTCATTGACATAAACTATTGGTTGCATTAATGAAAAGAGAATGTAGTTGGTGTATCATGGATTGATGGGCAAAAGTGACATCAGCTGCTTCCTGCAGGTTGAGAACTTCAAACTTTGATTTGCTAAATATGATAGCTAAAATTGGATTCATTTATCAATACTAGGAAGATTGGGGCAATGAGGATCCAAGTTGCCAGTAAAAAAAATAGTGGCATAATCAGATTGGGTGAGGTAGGTTTTCTTCTCAAAAAAGGCAGCAAGCATCTTCAAGAAGCTCAAAAACGTGGATTGACAGTAAAAACAAGTCAGGATGTTCAATAGCATTATGTATAATTCATGTCCTATATGGAACTGTTTAAACAAAGTTACAAAATTTTAAAAGTGCAAAGATAAGTAGATGAGGAACATTTTCAAGATCTTGGTGCAGTGACAGATAATGAATGAGGTAAGAAAAATAGGCAACTTGCTGTGATTTTAAAAAATTATGTTGATTCAACTTCTAGTGAAGTAATGCCATCAGGAAAAAAATAGGATGATTCATTATTGCCTGAGGAGCCATTTAAGTCCTGAGAAAGATAAGGTTAAGAATGTATCATGATATGAAAGATGCTTATTGATGACTAAAAGTAAATGGTCCTTGCCACCTAACCCTTGCATGTTGCAGACAAGTGTGTCACATTAAAATCAAATGTAAAATTTTAAATGATGTTCATAGAATAGAATCCCTACAGTGCAGAAGGAGGCCATTTGGCCCATCGAGCCTGCACCGACAACAATCACACCCAGGCCCTGTCCCTGTAATGCTACAAAAAACCCTGCAAATCCTCCTGACACGAAGGGGCAATTTAGCATGGCCAATTCACCGAACCTGCACATCTTTGGACTATGTTGTATGAATTTATTCAACATTAACACATCCATTTAATCTTTTAATATCAAAAGATCATCCCTCAAATTTCAAAATTTCATGATTAATTTAGCTGATAAAAATAATGTTATTTTTGCAGACTATAAGTAGCATTCCTATTTTATGTTTGCATTGGCAACTCACAGTTGGTCATTCTCAGTAAAACTGCATTTTAAAAATACCACTTGCAAGATTATGTTCTCATGAACTTGTGCTTCTCAAGATATCTGTTGTGAAGCTAATCGTTTTTCATTACCAAGGACTTGCTTGTGAAAATAACTTGTTTTGATGAAAAGAACGCTATATTGTCATTAGGGAGCAAAATGACAAAGGTGTATATTCATGACAAAGGTGTATATTCAAAACAACTGTTAACTCTTGAGGAAATGACAGGCTCAAAGGTCCTTGTACTTGAGGCTTTTTATACATACGAAGGTTGTTAGCATTTGTGAAAGCAAGTTCCAAAACAAACAAATGAACTGTTACACCACTGTAGTTCATCCGTACCTTTGTTTGTTTTACTGTCATCTACTAGCCCTCTAGTACTAACTTGGTAGAGCCTTAAGGTCAGAAAGCACTTGTTTTGTAATTCAAATCCCAGTTTGTCTAATAATCGTAAACGGGCTTCCTCTAGTGGAGAGGTTTGCCAACTTCAGTGGACAAATGTCCCTTCCACAAAGTACAAGTTTGGCTCTGAATGAAGGAGCAAGGAGGTGCATTAGTTAAGATGTCTCTGGTCTGGATTGCCCTGATGATGACAGTGTGATGCAATGAAGGAAGATGTGAGCAGAGGAATATGGAAACATGTAAAGAAACAAAAACTATGAGCCAAGAGGTGGAAGCAGTAGAAGGGGGAGATAGAATGGAAGCCAGAGGGTGATTGTAGAGGGTTGTTTTTCAAACTGGAGCCCTGTGACAGCGGTGTGCTGGGTCCACTGTTATTTGTCATTTATATTAATGATTTGGATGAGAATATAGGAGGCATGGTTAGTAAGTTTGCAGATTACACCAAGGTTGGTGGCATAGTGGACAGTGAAGAAGGTTATCTCGGATTGCAATGGGATATTGATCAATTGGGCCAGTGGGCTGACTAATGGCAGATGAAGTTTAATTCAGATAAATGTGAGGTGATGCATTTTGGTAGATTGAACCAGGCAGGACTTACTCAGTTAATGGTAGGGCGTTGGGGAGAGTTACAGAACAAAGAGATCTCGGCGTACAGGTTCATAGCTCCTTGAAAATGGAGTCACAGGTGGACAGAGTAGTGAAGAAGGCATTTAGCATGCTTGGTTTCATTGGTCAGAACATTGAATACAGGAGTTGGGATGTCTTGTTGAAGTTGTACAAGACATTGGTAAGGCCACACTTGGAATACTGTGTACAATTCTGGCCACCCTATTATAGAAAGGATATTATTAAACTAGAAAGACTGCAGAAAAGATTTACTAGGATGCGACCGGGACTTGATGGTTTGAGTTACAAGGAGAGGCTGGATAGACTGGGACTTTTTACTCTGGAGCATAAAAGGCTGAGGGGTGATCTTATAGAGGTCGATAAAATAATGAGGGGCATTGACAAGGTAGATAGTCAATATCTTTTCCCAAAGGTAGGGGAGTCTAAAACTAAAGGGCATAGGTTTAAGGTGAGAGGGGAGAGATACAAAAGTGTCCAGAGGGGCAATTTTTTCACACAGAGGGTGGTGAGTGTCTGGAACAAACTGCCAGAGGTAATAGTAGAGGAGGGTACAATTTTGTCTTTTAAAAAGCATTTAGACAGTCACATGGGTAATATGGGTATAGAGGGAAATGGGCCAAATGCAGGCATTTGGGACTAGCTTGGGGATTAAATAAAAAGGGTGACATGGACAAGTTGGGCCGAAGGGCCTGTTTCCATGCTGTAAACCTCTATAACTATGACTCTATGATATAGCTGTACAGGTTGCATCTCGTGGAGATGCAGCTTGCCTCCTGGACTTGCAGAATTTCACTAGCTGTTCTGTCTGGAGACAATACACATCTCTTTAACCTGTGTGTAATGCTCCCTCCACCCACATTGTCTGTACATTTAAGACCTGGCTGGCTGTAGAGATTTGCATTCTAATCAGTATTCTGTAATTTGATTTCTGTGTCTGTTTGCACTGTTTGAGAACAGATATCCACTCCATCTGACGAAGGAGCTGTGCTCCGAAAGCTTATGGTATTTGCTACCAAATAAACCTGTTGGACTTTAACCTGGTGTTGTGAGACTTCTTACTGAGGTTGCATCTGAACAGAGAACTTATGTCCTTGTAGGCAGTTTGCTGGTGACAGCGGAATAGGTACCAAGAGGTAATATTAGAGGGAAATGCTAAGTACCCAAAGAATTGGGAGGGACAGAGCATTGAAGTAGGAAACAGTGGGAGTCAGAGTCAGAGGAAATGCAATAAAATCTAAATTAAGTTTATAATACTTGTATGTGAATATACAAAGTGTAGTAAATAAGATTGGTCAGTTGCAGGTAGCCACGTGGGCATATGATGTTGTGGCATGTTGAACATTTTTAAAGAACAACCTACAACGTGGCAAATCCACACAAGATTACTTTATTTGCGCTTACAATGGCCATTGGGAGTGATCAGAAGGATCTGCTCAAAGTTGTTCTGTTACAGCCATCTTTTATACAGATCATATGAGTAAATTCAAGTCTGTACATATCTAATCATTCCTCAATACAATGGATTTTCCACCTTTTTTTTTCCAATAGATCTTCACCAAAATACAATTACACCCATAATTAGGTTACTTATGTGGCTGTAGCTTTTCTTTCCTGGAGCATTCAATTGTTTGTATGCCTTCATTTGATTCGAGTCATGCTCTCTTCTCTAACCCCTGTCAAGCCATGCTAAAACATATTTTCTGAGTTACTAATGGGCAGATGTATTAGAACAAGGATGGATCTTGTATTTCCAAATTTGGTGGAATTTACAATGATTGGGAGGAAAAGAACCAGAAATGACGGCCGCGATTCTCCCAAAAGCGCTGAATTGGCAGGAAAACTGTTCTGGATCCCGACTGTTTTGTCAGTTCAGCTTCTCACCCGAATCCCCCCACTCTGTGCAGTGCAGAGGTTCCAATCGTGAATCTCATTAAAAACCCAGGGGGGCAGGGCCTATTCGCGCCGGAGGCTGATAGTTCTGGAACTCTGCGCATGCACAGTGGCCCCGTTCTGTAATTCTCCCCGTTTGTTGGCCAGCTCAATCGCTGGCCACCCGGGACCCCCGCAGTGCTGCCCCTCCAACTGCCCCCACAGCCCGATCGCGGCCTCTACAACGATTCCCCGGCCAGCTCTGGCCCCCTGCCCCAGAGCACCCTGCTGTCCAACCCCCCTCCCCCCCACCCCCCAGCAGTAGCAAACCCCCCACCCCCCTCACCCCAGCAGACCCCCCCCCACTGACCCCCCGGGGAGGCAGGACACCCCCCCCCCCCCCCCGGCACCCCAATCGCTGCCCTCTCTCCATCCCAGACCAATCGCCATGCAGACTGGCAGCGGGACCCCCCACCCCCATCGATCACCCCTAGGCTCCACTCACAATAGGCTCCACCCCCCTGGCACTGCCCAATGTCCGCTGGACAGTGCCAAGATGCCCCCTGGGCATGGGCACTTTGCCCTTTGGGCAGTTCTGGGGACACAGGCTGGCACTGCCAGGGTGCCCATGCCCAGGGGGCACCACTCCTCCACTGCCCGACCCCCTAGGGGGGCCCCTATTGCCCCCCCCTTCATTCCAGTGGAGTCTCCCGCTAATTCCCCGAATGTGGGGGGCTACTCTAAACCCTGCCAGAATGAAGTACTCCTGGTGGGGTGGAAGATTCAATCGGGACCGGTAAATTCCCGATAATTACATTTAAAAGACAATTTAAAACATATTAAAAACAGATTCCAATTACTTACCTGCCTTCCCGCCTTTCCAGCGTAGTCTGGCCTGCGACTATTCACCTGCTTTGGGAGATGCGCATGCGTTCCCGGGACATGCGCAAATCCCGGAACAAACCGGCGACGCGCATCTCCCACCCCGACCTGCCAGAAAAGTTGCGGGTCAGGATGGGAGAATTGCGGTCGACCTGAGGAACAATTTTCTTTACATAGCGAGTGGTTAGGTTCTGGGATGCACTGTCTGAGAGAATATAGTGGAGCCAGATTCAATCATTGCTTTCAAAAGGGAATTGGATAATTAAACGAAGAGAAAAGATTTGTAAAGTTCTGGGTAAAAGGTGGGTGAATGGGTCCAGTTGAGCTGTTTTTGTGATGAGTTTTGCGCTCTAATGTATACTGTGAATAGGAATAGCAATAAGCTTTATTATTTCTCACAGCACCAGGGTCCCGGGTTCAATTCTGGTGACTGGGTGTGTGGTTTGCACGTTCTCCTTGTGAGTTTCCTACAGGTGCTCCGGTTTCCTTCCACAGTCCAAAGACGTGCAGGTTAGGTGGATTGGCCATGCTAAATTGCCCCCTAGTGTCCCAAGATGTGTATTTATCTATATGTGCCCTGTTTGTGAACCCAACTCTCCACTCACCTGATGAAGGAGCAGCGCTCCGAAAGCTCGTGATACCAAATAAACTTCATAGAATCATAGAAACCCTACAGTGCAGAAAGAGGCCATCGGGCCCATCGAGTCTGCACCGACCACAATCCCACCCAGGCCCTACCCCCATATCCCTACACATTTACCCGCTAATCCCTCTGACCTACGCATCTCAGGACACTAAGGGGCAATGTTTTAGCATGGCCAATCAACCTAACCCGCACATCTTTGGACTGAGAGAGGAAACCGAAGCACCCAGAGGAAACCCACGCAGACATGAGGAGAATGTGCAACCTCCACACAGGTAGTGACCCAAGCCGGGAATCGAACCCAGGTCCCTGGAGCTGTGAAGCAGCAGTGCTAACCACTGTGCGGCCCAACTTGTTGGACTTTAACCTGGTATTGTGAGACTTTGTACTGTGCCCACCCCAGTCCAATGTTGGCATCTTCACGTCAAGATGTGCAGGCTAGGGGGGTATACCTGAGAGGTTAGAGGGATAGGGCATGGGGATGTGGGCCCTCTGTCAGAGAGTTGGTGTGGACTTGATGGGCTGAATGGCCTCCTGCTGCACTGTAAGGATTCTATGATTATGATACTTTGCAGCAGAGGTTACACAGGCTGTTGCTTTCCTGTTATTGCCTGAAGTCTGAAAACTGTCAGCTGTATTTGGAATTACACATCAGTAGCACAAAGCAACAGAATAATCTGAAGTACAAACACATCAGTTACCAAATGTCCTCAACTGCTTAGATTTTTTAAAGATTCTTCCACTGACTCATTGAAGTTTGCTGTGTTGGTCCCATGGAGTTCCATTTCACTCCCGTAACAATTAGAACTGTAGAATTGTGAGTCAGCTACATCTGTACTGTAAAACAAGCTTCTAACATTACACATCAAAGCAACCTCTCTCTCCACACCATCACACAGTGGGAGACTGGCTCACTGCCAATCGCTGATACCAGTAGTTATTTCTGGACAGGGTTTGTGGATTTAACTTTGCTTACCCCATATAAAAACAATATAAAAACACATAAATTCCTTACCGAATTACGTAGCAAGTTTGGTTTCCCGCTTTCCCAAGATCCACAAACAGGACTTTCTTTGTAGACATATCATTTTGCCTGTTCTTGCTTCATGGAACTTATTTCCTCAACTATTGTCTTAACTATTTTCTCTCCCTTTGTCAAGTCTCTCTCGACCTGTGACTTCCTCTGCATTTGAACAGCTGTGAATCATCTCCTTTTCAGAATAATGGCTCGTACTTCGACTTCTCAATCTCCACCAGAAGAGCCTAAAGTCTCTTTGCTTATTTCTTGAATGGAAGCTCAACCAGTCCCCATCTACCACCACCGCTTGTCCACCTGGCTTAACATGTTATTACATTGAATTTCCTTTGATTCCACTCACCTCTAAATACAAAGTGTTGCTAAGAACACACAAAGGGGTTACAGCTATGCCTGCCTTCTGTAGGACACATGAAAAATTATTTCTTCCAGTCCTACACAGGTCCCATATTTTGCATCTTTTTTTCAGTATGGCACATGGTGACTTTATTAGCATTGTTTCCTGTTCTCACCCCAAACCAGAAATTAGCATTAACTTTTCCAATTTAAACCCCTTCCTAACCTTCAACGAATCCACCTCTGACTCTTCCCTTTGACCCCTTGACTTATACGGCACAAAATGAGACCATTGTGTTCCTGTCAGCTTTCTACAAGAGCAACTTAGCTGTTCCGACTTCACTTCTTCTCTGTAGCCTTGGTCATTTTACTCTGATAATTATCCAATTCTCTTTTGAAAACTGTTATGTCAATGAGACATGGAAGAAATCCAACTGTGTACTATTCTTCAAATGGACTAGCTGCTGAAACCAACAAGGTGGCTGCTACACGTCAAATGACCACAGAATTGGAGCATTGTTCTGAAAGTTTCAAACTTGATTTATCAGAAAAAAAGAATCCTGCTCTCAGCATTGTGGAATATCACATCCAATTGTATGGACATTATAATTATAAGACCAGGGTATTTGCAGATCAAAACGCGTAATTCTTGCAGAGTTGTTAACAGCCCCATCTCACTCTTGGGATTGTTCAGGTACATTTCAGAAGGGGACCATTGAGGGGACAATGGACATAATTCACATCTTGATAAGCTTACTCTTTCATCGAGTCAGAGGATCTTCCCTGACAATAGTGCCCTGACCCAAGAACCTCGATGTGGATTTATAACTCTTTCAAAAGGTAATGGTTGGGATGTTATCAGTCTTGAAATCAAAGACAATACCTAACAATAGATAAACGTCTCTTAATATCACTGTGGCAAAAAAGGTTATATGACTTGAGTGACCACTTTGAAATCTCTATTTTCCTTTGAGAACTGAGAATCCCTCACTCTGCTGAATTACAGACCAAATGCAGGACTCCCAGCTCACCAAGCAGTCGGTTACCATGTCTCAACTCCTCAAAGTCTATTTGATTTTAAAAGTCTCTGATTATTGCCTGCCAGACAGTCTAAGACATTGTGCTGCATTGTCATTTGTTTCGAGGATTTTCATGTTACTGTGTCCAACTAGAAACTCACCTGAACAAGCTTACAACATGTTCAATATCAACGAGGTGCAAGCACAGCCTATTTCCAGTAAACAGATTGAGGTGGAGATGGACATAGGAGCCTCCACATCTGTAATTTGTGAGGAAACCTGTAAGTTGACATCAGAGAATAACCAAGCGCCAGCCCTTACTCCAGCAGAGATTAATCTTCAGACTTGCACCAAAGAGTCCACACCTTTGCTTGGGGCATTTGAAGTCCATCTTGTGTATAATAGTTAAGAAATAAGGGTGTGGCTCCTTGTGGTCAAAGGGTATGGGCCGAGTTTCTTCGGGCATGACTGGGTCAGCAAGATTCCATTCAACTGGGGCGAGGGAAAGCATACAAAGGTGACTGAGGATGTTGTTCAGAAGTATCTGGACATGTTCAAGGATGAACTGAGTACATTGCGTGGTACTACCATGAAGTTGATCCTCAGGCGACACCTCATTTTTTCAAGCCTGGGACAGTGCGCTTTTCCAGGAAAAGGGAAGTGGAAGAGGAGTTGGAATGGCTGCAAAGGCTTGGAATCATTGAGCCAATTCAGTTTTCTCATTGGGCAGCCCCAATCATTCCTGTCCTTAAAAATAATGGTACAGTGTGTAACTACAAGCTTATCATTAAGCAGGTTTCCACAGTAAATGCTTATCCATTGTCTTGGGTGGAAGATTTGTTTTCAACTCTTGAGGGAGGCAAGACATTTTCAAAACTGGACATGAGCTTGGCATATCAACAGCTCTTGCCAGAGGATTATTTGAAGCAGTAGGTGACCATCAACACGGAAGGGTTGTTCAAGTACAACTGTTTGGTTTTTCGCATATCCTCCAGTCCGGTGAACTGGATGACATCTTAATTGCAGGGAAGACTGAGGAGGAGCACCTCAAGAACTTGCTTCAAGTTTTAAAAAGGTTTTCAGAGACGGGACTGCATCTGAAGAGGAGCAAGTGCATTTTCCAGGCACGAAACGCAGAGTATCTAGGCCACAGAATCACCGCACAGGGCTCACCTCCTGTGGAACGCAAAATTTGAGTCATTAAGGAAGCTCCGGAGCCCTGGAATTTGTCAGAGCTCAGGGCACTCTGGGCTTAGTAAACTATTCAGGAAAGTTCTTGCCGGATCTGTCTACAATGTTGGTTCCACTGTAGCTATTTCTGCACAAAGAAACCAAATGGAAGTGGGAGTTCACACAGAAGAATACCTTCAAACATGTGAAGGCACTGCTGCAATCGACTAATCTGCTGGTCCATTTTGATCCAGACAGGGAACTTATCCTGTTGTACAATGCCTCGCCCTATGGTGTGGGGGCAGTACTTTCTCATCTAATGGAGGAAGGGTCCGAAAAACCCATCAGTTCTACATCTAGGACGCTGACCAAGTCTGATAAGTGGGCAAAGCATGTCTCGCTATTGTTTTTGCAGTGAAAAGATTCCACCAGTACCTCTGTGGTCATTCGTCCACCATATATACCAACTAATAAAAGCCTTTATTTCCAGGGTACGATCTAGCCTCCCGAGTGATTTAATCGCGCATCAATTTTATTAGTAACAAATTTTGGTAAAAAAAACCATGGAGCAAATGTTAAAACCCGATCGGCTTACCTTAGATCCACATGCAGCTGGAGCGTCAAACACTTTCGACCATTGGTTGAAGTGTTTTCAAGACTATATCGATGCCTCAACAGCCATTCAAAACAACGCTGATAGACTGCGGGTCCTCCACGCAAGGGTAAGTGACACTGTATACTCATCAATCCGCGATGCCCAAGACTACAAAGGGGCCATCGAACTACTTAAGAAACTGTACAACAAACCGCCAAACGAGATTCATGCTCGACACCTTCTAGCCACTCGATGGCGGCAGCCCGGTGAAACGACGGGACAGTACCTGCGCGAACTTCAGCAGCGAGCCAGAGCCTGCAATTGCAAGCCAGTGTTGGCGGCCCAGTATACTAACGACTTGATCCGAGATGTGTTCGTGGCGGGAATCGGCTCATCCTATATTCGCCTGCGGCTGCTAGAGCAAGGTAACCTAGACCTAGCTAAGAAGGTGGAATTGGCTGACACGATGGAAACGGCCTCCAGAAGTCTAGAAACTTACCCCACCGACCACGTGGGAACATCGTGGCAAGTACAGCCACCGACTCAACTCTACCCAGCGGCTCCGAAAAACTGCGCGATTGTGCTTTCAACCTCGGACCTGACGACGGCGGCAGCTCCAGGAGGCCTGCGGTGCTATTTCTGTGGATTGGCAGAACACCCTCGGCAGCGATGTCCGGCCAGAATGGTATTTTGCTCTGCGTGTGGGAAGAAAGGGCACTATGCCAAAGTATGCAGAGCTAAACCACCCTCGAAGCTTAGCAGCGCGGCGTGTGATTCTCCAGAACCTGTCTCCTTGTCTCCGGCTTCATCGAGGTCTTCCACCACGTGCGATTCACGAGCGCCGCCATTCCTGACGACGAAGACGCAAGACACGTGCGACCTGCAGGGGCCGCCACTTTTAGCGCCACCGACCACGTGCGATCCATGGGCGCAGCCATTTTGGTCGGCACCGACCGCAGACGACCAGCAGGGGTCATCATCATCAACCATCTCAGCTGCCTGCAGTTGCACTTAATACTCAACGGTGGCGTCAATCATCCTGGACCAGGCCAAGCCTCACAGACTCGACAAATCCATGATGGACATAGAGGACGCCTAATACATTGTCTGTTTGACAGCGGGAGCATGGAGAGTTTCATTCATCCCGACACCGTGAAACGGTGCGGTCTCCGAGTACAGACTGTCAGACAGACAATTTCTATGGCGTCGAGGTCCCGATCTGTTACCGTTCTTGGGAGCTGCGTGGTCAACCTAACGGTGCGGGGCACAGTTTATGAGAACTTCAGGCTCCTCGTGTTACCGCACCTTTGTGCTCCGATACTCCTGGGACTAGACTTTATGGTCCACCTGAGGAGTGTGACCCTGCAGTACGATGGGCCACTCCCTCCACTTTCAGTGGGAGAACAGCAGCCTCCAAATTGCCCAGCGCGCTCCACGTGCAGTCTCTCGACACTCACAATCACCCCGCCATCTTTATTCGAGAATCTCGTGCCAGGCTGCAAGCCCATCGCAACTAAGAGCAGGCGTTACAGCGCTGAGGATCGGATCTTTATTCGATCTGAGGTTCAGCGGCTCCTCAGGGAAGGGATCATTCAACCTAGCACTAGTCCATGGAGAGCGCAAGTCATGGTGGTTAAAACTGGAAACAAACCCCGGATAGTCATAGACTATAGTCAGACCATTAATAGATACACGCAGCTGGACGCGTATCCTCTCCCGCGCATATCTGACATGGTCAACCAGATTGCGCAGTACCGGGTGTTCTCCACCATTAACTTGAAGTCAGCTTACCACCAGCTCCCCATTCGCCCAGAGGACCGAAAATATACGGCCTTTGAGGCGGTGGTCGTCTCTACCACTTCTTAAGGGTCCCCTTTGGCGTCACGAATGGGGTCTCGGTCTTCCAGTGTGCAATGGACCGAATGGTGGACCAAAACGGGCTACGGGCTACCTTCCCGTACCTGGACAACGTCACTATCTGCGGCCATGACCAGCAGGACCACGATGCCAATCTCCTCAAATTTTTACGCACTGCGTCTCGCCTGAATCTGACCTATAACAGGGAGAAGTGTGTATTTAGCAAGCGCCGCCTAGCAATTCTCGGATACATGGTGGAAAACGGGGTCCTTGGCCCTGATCCAGACCGTATGCGTCCCCTCCTTGAACTTCCCCTACCCACGAGCATCAAAGCACTGAGAAGATGCTTAGGCTTCTTTTCGTATTACGCACAGTGGGTTCCCAATTATGCGGACAAAGCCCATCCGCTCATAAAGTCTACCTCTTTTCCCCTGGCAGCAGAGGCTCGCCTTTGAAGGGATAAAAGCTGACATCGCGAAAGCCACGATGCACGCTGTCGATGAGTCCATCCCCTTTCAGGTGGAGAGTGATGCACCTGATTTCGCCCTGGCCGCCACACTTAACCAGGCGGGCAGGCCCGTCGCCTTTTTCTCTCGCACCCTCCAAGGCCCTGAAATTCGGCACTCCGCAGTGGAAAAAGAGGCTCAGGCCATTGTGGAGGCCGTCCGGCATTGGCGCCATTACTTGGCTGGAAAACGATTCACCCTGCTCACGGACCAGCGGTCCGTGGCGTTCATGTTCAACAACACGTTACGGGGTAAGATCAAAAATGATAAAATCTTGAGGTGGAGAATCGAACTCTCCACCTACAACTATGATATCATGTACCGTCCGGGGAAGCTCAATGAGCCTTCAGACGCCCTGTCGCATGGAACATGTGCCAGTGTGCAGGAGGACCGGCTACAGGTCCTCCACAATGATCTCTGCCATCCGGGGATCACTCGGCTCTTCCATTTCGTAAAGGCCCGGAATCTACCCTACTCAGTAGAAGATGTCAGGTCAATAACCCGAAGCTGCCAGGTATGTGCTGAATGCAAGCCGCACTTCTATCGACCTGACAGGGCACACCTCATTAAGGCCACTCACCCTTTTGAAAGACTGAGTGTGGATTTCAAGGGCCCCCTTCCTTTGACAGATCGGAATGTGTACTTCCTCAATGTGATTGACGAGTACTCAATATTCCCTTTTGCCATTCCCTGTTCAGACATGACCGCTGCCACGGTTATCAAAGCATTGCGGGATCTTTTCACCCTGTTCGGTTACCCCAACTATATCCACAGTGATAGGGGCTCGTCGTTTATGAGTGACGACTTGAGGCAATACCTGCTCTCAAAAGGGATTGCCTCAAGTAGAACTACGAGTTACAACCCCAGGGGTAACGGGCAGGTTGAAAGAGAAAATGCTACAGTCTGGAAGGCTGTCTTGCTGGCGTTGAGGTCTAAGGGTCTTCCAGTCTCCCGTTGGCAAGAGGTACTTTCTGATGTGCTCCATTCAATCCGGTCCCTCCTGTGTACGACAACCAACGCCACCCCACATGAGCAGATGTTTTCCTTCCCTAGGAAGTCTTCCTCTGGGACCTCACTGCCGTCTTGGTTGACGTACTCAGGACCTGTCCTCCTGCGGCGGCATGTTAGGACCCGCAAGTCCGACCCTTTGGTTGAACAGGTCCATCTCCTCCACGCCAACCCTCAATATGCCTATGTGGCATATCCTGATGGGCGAGAGGACACGGTCTCTATTCGAGATCTGGCGCCTGCAGGGGACTTGGAAACCCCTGTCGCTCCCGCACCCCTGGTTAGGGACCCCTTGCCCTTTATCTCCCCTCCTGACACGGCGCGGGCAGTATCGGGACCACCACTTAATCCTCTTACTCCCGTGTACAGCTTGCCTGAGTCCAGGAGATTGTCGCCACCTCGGGGCGTGCTCGAGTCCAGGAGATTGTCGCCACCTCGTGGTCCACCTGTCCGTGAGGAACTGGAGGAGTCACTGGACACCGCCTTGGAGAGAGGGTCATCACGGTCACCAGAACCGGCGCTACCGCCAGTGTTGAGGAGGTCGCAGAGACGGTGCGGCCCTCCAATACGACTGAAGTTGTGAATATATGGACAGTTCGTTCTGTTTTTTTTGCCCCACCGGCCTTTGTTTTAAAGGAGGGGTGAATGTGGTGAACCATAGATGGTTACCACTATGGGTACTGAACCATAGATGGTTAGCACTATGGGTACTTGTACATATGTTACTGTTGTCACTGTTGGGGTTAGGGTTGGGGTGTTCTACCTGTTGGTATTGTTCTGTGGTACACTCCGGTTGGCTCCGCCTACCTGTAGGAGTATAAAGGTCACTGCACTGCCTGGTGACCCTTTAGTCTGGGATTGTATTGTTATATAGTATGCTCCATTCTTGTTACTAATAAAAGCCTTTATTTCCCAGGTATGATCTAGCCTCCCGAGTGATTTAATCGCGCTTCAACTGTTTCTTCTTAATTTGGACTCATACAATGTCCTGGAGTTTTATGATTCATTTTGAAGCGTTAGGTGGAGCCTGATTGACAGGTCAGGTACCTTGCGGCAGTTTTTTTTTAACAAGAGTTTTAGTTTCACTTTGTTAGAAGCTGTTTGGATTGCAGACTGGAAGCAGCCTTTCTTGCCTCTCTCTCTGGAATGAAAATTCTGCTGTCAGTCGTTTGATAGCTAGAAATTAGAGGCAAGCAATGACTCTATCTCTCGAGATGTACTGGAAGCTCCAGGACTGAGAACTCATAGTTTCAATTCTCCATCCAAAGGAGATACACAGCAGGTATTGCAAAGCTACAAGATCAAGCATCACATGAGCATACTTGCTAAGCCTAGAACGGGATGTATGTTTGTAGGGAATTTTGGTTGGAACAGTATATTTAGCTGTTAAGGTTTGTACAATATCATGGTTGTTTTTTTCTTGTTCGTAGTTAGTAAAAGCTCTTGATAGCTGTCTTATTGTATGTTAACTGTATTGTTAAATAAACGTTTTTTGATAAAAGCTCCCGAGTGGATCACTCGAATCATATCTGGAGTGAAACATCTTATGCTTACCTGTGCCAAATTCAAAGTGCAAAACTTACGGTCTAAGCTGACTTCATAAAATACTTTAGAGTTTCTGACCTGGCTCATAACACCGCCAACAGAAAGGAAGTTGGGGGTGGGGGTGGGGGCGAGCCTGGAAACGTCCAATGACCCTTTGCCTAAAGATTGGATTGAGGACCCACAGGTGTTCGTGGCATCTGAGGGCCTCAGTGAGAATGAGCAAGTGGTGTTCTTAAAAATCAGACAGAGAAATACTGGGGGCAAGTGTTGATGGCCAAAGGAGCCCGCGACTGATCTTTGAGATCTTGACAAGGGTGTTTGGGGACGAAGTAGAAAGGGTCGAGAGCTTCAAGTTTTTAAGTTTCCAGATCACCAACAACCTGTCTTGGTCTCCCCATGCCGACACACTATAATTATGAAAGCCCACCAACGTCTCTACTTTCTCAGAAGACAAAGGAAATTTGGCATGTCAGCTACGACTCTCACCAACTTTTACAGATGCACCATAGAAAGCATTCTTTCTGGTTGTATCACAGCTTGGTTTGGCTCTTGCTCTGCCCAGGACCACAAGGAATTACAAAAGGTCGTGAATGTAGCCCAATCTATCACACAAACCAGCCTCCCATCCATTGACTCTGTCTACACTTCCCGCTGCCTCAGGAAAGCAGCCAGCGTAATTAAGGACCCCATGCACCTCGGACATTCTCTTTTCCACCTTCTTCCGTTGGGAAAAAGATACAAACGTCTGAGGTTACGTACCAACCGAATCAAGAATAGCTTCTTTCCTGCTGTCAGTCTTTTGAATGGACTTACCTTGCATTAAGTTGATCTTTCTCTACACCCGAGCTATGACTGCAACATTACATTCTGCACTCTCTCATTTCCTTCTCTATGAACGGTATGTTTTGTCTGTATAGCCGCAGAAACAATACTTTTCACTGTATGTTAATACATGTGACAATAAATCAAATCAAATCAAATATCAATAAGTTGTTGCAGATGCAGCAGATGCTCTATGGGTATAAGCAGGAGAGGCCCTGGTGTCAGTGTCCCTGGAGCTTGTGAATCTATTCAACTGAACCATCCTCCTGGGTCCCTCCTTCAAACCAATCAGAAACTTGCAGCTGAAAGATTGCCTAACTGAAGTGGTAAGGGATGAAAACATTTGGAGTTGAGGAGATTTAGCAGTGACTATCCTCCTTTGTGCATGATCACACCATCAAGAGCATGGGGAAAGTCTGGACTATCAAGATCAGGAGGCAGGTCCCCATCAGGGAAGGTGACTGTCAGCGTTGATGGAGATGTAAACTTCATGCTGAGGAGACAGGCAGAACAGATTGCTGCACAGAATGCACATGTCCAATCCTTGTTATCCTACCTCTAATAAAGCTGCAAGGCTGATCAGGTCCAAGAGATACTCCAAAGAGGTGCTGGAATTACAGTTGTGTTGGGCATTTGAAACAACGTTCCTCAACCAGAGACCCCACAAACATCGGACATGGAGACTCCCTGCAATGTAAGTGCATTCCTTCTTCTTTAGCAGATGTTACACTTGGCATGACCAAGAGCTGAGCAGAGGGTGAGATTATTTTGGAAAGAGGCTTGGTCTTACAGAAAGCCCAGAAAGTTGTCTAGTGGTTTGGGTAAGGACAGGTTTCATGTTTAATTGACACAGGAGCAGAAGTGTCGACCATTGTCATTTAATCACAGCCTTAAATCCAATATCTTATTTTTGTTCTTCCCTGCCTCTGAACCTGTTCTCTCTCTACCTTTTGCCAATGCTGATGAGAGATAAATGGCTTGAAACATTACTGTTTCTCTCGCCACAGATGCTGAGTATTTTTCGCGTTTTCACTTTCTTTTTAGATTTCCACATTTTGCTTGTGTTCATGTTGTGTCAGAGTTGCCCAACCTAAAATGTTATAATGTGGGATATTATGTAAAACAAAATACTCTGTTTCTATCACACACAACAATAAACATACTGACTGCACCTTTGTAGTTTGTATTGTGATATACAATGTACTTTGATCTGTTCTCTTCTACTTCTGTTTTTTTTAATCCTCAAAAGGATTTCACTTGCCTTCGTTTTTCATTTCGACAAGAGATCTAACCCCAAAATAGTAACCTTATTTCCCTTTTCAAATGTTTGCAGTTCCGTTGTGTATTTCCTGGGTTTTGCAGATTTCCACAATAGAATGTGCTGAGTTTGAATGCGTAGTTCATTTATCCAGCATTCCTGAATGTCTCTATAAATAGGATCAAATAACAGTTTATTTTCACTGGAGGGAGAAAGATATGTGAAGACGTGATACAGGCCTTCAAATAATGATGTTGCTCATGGACAATTTTTAAAAAGTCTATTGACTATATTAGATCTAATCTAGCGTTTATTCCTGAGAATTTCATTTTATAACCAAATACCAAATCTCCCATGGGCATTCTTCTTGTGAGTCGGGGGGGTGTGCTGATGCATTACAGTGGGAATACTGTGCCTTGTATTATGATGATGGATTCTCTCCTCACTTCAAAGGATGAGTGTTCAGCAGAATAAAAGAATAGTTTACACTCTAGGCTGATACTGTTTTATGTATGACATTAGGCCAAGTCTCAATTTGCATAACCAATTGCAAAAATACTGCATATGCGAATTATATTTTCAAGCCAGCCATATTTGTACAGAACCTCCCATGGGTCTTCCCGGTATATTGTGTCAAAAGCTTTGGCCAGGTTAATGACCACCTTTTGAGGTCCTTATTCTGTTCACAGGACTTTTCTTGAATTTGACATGCTGCAAAGATTGTGTACTCCTAGTCTTGTGACCGCGAAGAATGGATGAGCATCAAGGAGCTGTGTTTCAGGTTTCTCCATATAAACTCCCCAACTCATATTCATGGCCACCTTAAACCATAGAATCCCTACAGTGCAGAAGGAGGCCACTCGGCCCTCTGCGTCTGCACCGACCGCAATCCCACCCACATTGGTTAGCATGACCAATCAACCTAACCCACACATCTTTGGACTGTGAGAGGAAACAGGAGCACCTGAAGGAAACCGATGCAGACACAGAGAGAGCGTGCAAACTCCACACAAGACAGTCACCCGAGGCTGGAATTGAACCCGCGCCCCTGGCGCTGAGGCAGCATTGCTAACCACTGTGTCACCGCGCCGCCCACAGACGAAGAGCTGTTGATTTTTATCACGGTTTTTATCTTTTATTATGCCTCATTTTGATACAAAGACAGCATTTCTGCTTTGAGTGAAAAAACATTGAGGGTTACATCCTAACACATCCTAACCCGCACACCAGGGACTGATATGTACTGCATGTTGCTGTTCAGAGAGTTATGTCTGGTGATGATCAGACCCAGCTGGTACCAATGTCCTGATCTTGAATGTCTCCAGGACAACCTATGTCATGGCTTAAGAACAGAAAGTACTGAAAACACTCAGTAGGTCTGGCAGCATCTGTGAAGAGAGAAACAGAGTTAAAATTTTGAGTCCAATATGACTCTTCAGAACTCTGTGACATTGTTTGTTCTGAAAGAAGGTGTTGGGAACACAAAGTTTGTGGTAACAGTGAAGTTCAAGTAGTCTCTGTCCCTTCTCATTTATCTGTGTCAAGCCACGATGTACAAGGTAAGAGAGCTATGCCTCATGGTCCACACCCACTCCTGCGTCAAAATCCCCCAGTAGGTAAAAATGTCCTGTCCTGACTTAGAGATCCTGCTGATAGCAGTGTCAAGCTCCTCCTGGAGCCGATCTTTCACCTATATCTATGCTCCATTATATTCATGAGGTTTACTGGTCCTATTTGAGTGAGAGGTGAATGAAGAGAACATTTTCATAACCATGAAGCCTACACCTTATTAACACCTTTCTGTCAGGGACAGACTGACACATTTGGCTCTCTTTTTCACATTCCTGCTCGCCGGTAGCGTAGGCTACGAACAAGAAGCGAACTAACACACAAAAGAAGAAAACATGCTAACTCTCTTCACAATATGCATCACATCGCTTTGTTGTACAAATTATAATCAACTGCTTATAAACATTCCAGTTCTTTAAAAGGTTTTTGTGTGGCTTAGTCATGGGGGGATATGATGCAGAGTGGTAATATCACTGGGCTAATAATCCAGAGCCCAAACTAATGCTCTGGGGCTTGGCCTTCTAATCCCTCCAGGATATCTGGTGAAATTTGAATAAAATTAATAAAATCTGGAATTGAAAAGCTCGTCTCAGTAATGGTGGCCATGAAAATATCACCAATTGTCTGTTTTACTAAAGCCCTTTAGGGAAGGAAATCTGCCATCCTTACCTGGTCTGGCTGACATGTGACTCCAAACCAATAGCAATGTGGTCAACTCTTAACTGCCCTCTGAAAAGGCCGAGCAAGTCACTCAATTCAAGGGCAAATAGGAATGGGAAACAAATGCTGATGTTGTCAGCTACACCAACATTCCAAGACACAAATAATTTTACAAAATAGTCAACAGGGAATAAAAGGTCATACTCCAAGTAAAGCAACTGGAAAGAAATAGTCGTGCAGGTAAGTGGTGAACAGGAATGGATGTGGGAGATCAGAGCTTACAATGACAGGGTATGAGACCTGTGGGATTTTTGGTCAGAATCATGATATAAAGACAGTATGAGACCTGAGTAATAGGTTCAACAATAGTCAGTGTTCCACCATAGCAGAAAAACAGGTTGAGATTATAGTGGGAATCTTCCTGAAACAGAGAGGATAAGGCATCTGTAAATGGTGAAAACAATCTATTCTCTCTTCTGTTTATTGGATGAAAAACATAAAAATCAAGCTTAAAATATCCAATAAGTGAGAAAGTCCTCAGAATTGTGGAAAAACAAAATAATAGAAAGCAGGGAAGTATCTGAGTCATGCCACAACACCATGACTGCAACGATGAAATGGCAGAGAACCACCCACATATGGGACTGCCATTATAACTGTCAATTGTAAAATTTAATATAAAAATGTTACCAAAAATCAGAACAGCTGTGGGTAAAGATATTTTTGCAGAGCAATGAAATTTTTAACAATTTATAGAAAATGGAAACAAAATGATGATGTTTCTCCTCCCAGTTTAAATGCAGCAAATATTTGAAGCAAATTTATGCTTTGTTGTAAAAAAATAAGATTGTTCAGTTAAATCACTTTGTTATGTTGAAGTCATGTTTGTTCCTCATGTGATTACCAGGAACCAATGAGCTGCAGCTACCAGAGATTATTCTCTTATATTATTCTCATGGAACAATGAGCAGTGGTTAACATACCAAGAGTGATGTGGTTTCCAGGGACCATGCAGAACCTGCAAAGACCATTGACATATACCATTAGCCTTCTCTTTATGCAAGTCAGGAAGCATCTATAATGTTTTTGGATTCTCTGTTTTTGTTTCAGATTTCCATCAGCCAGAATATTTTATTTGCTTCCAGTAGATTCCCTATCCCAATTTTGTCCCTCTTTCTCTCCAGTGAATCAGAGTTCAGTCAGTCCAATGTAAAACATTTGGGTTTCTCAAATGAGTAGCCAAACAAAAATGAGAACGTTTTAAGGAGGTACAAATATTATTGGCAAATAAGGTCACGAGAAAGCATCGCTCATTTGTGAAGATCATGCATGGAATTTTACAGCCCCTCCAGTTGCTGGGATTTTGTGGTCCTGCCAATGTCAATGAACTTTTGAACGGCTTGCCACATTTTACAGCCCTGCCCCCACCACGGTAGGGACCTACAATTCTGCCCCATATGATCACGGCTGGTCAGTCAGATTGGTGAAAAATCACAAGCTCTAAAGTGTATGTATTGGGTAGATTAATGAGCAATTTAGAAGAAGGAGGGGCACGGGTGGAGGCACACCTTGAATCAAGGCCAGATTTCCACTCTAACATCCACTAATGTTCCATGGAGTGCTGAGCTATCAGGCTGTTTTTTCAACTCATTTCCATGTATGAACACTTCAGTAAAACTTTGCAAGAGTGAACTGGCAGCCAAACAAAAAATATGGAACTAATATAATAAGTTACTTATTTCTAAGCAAGAAATTAACTATAGAACCTCCCTATTGGCAACCATCAGGCTGCAGCTGCAATAAATAAAAGCCAGTTGCAGCCCAAACCCCAACCTACAGACTTTACACCACCACCTTTCCCATTGAAAATACCTATGCACCCTACCCCATCTCCATCAAGCTGGTAATGTTAAGGTCCTCACTACTGAAATTAAATCTTCAAGCAAAAAGAAAATTATTACACTTGAAAACAAGGAACTTTGGTGTGGCACATGCTTTGTTAAAATTGCCAGTGCTGAATTCTAAGTCCAATTTAGTTGAATTGTTTTGCATCATTGTTATTCCTCCTCCAAACCTCCAAAAGCTGCCAAATCTTTGGTTTGGCCTCGAAGGAAATGGCATGGATTCTGACTGAACAGCTTGCTTTTGTCAATAGTTTCAACTACTTGCAGTGTGTTCAGATGTGCAGCCTTGTGATAACTCATCTGTGCCCATTCATCATTTATGAGCTCACACAGAGTGTCAGGAGTCCACTCTTCCTTGAAACATCACAGCTAATGATCTTGTTTTTAACCAAGATGCAATTCCAATAGGTTCACTGGATGATAGTCAGGACTACAAATTCTGGCTGATTTGTTTTTCTTTTTCCAAGCCCACAATACAAAAGCAAACTACGGCAGATGATGAAAATCTGAAAAAAATTCTGGAAATACTCAGCAGGTCAAACAGTATCTGTGGAGAGAGAAAACAGAATTCATGTTTTGAATACGGTCCATCCAAACTAGAAAAAGTGAGAACTGTTCAAAAGATTTTTTTTTAAGTTATAAGTTAGGGTACTATTGCCACCTGCACCAAATCATGCAATGAAGATGCGATGGAGATTGAACCTGGGGTATTCTTAGTTCCTATGGCACGAATACAATTTATTTACTCATGTATTTTGGTGTCAGCTGTTGCTTTTGAATTAGATGGCCATGGCATGAAGTCCCACTTCAGCACACAACCTAGGCTTGACACATTATTTCACAGTAACTTCACAGGGGAATTTCACAGTCAGTTCATTGCAGTGTTAGAACATAGAACATAGAACACTACAGCGCTGTACAGGCCCTTCGGCCCTCGATGTTGCGCCGACCAGTGGAACCAATCTAAAGCCCCTCTAATCTACACTATTCCAATATCATCCATATGTTTATCCAATAACCATTTGAATGCTCTTAATGTTGACGAGTTCACTACTGCTGCAGGCAGGGCATTCCATGCCCTTACTACTGTCTGAGTAAAGAACCTACCTCTAACATCTGTCCTATATCTCTCACCCCTCAATTTAAAGCTATGTCCCCTCGTGCTAGCCATCACCATCCGAGGAAAAAGGCTCTCACTATCCACCCTATCTAATCTTCTGATCATCTTGTATGCCTCTATTACGTCACCTCTTAACCTTCTCTCTAACGAAAACAACCTCAAGCCCCTCAGCCTTTCCTCATACGATTTTCCCACCATACCAGGCAACATCCTGGTAAATCTCCTCTGCAGCCTTTCCAACACTTCCACATCTTTCCTATAATGCGGCGACCAGAACTGTATGCAATACTCCAAATGCGGCCGCACCAGAGTTTTGTACAGTTGCATGCAGCATAACCTCCTGGCTCCGAAACTCAATCCCTCTACCAATAAAAGCTAACACACCGTACGCCTTCTTAACAACCCTATCAACCTGGGTGCCAATTTTCAGGGATCTATGCACATGGATACCCAGATCCCTCTGTTCATCCACACTACCAAGTATCTTACCATTAGCCCAGTACTCTGTATTCCTGTTACTCCTTCCAAAGTGAATCACCTCACACTTTTCCGCATTAAACTCTCAGCCCAGCTCTGCAGCTTCTCTATGTCCGTCTGTAACCTGCCACTTCCCTCCGCACTGTCTACAACTCCACCGACTTTAGTGTCATCCGCAAATTTACTAATCCATCCTTCCACGCCCTCATCCAGGTCATTAATAAAAATGACAAACAGCAGTGGCCCCAAAACAGATCCTTGCGGTACACCACTAGTAACTGAACTCCAGGATGAATATTTCCCATCAACCACCACCCTCTGTTTTCTTACAGCTAGCCAATTCCTGATCCAAACCACTAAATCACCCTCAATCCCATGTGTCCGTATTTTCTGCAAAAGCTTACCATGGGGAACCTTATCAAACGCTTTGCTGAAATCCATATACACCACATCAACCACTTTACCCTCATCCACCTCTTTGGTCACCTTCTCAAAGAACTCAATAAGGTTTGTGAGGCACGACCTACCCTTCACAAAACCGTGCTGACTATCCCTAATCAAATTATTCCTTTCTAGGTGATTATAAATCCTATCTCTTATAATCCTTTCCAATACTTTGCCCACAACAGAAGTAAGGCTCACCGGTCTATAATTACCAGGGTTGTCTCTACTCCCCTTCTTGAACAAGGGGACAACATTTGCTATCCTCCAGTCTTCTGGCACTGTTCCTGTAGACAATGACGACACAAAGATCAAAGCCAAAGGCTCTGCAATCTCCTCTCTAGCCTCCCAGAGAATCTTAGGATAAATCCCATCCAGCCCAGGGACTTATCTATTTTTACCCTCTCCAGAATTGCTAACACCTCCTCCTTATGAACATCAATCCCATCCAGTCCAACAGCCTGCATCTCAGTCCTCCCTTCGACAACACTGTCCCTCTCCAGTGTGAATACCAATGAAAGATATTCATTTAGTGCCTCTCCTACCTCTTCAGACTCCACGCACAACTTCCCACTACTGTCCTTGACTGGCCCTAATCTTACCCTAGTCATTCTTTTACTCCTGACATACCTATTGAAAGCTTTAGGGTTTTCCTTGATCTTACCTGCCAAAGACTTCTCATGTCCCCTCCTGGCTCTTCTTAACTCTTTCTTTAGGTCCTTCCTGGCTAACTTGTAACTCTCAAGCGCCCTAACTGAGCCTTCACGTCTCATCTTAACATAAGTCTCCTTCTTCCTCTTCACAAGAGATTCAACCTCCTTAGTAAACCACGGTTCCCTCACACGTCTGCTTCCTCCCTGTCTGACAGGTACATATTTATCAAGGACGCGTAGTAGCTGTTCCTTGAACAAGTTCCACATTACAATTGTGCCCATCCCCTGCAGTTTCCTTCCGCAACCAATGCCAGCTAAATCTCGCCTAATCGCATCATAATTTCCTTTCCCCCAGCTATAACTCTTGCCCTTTGGTATATACCTATCCTTTTCCATTGCTAAGGTAAACGTAATCGAATTGTGGTCACTGTCACCAAAGTGCTCACCTACCTCCAAATCTAACACCTGGCCTGGTTCATTACCCAGTACCAAATCCAATGTGGCCTCGCCTCTTGTTGGTCTATCTACGTACTGCGTCAGGAAGCCTTCCTGCACACATTGGACAAAAACCGACCCCTCTAAAGTACTCGAACTATAGCTATTCCAGTCAATATTTGTAAAGTTAAAGTCCCCCAGTACAACTACCCTGTTACTTTTGCTCCTATCCAGAATCATCTTTGCAATCTTTTCCTCTACATCTCTGGAACTTTTTGGAGGTCTATAAAAAACTGCCAACAGGGTGACCTCTCCTTTCCTGTTTCTAACCTCAGCCCAAACTACCTCAGTAGACAAGTCCTCATCAAATGTCCTTTCTGCCACCGTAATACTGTCCTTGACTAACAATGCCACACCTCCCCCTCTTTTACCACCTTCCCTGATCTTACTGAAACATCTAAACCCCGGAACCTGCAACAACCAGTCCTGTCCCTGCTCTATCCATGTCTCCGAGATGGCCACAACATCGAAATCCCAGGTACCAACCCATGCTGCAAGCTCACCCACCTTAATCCGGATGCTCCTGGCGTTGAAGTATACACACTTCAAACCGCCTTCCTGCCTGCCAGTACACTCCTGCGACTCTGAAACCTCATCCATGACCTCACTACTCTCAACCTCCTGTACCCCCCTGTTGAATTAGTTTAAACCCTCCCGAAGAGCATTCGCAAATTTCCCCCCCCAAGATATTGGTACCCTTCTGGTTCAAGTGCAGACCATCCTGTTTGTAGAGGTCCCATCTACCCCAGAAAGAGCCCCAATTGTCCAGGTATCTGAATCCCTCCCTCCTACACCATCCCTGTAACCACGTGTTCAACTGCTCTCTCTCCCTATTCCTCTCCTCACTATCATGTGGCACGGGTAACAAACCAGAGATAACAATCGGCACAGTAGCACAGTGGTTAGCACTGCTGCTTCACAGCTCCAAGGACCTGGGTTCGATTCCTGGCTCGGGTCACTGTCTGTGTGGAGTTTGCACATTCTCCTCGTGTCTGCGTGGGTTTCCTCCGGGTGCTCCGGTTTCCTCCCACAGTCCAAAGATGTGCGGGTTAGGTTGATTGGCCATGCTAAAAATTGCCCTTAGTGTCCTGAGATGAGTAGGTTAGAGGGATTAGCGGGTAAAATATGTAGGGATATGGGGGCAGGGCCTGGGTGGGATTGTGGTCGGTGCAGACTCGATGGGCCGAATGGCCTCTTTCTGCACTGTAGGGTTCTATGAAACAACTTTGTTTGTTCTAGCCCTAAGCTTCCACCCTAACTCCCTGAATTTCTGCCTTACATCCCCATCCCTTTTCCTACCTATGTCTTGAGTGCCTATGTTAATGTAAACTTTACTTGTGACTAATAAGTAAACTTTACTTTATTTGGACTGATGATGCAGCTGAAGGAATGCTGGATTGTTAGATATACTGTCTTTTGCATGCCTCAGTTCAAGATTCCATGCCACTTCTCGAGCAAGAACAACAGGGTTCTCCTGACATTCTGCTCAAAATGTATTCTTCAAACATCAGTAAGACAGATTACATGGACATTGATCTCACTGGTGTTTGTAGCACTTTTCATTGTGAAAATTGCCTGCTCTATTTCCTACATTACAACAGTGACTACTCTTCAAAAGGCTGTGGAGCACTTTGGGATATCCTGAGGTTATAACAGGTGCTATATAAATGTAAATTTCTTTATTAGGCTAACATTGGTTGTCTTTCTGTAACAGAATAATTATCTAATTTTGTACATGCGAATAAACTTGTCAACAAATAAGCATGTTCTTTATTTCCCACCATTAACAAATAGCTATTGAGAGCAAAAAACATGCTGATGTCTTTGAGAAGTTCTCGAAGGAAGAGTCATTACAGCCGTGGCCATTAATAATGGCAGATTTCCTTCTAAAGCTAACTTAAAACAACTGCTGTTGCTGCAAAAAATAAATATTCAGTTTCCTTATGTGGAATGTAATGTACCAAAATTAGGGCAAAAGGGTTTTGTAGAATTTATATAAATTGTGAGTGAAATTTAGAAAGAAATTCAGGATTTTAGTGTCATTGGCAAAGTTGATATTTATTGCCCATCCCCATTCTGCTGAGAATTCAGTAGTTGTCCTCATTTTTGAATAGTTTGATATAATGGGACAACTTGCCAGGCCATTAAAGGCAGTTAGCAGTCATGCATTTTGGTGTGAGACTAGATATACAGACTTACTTCCCTAAAGCACATTGTTGCACCCCGGACACTCTCTCTTTCACCTTCTTCCGTCGGGAAAAATATACAAAAGTCTGAGGTCACACACCAACCGACTCAAGAACAGCTTCTTCTCTGCTGCTGTCAGACTTTTGAATGGACTTACCTTGCATTAAGATGATCATTCTCTACACCCTAGCTATGACTGTAACACTGCATTCTGCACTCTCTCGTTTCCTTCTCTATGAACAGTATGTCTTGTCTATATAGCGCGCAAGAAACAATACTTTTCACTGTATGTTAATACATGTGACAATAATAAATCAAATCAAATCAAACTAGTTTAGTTTTAATAACATTACAACTTCATGATCGCAGTTTCCTTTCAAGTGTGAATGTTCAGACTCAAAACATTGGTTCTATTGTCTCTCCACAGATGCTGTCAGACCTGATGAGACTTTCCAGCATTTTCTATTTTTGTTTCAGATTCCAGCATCCACAGTATTTTGCCTTCATAGAGGAGTTACTCATCTCATTGTTGAACAAAACATGAAAAGATGTTAAAGTGCCCTGTGTTAGTGATAACATTTGGTCAGGTATTTGATGAAATAGCAGAGAAAGTTGGTGAGAGTCATGAAGTTGATGTATATTTGGCCTTTCAAATGGCATTTGATAAAGTACTACATAATAAATCTGTTAACAAAATTAAAGCCCATGGAATGAAAGGGTCACTGCCTTCATGATTACAAAATTCGCTAATGGACAGAAATTGAATCATTGAGTGGAATCTTACTAAAAAGTGTGTCAAGGTCTGACTGAAAACTAGCATGTTTCTCTCCAGAGGAACAGGCCGCTTTTCTTGCCAGATCTTATGACACTCTATCAAAAAAAAACAGGGGGGGCGTGTTTCACACTGTCATTTTGAGGGATGGGGTGTAAACACGTGGGTAAAACTAATTGCACACCTCAATCAAGCCAAGAATAACCTCCACCTCACCTCATCACTGAGGTGTTACAGGCCCTTCCACCACACCCCCCCCCCCCCCCCCCACCAATTAACACTGGCATCTCTCTCACCCCATTGACGCCAGCAAAACTAATTCAAAAGTTTGCAGATGACACAAAATTTAGAAACATAGTAGTCAACAATGTGGAGGTTAGTAACAGATCGCAGGAGGACTTAAGGCTAATTGGTGAAACAATAAGACACGTGGCATTTTAAATTTAAGGCAGAGAATTAAATTTTCAATATCTCCACACAGTGCTCCAAACTTCCCCTGCACACTCTCAGAGGTCTTGTCATCGTTTGGTGGGAAGAGTGAGTAGAAGCAATATAAACTAAATTTTAAAAGGAGTGTAGAAAGACAAAGATCTGGTGGTGCATGTACACAAACTTTATAAGGACAAGTAGGGAAGGCTGTTAAAAAAGACTTACAGGGTTCTTGACTTTATGAATTGAAGCATGGAGTATTTAAAAATTGAGCTTATGTAAATCTTTGTGAAACAGTGGTTAGGTCTTAGCTGGAGCACAGTGTTCAAGAATGGGCATCATAATTTTATAAAGATGACAAGACCTCTGAGAGTGTGCAGGGGAAGTTTGGAGCATGGTGTGGAGATATTAAAAAAACTGGGGTTCTTCTCATAAAAATCATGGAATCATTACAGCAGACAATGAGGCATTGTGTCCATGGTGGCCCACTGCAAGAGCAGCTCAGGTAGTCCCACTCCCTGTCCTTTTTCTCATAGCCCTGTCAGTTTCTGAAAGTAAGAAGTTTAACAACACCAGGTTAAAGTCCAACAGGTTTATTTGGTAGCAAAAGCCACACAAGCTTTCGGAGCTCTAAGCCCCTTCTTCAGGTGAGTGGGAATTCTGTTCACAAACAGAGCATATAAAGACACAAACTCAATTTACATGAATAATGGTTGGAATGCGAATACTTACAACTAATCAAGTCTTTAAGAAACAAAACAATATGAGTGGAGAGAGCATCAAGACAGGCTAAAAAGATGTGTATTGTCTCCAGACAAGACAGCCAGTGAAACTCTGCAGATCTAGGCAACTGTGGGGGTTACAAATAGTGTGACATGAACCCAATATCCCGGTTGAGGCCATCCTCGTGTGTGCGGAACTTGGCTATCAGTTTCTGCTCAACGACTCTGCGCTGTCGTGTGTCGCGAAGGCCGCCTTGGAGAACGCTTACCCGAATATCAGAGGCCGAATTCCCGTGACCGCTGAAGTGCTCCCCAACAGGAAGAGAACAGTCTTGCCTGGTGATTGTCGAGCGGTGTTCATTCATCCGTTGTCGCAGCGTCTGCATAGTTTCCCCAATGTACCATGCCTCGGGACATCCTTTCTTGCAGCGTATCAGGTAGACAACGTTGGCCGAATTGCAAGAGTATGTACCGTGTACCTGGTGGATGGTGTTCTCACGTGAGATGATGGCATCTGTGTTGATGATCCGGCACGTCTTGCAGAGGTTGCCGTGGCAGGGTTGTGTGGTGTCATGGTCCCTGTTCTCCTGAAGGCTGGGTAGTTTGCTGCGGACAATGGTCTGTTTGAGGTTGTGCGGTTGTTTGAAGGCAAGAAGTGGGGGTGTGGGGATGGCCTTGGCGAGATGTTCGTCTTCATCAATGACATGTTGCAGGCTCCGGAGGAGATGCCGTAGCTTCTCTGCTCCGGGGAAGTACTGGACAATGAAGGGTACTCTGTCCACTGTGTCCTGTGTTTGTCTTCTGAGGAGGTCGGTGCGGTTTTTCGCTGTGGTGCGTTGGAACTGTTGATCAATGAGTCAAGCGCCATATCCTGTTCTTATGAGGGCATCTTTCAGCGTCTGGAGGTGTCTGTTGCGATCCTCCTCATCCGAGCAGATCCTGTGTATACGGAGGGCTTGTCCGTAGGGGATGGCTTCTTTTACGTGTTTAGGGTGGAAGCTGGAGAAGTGGAGCATCGTGAGGTTATCCGTGGGCTTGCGGTACAGTGAGGTGCTGAGGTGACTGTCCTTAATGGAGATGCGTGTGTCCAAGAATGCAACCGATTCCGGAGAGTAGTCTATGGTGAGTCTGATGGTGGGATGGAACTTGTTGATGTCATCATAGAGTTGTTTCAGTGATTGTTCACCATGAGTCCAAAGTTTCAGTTTCTGAAAGCCCAGATTGGATATAATTCCACCACATTTGCAGTACTACATTCCAGATTCTAACCATTCCCCATCTAAAAACAGCCCTTTTGCCAATGGGGCAGTTTCTCCTAATCCACTCGGTCTAGATTCCTTATGATTTTGAACGCCTCTGTCAAATCTCTTCTCAAACTTCTCCTGTTTAATGAGAGCAACTTCAATTTCTACAATTTTCCCCATGTAATTGACGTCCCTCAGCCCTGGAACCATTCTTGTAAATCTTTTATGCTCCTTTATATCTGAAGCCTTTCTGAATCAATGCTCAGGATTGGACACAATGCTCCAGCAGAGACTGAACTAGTTTCATAATGATTCAACATAACAGATTCAATATGACGACCAAGCTTGTGTACTCCATTCCTTTATTTATAAATCTCAAACTGTCTTTCTGAAATTATGCTGCCACCTTCAATGACTTGTACACATATACCCATTGGTGTCTCCATTCTTGCACTTCCCCGTTTAAAATTGTGCCCTTTCGTTGGTATTGCCTTTACCAATGTACCAAAATGTAACTTCTCTGCATTAAATTTCACTTGCTACATATTTGACCATTCCATCAGTCTCTCTATGTCCTCTTAAACTCTATTGCTATCCTCTTCACAATATTTCCAAGCTTTTTGTTATCTGCAAATTTTGAAATTGTGCCCTGTACATCCAAGTCCAAGTCATAGATATATAATACGGAAAGCAGCGGTCCCAGTACCAACCGCTGGGAATTTCCTCCCGTCAAAAGTTCAACCATTAACCACCACTTTGTTTCTTGACACTTAGCAAACTTTGTATTCATGCTGCCATTGTCACTTTTATTCCCTGGGCTTGAATGTTGCTGGCAAATCAGTTATATGGCATCTTATTAGAAGCTTTTTGGAAGTCCATTTATACTACATCAATCACATACCCTCATCAATCCTCTCTGTTACCTCTTCAAAAAGTTCAATCAAGTTAGTTAAACACAATTTGCCTTTACTACCCTAATTAATTCACACTTGTCCAAATGACTGTTAATTTTGTCTGGGATTATCACCTCTAGAGGTTTTCCCACCACCAAGTTTAAATTGACTGACCTGTAGTTGCTGAGTTTAAACTCATCTTTTTTTTTGAACAAGGGTGTAACATTGCCAAGAGAAGGAGGTGCCGGAAGTCTTAAAGCGCATCACCGCAGATAAATCCTCAGAACCTGATTAAATGCATCTCTGGACTTTGTGGAAGGCTAGGGAGGAATGATATTTGAATCATCAACAGCAACAGGTGAGGTGCCTGAAGATTGGAGGGTAGCAAATGTTGTGCCTTTGTTTAAGAAAGGCTGCAGGGAAAAGCCTGGGAACTACAGACCAGTTTTAGATTCCCCTACCTTTGGGAAAAGATGTTGACTATCTACCTTATCTTTGTTTAAGAAGGCTAAACTAATTAGGAGTACAGGTTCATAGCTCCTTGAAAGTGGAGTCACAGGTGGATAGGGTGGTGAAGAAGACATTTGGCATGCTTGGTTTCATTGGTCAGAATGTTGAATATAGGAGTTGGGACATCTTGTTGAAGTTATACAAGACATTAATAAGGCCACACTTGAAATACTGTGTACAGTTCTGGTCATCCTATGAAAGGGTGAACTAGAAAGAGTGCAGAAAAGATTTACTGATGGTTTGAGTTATAAGGAAAAGCTGGATAGACTGGGACTTTTTTTCCCTCGAACGTAGGAGGCTTAGGGGTGATCTTATTGAGGTCTATAAAATAATGAGGGGCATTGATGAGGTAGATAATCAACATCATTTCCCAAAGGTCGTGGAGTCTAAAACTGGAGGGCACAGGTTTAAGGTGAGAAGAGAGAGATACAAAAGGGTCCAGAGGGGCATTTTTTTCACTCAGAGGGTGGTGTCTGGAATGAGCTGCCAGAGGAGTAGTAGAGACGGGTACAATTTTGTCTTTTAAAAAACATTTAGACCGTTACATGGGTAAGATGGCTATAGAGGGATATGGGCTATATGTGGGCAATTGGGACTAGCTTAGCGGTAAAAACTGGGTGGTATGGACAGGTTGGGCTGAAGGGCCTGTTTCCATGCTATAAACATCTATAATTCTATGTGTGTAAGGAAGATTATGGCCAGTACTGCAACAATTTCTACCCCTCTTCTCAGCAGCCTTGGATGTATCCCATCTGGTCCTGGTAACTTTATCAACTTTATGGGCAACTTGCAAAGCTATGGGAATCAAAGAGGGGAGTGGGATGAATGGCCTCCTTCTGTGTCATAAATGACCCTGCAACTCTAACACTCAAAGCACAGCCAGCCTTTCTAATACTGTACCTTCTTTTTTATTTTATCTATTTGTGGTCCAATCACCTTTTCACTATGTCTTGGGCAGCATCTTCTTCATTGGTAAGGATAGATCACTTAGTTAGTATTAGAGCCATGTCTTCTGCCTCCTTGCATAAATTCAAAGTTTAGTATTTAATTGGCTCCGCACCTATTACTCTCTTTTGACTATTTATGCACTTCTGGAACATCTTTGAATTCATTTTTCGGCTGGATGCCAGTCCCTCTGCATAGTCTCTCTTTGCCTGATTAATTTCGTTTTTCACCTCCCCTCTGATCTTCCTGCATTCAATTAGAAACTAGAGCAAGGGAAGGTTGACAGGATATTTGAGAGAGGCATTTAAAATCATGACTGGTTTTGATATAGAAAATCAGGAAAAACTTTTTTAAAATTAGAAAAAAGTTTCCAGTGAGAAAAAGGTCAATCACCAGAGGATGTAGATTTATGGAGATTTGCAAAAGAACCAGAAGCAACATGAGGAAACATTTACTGATCTTACTTTACTTTAGTGAACTGTTATGATCTGGAATGCAATGCTGAAAAAGTGGTGGAAAGCGATTCGATAATCTTCAAAAGGGAATTGGATAAATACTTGAATGAAAAAAATACAAGACTTTGGGAAAGATCATGGGAATGAGGGCGTTTGACTAAACTCTACGAAAGAGTTAGCAGAAACACAATGGGCCCCTACTGTGCTGAATGATACTATTAAAAAAACTAAACAAAAAAAAAATTAATAAATTAGTCATACTATTGTGTTTTTTACAATGGCCACAATGGCATTGTTCATCCTATATCTGGGCATACCATATTCTCAGAATGAAAGAAGTCATGAGATGGTTAAAATATGATTGAAAATAAAACATGTGTTTTCATTTTGTTTCTTGTGATGGTAAACCAATCTGGGACACAAATTTAATCCTGTACATGGTCCAGACAAACGCTTTGCATTATTAATGTTTTCTGATTGTTTAATGGAAATGTTTTGCTAAGTTAAGCTGAAGATAGTTGAGCACAAAATGTAATGAAAACACTGTTGATTTTATTTCCTAATATTTTTGAACTCAGCCTATTTGAAAAGGCTATCAAGAATGTGGAAAAGCAAAACAGCTGTATCCTTCACATTTAACTGGCAGCTACAATTTCAACTTATTTGGTGGTTTATAAGTCTTCAGCTTTATCTAGATCACGCTGTTTTAAAGTCTGCTTTGAAAGGGTGTTGCTGAAAAGCAATCAGTCTTGCCATTTTATTATAACCTTTTATTTTTATTCCGGCTCACCCAAATTTCCAGATCCTCGAACACAAAGTATTTTGTGTTTGTTAAATCTTGTACACTCATGTCCTTATATCTAAAATTAGGGTACTCAAATTATATGAAGAATGTTTATTATATATTTCCTCCTTTGTGAGCTAAAATGGGAGTGGGGATTGTCAGGTAAAATTGACCTTCCACTGTTGATTGCAGTGGAGGCAGCATGCCAGCTTCATACTGCCTACTCATTTCAATTTTGTCAGCATCCAGGCTGACCTTGTTGATTGGTTGGACACATCAGCAGGAGGCCAGTATCACATTTGGCTTGCTTCAAACTTGTAATGTCCTAACTATGTTAGGGGTTTTGGGCTTTAAACAAAAATAAAAAAGATATGGTTTGCACACATAGATTCAAAATAACAAGACAGGTTTATTGCAGGAACTGTTTTCTGTACCGAGTAGAAAATGAAATGAAGCAGGAGCCTGTCAAACACCCCAAAGACATCATCATTAAATTATGTGACTGGCTTTTAAAGCAATCATGCAATAACATAAATATTTAACATCCCTCCCCCTTTACTTCTGTGGTCATGACAACAAATTACTAAGATGTTTACATAGGATCAATAATAATCGAGACACAGTATTATGCACCATTAATCATTATAAACAGTAAATAAGAAAGTCAATCAGGAGGATGTCTATTCCTCTTTGGTTGCATACGACATTCTGGAATTTGGCTGTCCTTGACCCTAGAAGTATGATTTGGAACTTCAGTAGATACTTCTTCTCTTGGAACTAATTCTGCATCATTCTCATGTGGTAACTAGCAAAGACGCAATTGTCAGGCAATCGTCACAATCGTTAGATTCAAATAAGTCTTCCACAGTAGTATTCACAACACTAGGGACTACAAAAGTTCTTATTTTTCTCATTTGTGGCATAATTATATGCTAACCCTCAATCTCCTTGTTGAAATGAGCATTCTTTTGCTCTCACTTCTCATCAAGCAACTTAAGATTGTTTTGATTTGATTTGATTTATTGTCACATGTATTAACATACAGTTAAAAGTATTGTTTCTTGTGCGCTATACAGACAAAACATACCGTTCATAAAGAAGGAAACGAGAGAGTGCAGAATGCAGTGTTACACTCATAGCGAGGGTGTAGAGAAAGATCAATTTAATTCAAGGTAAGTCCATTCAAAAGTCTGACAGCAGCAGGGAAGAAGCTGTTCTCAAATCGGTTGGTACGTGACCTCAACTTTTGTATCTTTTTCCCGACGGAAGAAGGTGGAAGAGAGAATGTTCGGGGTGCGTGGGGTCCTTAATTATGCTGGCTGCTCAGCCGAGGCAGCGGGAAGTGTAGACAGGGTGAATGGATGGGAGGCTGATTTGCGTGATGGATTGGGCTACATTCACAACCTTTTGTAGTTCCTTGCGGTCTTGGGCAGAGCAGGAGCCATACCAAGCTGTGATACAACCAGAAAGGATGCTTTCTATGGTGCATCTGTAAAAGATGGTGAGAGTCGTAGCTGACATGCCGAATTTCCTTAGTCTTCTGAGAAAGTAGAGGCATTGGTGGGCTTCCTTAACTATAGTGTCAGCATGGGAGACCAGGACAGGTTGTGGGTGATCTGGAGAGTATAAAGCTCTCGACCCTTTCTATTTCATCCCCGTTGATGTAGACAGGGGCATTTTTTCCTTTATGCTTCCTTAAGTTGATGACAATCTCCTTCGTTTTGTTGACATTGAGGGAGAGATTATTGTTGCCGCACCAGTTCACCAGATTCTCTATCTCATTGTTGTTGATGCTCCACAATCTCCAAAGTTTCTGGATGTAATAACATATCGAACAGAGTTCTCAAATTTCTCTTTAAGAGTAGTAATGCAGGTGAACTTTGAATCGTTGCATGAGTAGTGTTTTTATAAGATGTAGCGGCATGGTGGCACAGTGGTTAGCACTGTTGCCTCACAGCGCCAGGCATCCAGATTTAATTCCTGGCTTGGGTCACTGTCTGTGTGGAGTTTGCACATTCTCCCCGTGTCTGCATGGGTTTCCTCTGGATGCTCCTGTTTCCTCCCACAGTCCAAAGATGTGCGGGTTTGGTGGATTGGCCATGCTAAATTGCCCCTTAGTGTCAGAGGGACTAGGTAGGAAAAATGCATGGGGTTATGGGAATAGGGCCTGGGTGAGATTGTGGTCAGTGCAGACTCGATGTGCTGAATGGCCTCCTTCTGCACTGTATGATTCTATGATTCTCTGTACCAAAAAAGCCAGTCACATGGTGTGATAATGAACCTTGCTCTTTTGAAGCTTTTAAAGAATGTTTCAAAGATGGTACCAATCTTTCAGCTAATCCATTGGTTAATGGATGATAAGGTGCAGATTTTATATGCTGAATACCATTTACTTTGAGATAATCCTCAAACTCTTGAGAAGTAAACTAAATATTATTGTTAACAATCTGTTCCAGTTTACCATGCGTTGCAAAAATGTCAAGTTTTTCAGTGCTTTGTTCAGTTTTAGTAGATCTCATGACAACTTCTCGCCACTTTGAATGTGCATCAGTTATGACTAAGAACATGTAATCCTCAAACAACCAGTAAAATTTAGATGAAATCGTTGCCATGACATTTTAGGCCATTCCCAAGGGTGTAAAGGAGACAACAGTGGCATATTTCATTTTTGTGCACGGGATTAACACTGTCCCACCTTTTCTTCATTCTGAGCATCCATACCCAGCCATCAAAAATAACTATGTGCGAATTCCTTCATCTGGACCATACTAGTATGTCCTTCATGTAGTTGTTCCAAGAATTCTTCCACGCAGATTAGGAGGAATGATCACTCAGGTTCCCCACAATAGACACCCACCTTGGATGGTCAACTCAAGTTTTCTTGACACATGTAGTTCAAATCAGGATGTGTACAATGTGTTCCAGCTTTTGTTCCTTTCAATACCTTCCCCATCACGGGATAATTTCTGGTATGTCTCTGAACTTGAGAAGCTGTCACAGGCAAGTGATCTGCTCATGAAAAATAAAGAATATCCACAAAACTAGTTGGTGGCAACTGTTCACTAGGTAAAGGTAAGCGTGATAATGCATCAGCATTAGCATGGCATTCTGATTAATGAGATTGTTTATTGTAGGAGTGTGCAGATAAGATCAATGGCTATTCTTGCAATCAGCTGGCAGCTAACCAAGGTATGTTTTTATATGGTCCAAAAATGGTAGTTAAGGGTCGATGATCAGTCAATAATAGAATCTTTGGAATCCTTAGTGCAGAAAGAGGCCATTCAGCCCATCAAGTCTGCACTGACTCTCCAAAAGAGCATTCTACCCAGGACCTCCCCTCCACCCTATCTCTGTAACCCTGCGCTTTTACCATGGCTAATCCATCTAACCTACACATCTTTTGGACACTAAGAGGCAATTTAGCATGGCCAATCCATCTAACTGCACATCTTTGGACTGTGGGAGGAAACTGGAGCACCCAGGGGGCGAATGTGCAAACTCCACAGAGACAGTGACTCAGGTCAGAATCAAACCCGAGTCCTGGTGCTGTGAGGCAACAGTGTTAATTGTAGTCACAGATCGAAAGAATCATAGAATCCTACAGTGCACAAAGAGGCCATTCGGCCCATCAAGTCTGCACCAACCACCATCCCACCCAGGCCCTATCCACATATCCCTACATATTTACCCACTAACCTCTCTAACCTATGCATCCCGGGACACTAAGGGGCAATTTAGAATGGCCAATCAACCTAGCCCGCACATCTTTGGACTGTGGGAGGAAACCGGAGCACCCGGAGGAAACCCACGCAGACACAGGGAGAGTGTGCAAACTCCACACAGACAGCGACCCGAGCCGGGATTCGAACCCAGGTCCCTGTAGCTATGAAGCAGCAGTGCTAACCACTGTGCTACCATGCCGCCCATAATGATGCATGGTGGCGCAGTGGTTAGCACTGCTGCCTCACAGCGCTTGGGACTCGGGTTCGATACCCGGCTTGGGTCACTGTGCAGAGTCTGCACATTCTCCCCCGTCTGTGTGGGTTTCCTCTGGGTGCTCCAGTTTCCTCCCACAGTTCAAAAGACGTGCTGGTTAGATGCATTGGCCATGCTAAATTCTCCCTCAGTTTACCTGAAGTACCAGAGTGTGGCGACTTGGGGATTTTCACAGTAACTTCATTGCAGTGTTAATGTAAGCCTCCTTGTGACACTAATAAATGAACTTATTAATGTGAAATGATGGCCATATAAATAATGATGAAACTTTGGTACCTCAAAAACTCTCAATACTTATTTTTCTCGATAAGCATAGATTTTAGACTGCCCGAAGTATGAGAAGTAAAAACTGTTGGTCATTTTCTCCCGAAGGCATAATATGTGAAATGACTGCCCCTACTCCGTAAGGTGAAGTATCACAAGCAAGCAGTAATGGTCGCTTTGGATTAAAATGAACTAATACTTCAGACTTCTGAAAGCATCTTTGACTTCCTTGTATGCTTTCTTACATTCTGTTGTTCACTCATGACTGTTTCACACATAGGCCTATAACTTCCTCCTAGTGACAGAAAGCCATGGGCCACCAGAAGTAGGAGAATTACCTGTGTTGAAAAATCCCAATCGAACTCCTGATTAGAGCAGCAGCCTTCAGCCTGCAGCGAGACAGTCTCTGCAGGCCCCAGCGCAGTGCAGGAGGAGTGTGGACAGTGACTCAAGGCCAGAATCTATGCCCCCTTATGAAAGGGCCAGATTGTGAAAGCCCATTGAGGTCATGCTTTGAAACAGTAGTTTTAAAGTAAAGTCAGAAAGTTGAAAGGATTCTCTGCTATTATAAAGGTATGTTGAAGTTTTTAATTTTTTTGTTATTTCTTTTCAACTGTTAATTGGCTCACTTAATGCGTTATTTTTAATTTTATTTTTATGATTATTATTTAATATGTATAAGTGAACATAGGTTTTGTTATTTGTTTTAAATCTGTGAAACCTCTATTTAAATCTGCATTATATTATTCTATAACTTTATGTGTGGTATACCTAAATGTGTTTGTCTGTTTTAATTTAGACTATGGAAACTGAAAATTTATTTGGGAAGAAGAGAGGTTGGAATTTCTCGGACCATCACTTGGATACCCCATTGCATGAGTTTGAGCAAAGGAGAGTTCACATCTTGGGCCATGGAAAATCTAACCCACCAGATGTTTATCATTAGTATTCTTCTGCCTTGTTTACTTCAATTATGTAATTCATTTATAATTATCTCATACTTAAATGTTGTGTTTTGATGTTTCAATAAAACATTTGAAGAATTTGGTAAGGTTTAATAGTAAACATTTATTAACAAAAATAATGTTATAAATACAAAACTTTGATACCATGTTAACATTTAACGAAAGGTTTAACTTTAGCAGATGCAGTATGACATTTCATCTACTAACTACCTCAACTTTTCCAAAGTTCTTACAATGAAATATATATTTTTCACTTTATCACAATGATCAATAAAATATTTTCTTTTCTTTAACACAATGGTTCCGTTTTTTTTTGTAAACAAGGGAGGGATGTAAGAAGGGGAAGGGAAGGGAGGGCAGGGGAAGAGAAGAGAGAGGAAGGGGGAGGAAGGGAAAGAAGGGGAAGGAAGGGCAAGCAGAAGGGAGGGGAAAGGAAGGGAGGGGAAGGTTGGGAAAAGAAGGGAAGGGAAAAGAAGGGAAAGGGAGGGGAATCGGAGGTTTGAACTTGGCTGCATGCCTGTGTGTCAGGATTTCCATGAAACAAAATCCTGACTTGTCACCAATTTTTTTTGTAACGTCCTAACTATGTTAACGGTTGTGGGTTTTAAACAAAAACATAAAAATGTGATTTGCACATGTAGATTCAAAATAACAACACAGGTTTATTGCAGGAGCTGTGGACTGTACAGAGTCGAAAATGAAATTAAGCAGAAACTTGTGAAACATCCCAATAGTATCACCATCAGATCATGTGAGTGCCTCTTAAAGCAATTATGTAACCACTTCAATATATAACAAAACTCACTTGCACTGCAAAAAGTTAACCTCCACCTCTTAATGTGGTGATGCATTGTGGCTGTATCAGTGCTGGCAGTTGTGAAGAAAGTGAATCTGGTGTGAGAAACATTGAAGATGATACAATATAGGGAGAAACGGATTCTTAAGGCTTTTAATCGTGATTCTGGAAACCTTAATGGAGGAGGTGGAAAGGCAGGGATATGTCCTGTATCCTAAAGAGGTCAGGAGACCCTCCAGGCACATGTTTTAAAGGCAGTATATGGCCTTGGACGTCGATACCTTGTGTCAGACCTGAGAACCTGGATGGAATCTGCAAGAAGATGAGTAGTCAAGTTCTGGGAATGCATCATCAAATACCATATCCTACCAACTGCACCACTAGTACAGACATTGCTCAATTCACCATACCAGTATCTCTTGTCTACCAAAAATCTCTACCAACCACAATTCATACATAACATTCATATGCTCCAGCCTATCCTCACACATTTAGCATTACTGAAAGTTACATATCCACATCTCATAACTTGCACAGACTGCCAGCCACATCATCTAAACAGACTGTACAATAATCACTGGCCCTCTCTATGACAGAACATGATAGCACTGATCTGGAGTTAAGGGCATTTAAATGGTTATTGGGTAAACATATGGATGATATTGGAATAGTATAGGTTAGATGGGCTTTAGATTGGTTTCACAGGTCGGCGCAACATCGAGGGCCGAAAGGCCTGTACTGCGCTGTAATGTTATATGTTCTATGGAGGCAGCAGGAACTAACCAGAAAGAAACAGGCATGCCTACAGTCCAAACCCTCCAAAGAGGAGACAGTGTTGATCATTATCAGGGTGGCCATTGCTGTGGCCATGGGGCTGAAACAGTTGGGGGCCATGGCGGTACTTTCTGACCTAACCCTTCTTTTCATATACCATCTTATCCCACAATCTCTTCTGACAAACAAGCTCGGGATGACGTAAGTATGAAGTTCTTGCCTCTCCACTGCTCTTCTCACCCTGCACACCAACCTTATCATTGTGCCTTTCTCTTTTTAAATACCCAAGGAGTGGAGGATAGTCACTTGATTTCATGCTTGCAGTCATCAGTTTAGATACTGATTCTTGGGTATAATGGATAGCATAAAGGCAGAATGTGCACATGATGAGACACCAGGTACAGGTGGCCTGCAGCCAGGGCAGAGGACAAGGATAGTGCAGATGCCAGCTTGCCAGAGAGCAAAACAACGCATGAGTTCTGATGGAGAAGAGCATTTTGATGGAGCAGCAAAACAAAATGATTGGTGCATTGGAAAGCCTGCCAGAAAGCCCATTGGCATTGTTAAAGAGCATGGAGGAAAATGGCAGCAACTTGATACAGAGTTTTGTATGGAGCTCAATCCTCTGGAGCTGGTGGCAAACTCTTCATATACTTTTGGATTCAACCATGATGCAGTGTCTTATACCAGATGTTTCAGGTTCTATTGCAGCACAACCAGTAGTCACCTAACACCTTAATAATGCAGTAGAAGCCTGCTGTCATACAAGGTCCGTTTGGTGCCATGCCACCATAGCTGTGGTTTACCATGTGTGCAAATGATCTTGCAGGGTGTCACAGAAGTCCAGCAGATTAGTAGGCTCTGTGCTGGGGAAATGGCAGTGGCTCCATGGAGCATAAACCTGCTGTCCTCTCTCTGAAAGGCCGCATTTGTCCTCTTGTAATGAATTCAATCAGGCTATTGAGGTTGGCCTACTGGAATATGAACTCCCTGATTAAGGAATTCGTCCACCCTGATTGTCTGTGCCTCTACCATGGTTATATTCACGGCCAGGTGTCCCTGGAGAGGGAGCATGTGGTGTCCACGGGCGCGGTTGACGCCTTCCGCGCCCGATGGGCACTGCAGGGGCTGGGGTGCATTACAGACCCCGATAACCACATTATGATATAATGTTTTAAGTTTCCTTTCGACTCTGTTTTTTGTTCGGGCTGTTCCCCCTCCTTTTGGGGAGCTGCCCCTTTTACTTTGTGCCTAAGTTAATTTGAGTTTGTTTATTTGGTTGGTATGAAAAGAAATCCCTGATTAAGGAGTCACTTGATGGGCCAATCAGGGAGTCTTTTCCTTGTATTTAGCCGGCAGTGTCAGTTCCTCTGGGACTCCAAAGGTAGACTGCTGACTGATAGCACTTTGTTGTACTGCTTTTCGAATTGTAAGTAAAGGGATTTTGGTGAAGAGACTTCTGCCTCTGAATACTTATTACACCTCCCATCAATGTCACATCTCCAGTGCCCTTGCTACATTGGGACATAGGAATCTGGAGCAGAAGTAGGCAAATTCAGCCCTTTGAGCTTGCTCTGCCATTCAATCAGATCATGGCTGATCTCTTCCTGGCCTCAAATCCACCTCCCCACTTGTTTCCCATATCCCTTTATCCCTGCTGCTGAGTGTCAGTCAGACAGCCCAGACTGCTGAGCCTTCCAGATCTCGAGCTGCTTGAAGTTGTTGTGATGATATGGTGCCTTTAAGAAATGTATTTGTCATGTTCATTGTGCAGGGTCTGTTTCAGCAGCTTTTTTATTACTGTTGTTGTTTTGTCTATATTTGGTAGCCCTGTATTGTTCCTGCAGCAGCATAATTGCTTCTAATTGCTAGAATGTCTGTTTTAATATGGACTAATGTTGTTTTTAGTGGGGCTTTGCAGAGTAGGACTTGATTAGGTTGATTAACAGGTAAGGTCATATGACTGGGTGGAGCTTGGCTTACACAGAGAATTCAAGGTTAGTTGCTGTTTGAGCAGGATGCTTACCATACAAGTTAGTGTTTAAACATGGTCCTTGTATAAGCTTTAGTTTGCCTAAGCCTGACATCAATAGCAAAGTAAGGGGAAACAAGACCAAGTGAAGATGAATCATGATATAGCAGGCATAAAATTATAGAGTTCAGCGCTGGTCAGAAGATCACGGTGAAAAACCACCAAGGTGATCAGTATTTGGTTGGAGTTGTTGTAAAGAAACTAGGCGCATTTGCGAGCTGGTAAAGATTGGAGAGAGCCTCCATTAGTGTCAAGTAGATCATTTGCTTGAAACAGGAAATGTGATGAAATAAGAGCATAACAACATTTTTATAATCCAAATTCCCCCTACAGTCAAAAGTGAAAATCAGAAAGAAAGTGGAAGTCACTGAAAGTTTGCAAGTATCACAGAATCCACCGGTAAAGCAAAGTGAGTCAGGGTCTTTGCTTAAGGCTAATCAATCCATGTCACAGTCCAAACATTCAATGGAGTTAGTAGTCAAAGTCAAAGTTCAGGTCTGACAGTCAGAGTTGTTGAGAGCAGAGTTAAGTTAATGGAAATGGCAGAATATACAAAAACAAAAGTCAGATAGGTTAATTGAAAGTAGGGATTGTATCCCAGGCTGTTAAAGAAAGCCAGGGATGAAATAATAGATGCCTTGAGGATACATTTTCAATCCTCACTAGATACAGGCAAGGTACCAGAGGATTGGAGGTTTATGAATGTTGTGCCAGTCTAAAAAGGGTGAAGGGAATAAGCCAAAATAATTATAGGCCTGTCAGTCTGGCTTCAGTGGTGGAAAAATTATTAGAAGCAATTCTGAAAGCCAAGATAAACTGTCACTTATCATGGGATACAAGAAAATGTGGCAAGTTGAATCCAAAATTGGCTCAGTGACAGGAACCAAAGGATAATGATCAATGGATGTTTTAGTAAATGCAAAGGGTTTTTGAGTAGCATTCCACAGGGCTTTGATCCCTTGCTGTTTACTGTATATGTTAATGATTTGGACTTAAATGTAGGAGGCATGATTGGGAAATTTGAAGATGACACCAAAATTGATCGTATAGTTGATAGTGAAGAGAATAGTTGTGGCCTCCAGAATGATAGAAATGATTTGATTGAGTGGGTGGAAAAGTAGCAAATAAAATTTGATTTGAAGAAGTGTGGGGTTAACCATTTTGGGAGAGCAAACAAAGAAGGGGAATACTCAGTAAATGCCGGAATATTCAGAAAGAGAAAGTGAAAGATGATGGAGTACACTTCCAGAGATCCCAAAAGGTGACAGGGCAATGGATAAGGTGGTAAAGAAGTCATATGGAATGCTTTCCTTTGTTGCATGAGGTACAGAACTCAAAAGGATGCAATGTTGGAAGTGTACAAAATGTTGGTTAGGCCACAGCTGGAATTTTGTGCACCGTTCTGGTCACCACAATATAGGAAGGGCCTAATTGAGAGTACAGAAGAGATTTACAAGTATCTGCTGGTTAAGTACAGCAATAATACTTTTTCCATTTCTTTTCTGGGCGATTCGAGAGCTTGTTTTTTTTTTCCCGTTGTATTCATAGAACATAGAACAGTACAGCACAGAACAGGCCCTTCGGCCCACGATGTTGTGCCGAGCTTTATCTGAAACCAAGATCAAGCTATCCCACTCCCTATCATCCTGGTGTGCTCCATGTGCCTATCCAATAACCGCTTAAATGTTTCTAAAGTGTCTGACTCCACTATCACTGCAGGCAGTCCATTCCACACCCCAACCACTCTCTGCGTAAAGAACCTACCTCTGATGTCCGTCCTGTATCTCCCACCACGAACCCTATAGTTATGCCCCCTTGTAATAGCTCCATCCACCCGAGGAAATAGTCTTTGAACGTTCACTCTATCTATCCCCTTCATCATTTTATACACCTCTATTAAGTCTCCCCTCAGCCTCCTCCGCTCCAGAGAGAACAGCCCTAGCTCCCTCAACCTTTCCTCATATGACCTACCCTCCAAACCAGGCAGCATCCTGGTAAATCTCCTCTGCACTCTTTCCAGCGCTTCCACATCCTTCTTATAGTGAGGTGACCAGAACTGCACACAATATTCCAAATGTGGTCTCACCAAGGTCCTGTACAGTTGCAGCATAACCCCACGGCTCTAAACTCCAACCCCCTGTTAATAAAAGCTAACACACTATAGGCCTTCTTCACAGCTCTATCCACTTGACTGGCAACCTTTAGAGATCTGTGGATATGGACCCCAAGATCTCTCTGTTCCTCCACAGTCTTCAGAACCCTACCTTTGACCCTGTAATCCACATTTAAATTAGTCCTACCAAAATGAATCACCTCACATTTATCAGGGTTAAACTCCATTTGCCATTTTTCAGCCCAGCTTTGCATCCTATCTATGTCTCTTTGCAGCCTACAACAGCCCTCCACCTCATCCACTACTCCACCAATCTTGGTGTCATCAGCAAATTTACTGATCCACCCTTCAGCCCCCTCCTCTAAGTCATTAATAAAAATCACAAAGAGCAGAGGACCAAGCACTGATCCCTGCGGCACTCCGCTAGCAACCTGCCTCCAATCCGAAAATTTTCCATCGACCACCACCCTCTGTCTTCGGTCAGACAGCCAGTTACCTATCCAATCGGCCAACTTTCCCTCTATCCCACACCTCCTCACTTTCATCATAAGCCGACCATGGGGGACCTTATCAAACGCCTTACTAAAATCCATTTATATGACATCAACTGCCCTACCTTCATCAACACACTTAGTTACCTCCTCAAAAAATTCTATCAAATTTGTGAGGCACGACTTGCCCTTCACGAATCCGTGCTGACTATCTCGTATTAATCCGCATCTTTCTAAATGGTCGTAAATCCCATCCCTAAGGACCCTTTCCATCAATTTACCAACCACCGAAGTCAGACTAACCGGTCTATAATTACCAGGGTCATTTCTATTCCCTTTCTTAAACAGAGGAACAACATTCGCCATTCTCCAGTCCTCTGGCACCATCCCCGTGGACAGCGAGGACCCAAAGATCAACGCCAAAGGCTCTGCAATCTCATCCCTTGCCTCCCACAGAATCCTAGGATACATTTCATCAGGCCCAGGGGACTTATCGACCTTCAGTTTATTCAAAACTGCCAAGACATCCTCCCTCCGAACATCTATTTCCTCCAGCCTATTAGCCTGTAACACCTTCTCTTCCTCAAAAACATGGCCCCTCTCCTTGGTGAACACTGAAGAAAAGTATTCATTCATCACCTCACCTATCTCTACTGACTCCATACACAAGTTCCCACTACTGTCCTTGACCGGCCCTAACCTCACCCTGGTCATTCTTTTATTCCTCACATAAGAGTAAAAAGCCTTGGGGTTTTCCTTGATCCGACCCGCCAAGGACTTCTCATGTCCCCTCCTAGCTCTCCTAAGCCCCTTTTTCAGCTCATTCCTTGCTAACTTGTAACCCTCAATCGAGCCATCTGAACCTTGTTTCCTCATCCCTACATAAGCTTCCCTCTTCCTTTTCACAAGACATTCCACCTCTTTTGTGAACCATGGTTCCCTCACTCGGCCATTTCCTCCCTGCCTGACAGGAACATACCTATCAAGGACATCCAGTATTTGTTCCTTGAAAAAGTTCCACTTTTCATTAGTTCCTTTCTCTGACAGTTTCTGTTCCCATCTTATGCCCCCTAATTCTTGCCTAATCGCATCATAATTACCCCTCCCCCAATTGTAAACCTTGCCCTGCCGTACGGCCCTATCCCTCTCCATTGCAATAACAAAAGACACCGAATTGTGGTCACTATCTCCAAATTGCTCTCCCACAACCAAATCTAACACTTGGCCCGGTTCATTTCCCAGTACCAAATCCAATGTGGCCTCACCTCTAGTCGGCCCATCCACATATTGTGTCAGGAAACCCTCCCGCACACACTGCACAAAAACTGCCCCATCCAAACTATTTGACCTACAAAGGTTCCAATCAATATTTGGAAAGTTAAAGTCCCCCATGACAACTACCCTGTGACCCCCACACATATCCATAATCTGCTTAGCAATTTCTTCCTCCACATCTCTATTACTATTTGGGGGCCTATAGTAAACTCCTAGCAACGTGACCGCTCCTTTCCTATTTCTAACTTCAGCCCATATTACCTCAGTGTGCAGATCCCCCACGAAGTGCCTTTCCGCAGCCGTTAAACTATCCTTGATTAACAATGCCACTCCTCCACCTCTTTTACCAGCTTCCCTACACTTAGTGAAACATCTATACCCCGGAACGTCCAACAACCATTCCTGTCCTTGTTCTACCCACGTCTCCGTAATGGCCACAACATCGTAGTCCCAAGTACCAATCCACGCCCCAAGTTCATCTACCTTGTTCCGGATGCTCCTTGCATTGAAGTAGACACACTTCAACCCACCTTCCTGTCTACCAGTACCCACCCTTGACCCTGATACCTTCCCCAATACCTCACCACCCTCACTGACTTCTGGACTACAACTCCCTTTCCCACTCCCCTGACAAATTAGTTTAAACCCCCCTGAAGAGCCGTAACAAATTTCCCTCCGAGGATATTGGTGCCCCTCTGGTTCAGGTGCACCCCGTCCTGTTTGTACAGGTCCCACCTTCCCCAGAACGTGTTCCAATTATCCACGTATCTGAAACCCTCCCTCCTACACCATCCCTGCAACCACATATTTAGCTGCACTCTCTCCCTGTTCCTCAACTCGCTATCACGTGGTACCGGCAACGTACCAGAGATGACCACATGTTTCGTCTTGGCTCTCAGCTTCCAGCCCAGCTCCAGAAATTCCTGCTTTAAATCCCCGTCCCTTCTCTTACCTATGTCATTGGTACCAATGTGCACCACGACTTGTGACTGTTTCCCCTCCCCCTTCAGAATCTGGAAAACACGGTCTGAGACATCACGGACCTTGGCATCCGGTAGGCAACATACCATCCGTGAGTCTCTTTTGCTGCCACAGAACCTCCTATCTATCCCTCTAACTAACGAGTCCCCAATAACTATCGCCCTCCCGCTCTCCCCCTTTCCCTCCCGAGCCACAGAGACGGACACAGTGCTGGAGATCCTCTCACTGCGGCTCCCCACTGGTATGTCATCCCCCTCAACCGTATCCAAAGCGGAATACTTGTTGCTAAGGGGAACGACCACCGGGGATCCCTGCACGGACTGCTTCCTCCCAGCTCCTCTCACCGTCACCCATCTGTTTTCAATCCTCGGAGTAACTGTATTCCTAAAGCTTGTGTCTATGGCCATCTCTGCGTCCCTGATGATCCTAAGTTCATCCAACTCCAGCTCCAGTTCCCTAACACGGTTTTGGAGGAGCTGCAGATGGGTGCACTTCCCACAGGTGTAATCAGTAGGGACACTGTCGTCGTCCCTCACCTCAAACATAGTGCAAGAGGAACATTGCACTGCCTGCACACCCATCCCCTCTAGATACCTTGCCAGTACCAGGTAGAAAGTGCAAAAATGAATTCAACTCACCCCTACTCGCCCTTTCAGCCTAAGCCCTGTGAGCCAAAGTCTTATAGCTCACACTCTGCTTCCCACCCACTCCACTGCCCGCTCCCGACGCTGCCCGCTGTATACTGCAGCCTACCTTTTATACTTCACGCGCTTTAAAAACCCTTCCCAGACTCCTTTGCTGCCCACTTCTAGTTTTCACTTTAAACTTGAAAAACTGCTGTTAAAGTAAAGGCCAGAAAAATACACACACTAGCTGACTAATTAAATAAATAAACAATTCAATTAATCTCTCACCAGCACTGCTGCCTTCAATCACCCCTCTCAGCTTGCTCCAGTGGATCAATGAGGGGGAACCTCCCAGGTAACTGACTTTTAAAGTTAAAATAAAAACCCTTCCCAGACTCCTTTGCTGCCCACTTCTAGTTTTCACTTTAAACTTGAAAAACTGCTGTTAAAGTAAAGGCCAAAAAAAATACACACACTAGCTGACTAATTAAATAAATAAACAATTCAATTAATCTCTCACCAGCACTGCTGCTTTCAATCACCCCTCTCAGCTTGCTCCAGTGGATCAATGAGGGGGAACCTCCCAGGTAACTGACTTTTAAAGTTAAAATAAAAACCCTTCCCAGACTCCTTTGCTGCCCACTTCTAGTTTTCACTTTAAACTTGAAAAACTGCTGTTAAAGTAAAGGCCAAAAAAAATACACACACTAGCTGACTAATTAAATAAATAAACAATTCAATTAATCTCTCACCAGCACTGCTGCTTTCAATCACCCCTCTCAGCTTGCTCCAGTGGATCAATGAGGGGGAACCTCCCAGATATTCGGCAGGGACTTGCACACTGTTTCCCGTGCTTTGGGAATCCTGATGGGTTCGTGGTCCAATCGGGACCCATTGTTTTTCATCAGTAATTTATTTTTACTAGCTCTTTTTCATGTCCTCGCATTTTTTAACTTAAAGCAACTGCACTTCTGATTGCTGTTTGCTTTTGGAGTCTTCTGAACAACTGAAATTATTTTTTCTGCGATTATATTCTACAATTTTCTATTTTTAAAACTCTGCAGGTTTCTTATTGTTCCAAACGCTACAAACCTTGTATTTAATTACCAGCCCTTTTCTGCAGTGCAGTACAAATCCAACTGAAAAATAAAGATTTTTTTGCTTCAGTTTCACTTTTTTTGAGTGGGATTATGCACAGGTCTGTCATCCTCCTTGCCAGTTTGTAATGCCTTTGGTCCTGGTGCCTTTTGGTACACACGTAGATGCAGGAGGTGATTAACATTGCAACTGTCCTTTATTGCTTCAGCAGTCAAATTAATAAGAAATCATGAATCCTGCAATCCCATGAGGCACTAACTTGCAAAGTACAGCAAGTATAGGCAAGACGTACAATACATAACAACTGCAGTCCTCAAATACTAGCCTTTGAACATCTCTGACTTTAATTGCTCCATCATTGGTGCTGCAACTTCAGTTGCCAAAACCTTGAGCTTTCCAACTCCTTCCCTCAGTCATTCTTTCCTCCTTTAAGACATTCCTTAAAACTTCAGCACTTTGACCAAGCTTTTGGTCACCTGCTTTCATATCTCCTTTTGTGGCTTTGTGTCGACTTCTGCTTTATAACATTTCTGTGAAGTGCCTTTGAATGTTTTATTATGTTAAAGCCACTACACAAATCAGAGCTGTTGTTGGCGCAAGTTGCTGACACGTCACACAAATGTGTTTGCCGATATCAACACTATTGCTTGAAATTTCTTGCATGAAAGACACAGTCCCTTAGAATCTCTGAATCAGAGAATCTTACATCACGTATGTTCTGTTGTGTCTGTGACATTCTTCGAAGGAGCTGTCTACTTTAGCCCCATAACCCAACTTCAGCCCTGTAATCCTGCAAATTAGTTTCCTTCAAATAAATGTCCAGTTGCCTTTTGTAGGTTTCTATAGTACAGGATTCCACTACACTTTCAGTTAATGCATTCCAGATCATAACAGTCCTTGGTTTAAAATAACTTCAATTCCATTCAACTTCCTTCCAATCATTTTAAATCTATAACCTCCGATCAGCAGCTCACTTGACAAGAGAAATAGTTTCTCCTCACTTGCTCAAACAAAATCCTCAAGATATTGAATACTTCTATCAAATCTCCCAGTAACCTTGTCATGAAGCCATGCTGCAATGGCTTTGAAAATAAGATTTTTCAACATTTAACTGTTTGCCACAGACAAACACCCAAAACACAATAGGTGAAGTATTTCAAAGCAAGGCTCTGCATTTTCACCAGAGAGAAAGTGCAAGTGACACAGGCGCAGTGTCAAGAAAGCCTTCAGCAGAGGAAAGAGGTTGAAAGCTGCTTTCTCTCCACCCCTCCCCCCATCTTGGAATAAGAGTGTCATCTGGTTCAAGAAGTTATATCTACCAGAAACTTTACACATCATGGGACACTAAGGAGCAATTTAGCATAACCAATCCTTCCAACCTGCACATCTTTGGAACACCCGGAGGAAACCCATGCAGACACAGGAATAATGTGCAAACCCCACACAGAAAGACCGTCAGCCGAGGTTATAATGAAACCCGGGTCCCTGGCACTGTGAGGCAGCAGTGCTAACCACTGTGCTGCCCTTGTAATAATAGCTACATCTCCTACTTCTGACTGCAGCCAAGAAACTGGCTCACCTAAATCAGCCACAGTGTTTAAAATCTATGCCTCAAGGACAATCAAAGAGTATTTAACCACATATTCTTTTACCTTTTTATATTGGGACTCTTATTTCTGACGTGTGTATCTATTGTTTTAAATTTCATTTCGGGGATATGGGCGTCACTGGCTAGGCCAGTATTCATTGCCCATCCCTAATTGCTCTTGAGTAGGTGATGGTGAATTGCCTTCTTCAAACGTTGCAGCCCCTAAGCTGTAGGTACACTCATAGTGCTGTCAGGGAGGGAATTCCAGGATTTTGACCCAGCGACGCTGAGTAAACCACGATACATTTCCAAGTCAGGTTGGTGAGTGACTTGGAGGGGCACCTCCAGGTGGTGGTGTTCCCAGCTATGTGTTGCTCTTGTCTGTCTAGATGGTCATGGTCTTGGGTTTGGAAGGTGCTGCCCAAGGAACCTTGGTGAGTTCCTGTAGTGCATTTGTAGATGGTACATATTGCTGCCACTGTTCATCAATGGTGGAGGGACTGAATATTTGGCAAAGGGGTAGCAATCAAGCAGGCTGCTTTGTCTTGGATGGTGTCAGGCTTCTTGAGTGTTATTGGAGTTGCACTCATCCAGGCAAGTGGAGAGTATTCCATTACACTCCTGACTTGTGCCTTGTGTTGCGAAGTTGAGTAGAATGTTAGAATTTGGTGTTTGTAAAATGCTAAGAGGTGAAAGTATTGCATGGTCCCTTTAAAAGGTGATGCTTTTTCTGTGCTTAGAAAGTTTTTTAAAATGCATATAGAGAACTCAGACTGAAACATTGTATCGCAGGGCCAAGCAGCAGGGTTGCCCTGGCAACAGGCTTCAGGCATTTGAATGTTTTTGAATTCAGTCTATCGATTTAAATTAGGCACTTGAGTATCAGCAATCTGTTAGATTTGAATGTGATGGTTTTGGCAACCTGCAACCAATCCTATTGTGGGGGAAGTGGATATGTCATCTCGGGTATAAAAGAACAGGCATTGTGACAATAAACAGAGAAAGCAACTGCCATCGGCCCGGTTCAAAGCACCATCTCAATAGCGAAGGTACCAGAGAGGAAGCAGTTCCAGACAGAAGAATCAACAGAGAAAGCTCAGAATATTCCGGAAGACAGCAAACCTGGTTGTAATTTAGAGAGTGACTAAAATTCTATTTTTTTTGTTAATAAGTGGGAATTGTATTAATCTAAATAGCATTCCATTAGAATCGTGTTTTATTCGGTTTGTTAATAGTTTAGTTAACTTGTTCACAGTTAGTTATATAAATAAATTGTTATTTGTTGACTTTAAATAGAGTCTCAGGGAGTTATTTTGATTTAACCTCTAAAAGTTGTTGAAGTGCAGATATAATCACTTCACACTCACGTTAACAGATTGAGGCGAGGTACTCCTCTTTGAGAGGTTAGATGTTATTTCTTAGAGGGGGTAATCAACCTCCACTTCATAACACTTGTAGATGGTGGATAGGCTTAGGGGAGTCAGGATATGAGTTATTGCCACAGAATTCTTAACCTTTCACCTGCTCTGGAAGCCACTGTATTTATACGGCTACTCAAGTTCAGTTTCTAGTCAATAGTAACCACCAGGAGGTTGATGTGGGCCTGAAAGACGATATGAAGGTTGAATGTTTGATGTTGCTTTTTTACTATTTTTCTTAGGTTTAGTGGTTAATAAATTTGCTCTTTCTTTGCCTCAAGAAAACTTTGGCTCCTTATTGCTCATAGCTTAAATAGTTCAATACATTCTGATTTGAAAAAGGTAAATGATTATGAAAAATGAACTTGGTTGTTACCAACCAAGCAGATCAAATAGAGGGGAGGAAGTTAATCCCTTCTCACCTGGTGGGAACAAGCTCTACTCCAAGGAGAACAATCATAACCTTTTCAATCTCTTCACATAACTGAAGTCCATTATGCCTGATACCAATTCCTTTATTCACTTTCCAAATGCTTGACGTCCATCCTCAAATGTGCTGCCCAGAATTGTGAACAGTAATCCAGCTAAGGCCTAACCAGTGATTTGCAAAGCAAATTTGGGACATTTTTCATAAATACGTTTGCCTACATCAACACTTGCAATGAATCGTTTGGCAGGACCGCTGGCAGTCAATCCAAACTGTCCCTTTCTGTGCTGCCACTTTTATGTTCATTTAGTTGGTTACGGTTGAAAATTATCTGTAAGATTGACTTGTCTACTTCTCACATTCTTCATCCTATACATCTAGTTACTGCTCTCACCTAATCCCATTACCAGCTCACTCTTTGATATACTCTCAGCTCGAGCTCGATTCAGTTATACCTATATCTCCCCAATCGTTAGCTCCCTTTTACCTCCTAAATTCCTAACCTTTGGTCACTCAATGTGAAAAAAGGTGAATAGATCAGAGGACTTCTATGGGTGGCACAGCGGTTAGCACTGCAGCTTCCCAGTGTCAAGAATTTGATTCTGGTCTTGGGTGACTGTCTGTGTGGAGTTTGCACGTTCTTCCCCCTGTCTACGTGGGTTTCCTCTGGTTGTTCTGGTTTCCTCCCACAGTCCAAAGATGTGGAGATTAGGTGAATTTGCTATGCTACATTGCCCATTTGTGTCCCAAGATGTGTAGGTTAGTGGAATAAATATGGGGCTACGGGGATAGGACCTGGGTGGAATGTTCTGTTGGAGAGTCAGTGCAGACTCAATGGGCAGAAAGGCCTCCTTCTGTATTGTAGGAACTCTATGAATCTGGATTGTTCTGCTCCTGGCCTGGGAAAAATAAACCCCTAACGGTTGCTCCAGGCTGGGCAGGATCAGGAGCAAGTGTACTTCACTAATTATTTGTTACTTTCTCATTGTGTAAAGAAAGGCTACAAGGTTTGAAAACTGGCATAAAATCTTCACCCAGAACACAGAATACCAAAGGGCATTCACACAGTGATGCGCTATTCAGACACGAGGCTTGAAGCTCAGTAAATGAAAGGCTTTTATTTACTGTTAACGAAGCTACCAGAACTTATCATAGAATATCATAGAATATCATAGAATATCATAGAAACCCTACAGTGCAGAAGGAGGCCATTAGGCCCATCGAGTCTGCACCGACCACAATCCCACCCAGGCCCTACCCCCACATATTTTACCCGCTAATCCCTCTAACCTACATATCCCAGGACTCTAAGGGGCAATTTTTTTTTTAACCTGGCCAATCAACCTAACCCGCACATCTTTGGACTGTGGGAGGAAACCGGAGCACCCGGAGGAAACCCACGCAGACACGAGGAGAATGTGCAAACTCCACACAGACAGTGACCCGAGCCGGGAATCGAACCCGGGACCCTGGAGCTGTGAAGCAGCAGTGCTAACCACTGTGCTACCGTGCCGCCCAATATATATTATATATTATATTATATATATATTATATATATATTATATTATATTATATACACTATCCCAGACTGAAGGGGTCCCGGCCAGAGCAGGGACTCTTATACCTCTCCCAGGAGGCGGAGCCCGACTGGGATGTGCCACAACACTACAGTACAAAGGTGTAACAACCCTACCCTAACCCCAACAGCAACAATAGGACAACCCAACAGTAACATATGTACATCCTTGTAGAACTGGCCAGCCCCTGGCTCAGCACTATCCAGTGGGAACCAATGATGGTTCACCACACACAGCTATTATCCGAGCTCTGTACTTCCCTTCTACACGCAGCATGAAAAGTCAGACTACAGAGAAAATCCGATCGCTTGCTAAAGCAGCATTGTTAGACCATGCTCCAAATTTCAGAAGGCCTGACTGATACTCAAGCTACTTTTAGATTGATTTTGTGTTGTGCTAATGCCATCCATTTCCACACTTACAAATTCAGCAGCAGCCCAAAGTAAACTTCCTGGATGCACTCATGTCAGCAGCTGGGAAAGCTAAGGCTTTTTAAAAAAAAAGTATTTTACATTCTCATAATCACCAGATTCAAATATGCTAAGGACAGCTCCTCTTGTCACAGGAAGGCTGCATCCTGTTTATACTGCAGTTAACTGAAAGGCCAAGTTCACTCTTCTAACATCTACTTCACAGCAACAAAAGTAATTTCAGCTCCAAAAAGAGCACACTTTGAAGGCAATTGTAGCATTTGGATTGATCGTCCTTCCTGTTAATCAAAGGTGGGGGCAGTGCAAGGGGCAGAGCCCCAGCAGAAAGATGGCAACATGCATGTAAGCATTGCAATATGTTCTCCATAAAAGTTACGTTTACCAACACCAAAAATGCTCATCCCTCAAGACATCACACCAGTGATGAGGATAAATCCAACTAATGCTGCATGCTTCACCCTGATTGCAGTGAGTGCTACAGAGTTTGGAGGCAGTAGAGTCCTGCAAAGTTGAACGGGGAAAAAAAGAAAGAGAAATGGGCCCTTTCTCAATGGTTGAGAAACCTCTCCGAGCACCTCTCCCAACTTTAAAAAGAGGACCTGCAAAGAGAAAAATAGTAAGAAAGAAAACAACCGGCAGAGCTGATGCTTCACGGCTTTCAAAATAGTGCACATCCGCCAACTCTCCTGAAGCACCAAGGAATCACTGGGGTGACACTGACAAGTTACAAACAGCTCCTGGTGAACAAAAGCAGGAGAAAACCTGCAAAGTCCAGTGACAGCAATCGCTAATTTGCTTCAGGTAAAGAAGGTGGTTCCCAAGGTTTTTTTTAAAAAAAAATGTCCTGATCAGGCCACGAGCCCATAGGGCTTCCTGAATATCCAACATCAAAAGTCCCTGCTGAGTAACAAAACAAAGCTACAGGATTGTCCAGGAGAGAGATTGCTGCTGTTTTTTGAACATGAGCAAAGAAGTTGTTAAATATTTTTTTAAAAAGCAGCCATGCTGCTGATGACCCTGCCAAAACCAGAAAAGTGCGGGAAACATAAGGACAGAACCGATAAGCTGTTGACAGCCTGCAGTTAATAAAAAAGCTCAGTCTTAAAGTGGCAACCGCATTTAAAGCGGCAAACACAAGAAAAAGAAAGCAGCTAGCACTTGCAGAAGCAAAAAGATTGGTGATTATCGGGTTGTTCGTGAGGAGCAATCCGTACGATGCAGATGCAGTCACAGTATTATTTTTTATTTAATCGTGGGACATGGGCATCGCTGGCTGGCCAGCATTTATTGCCTATCTCTAGTTTCCTGAGAGTCAACCACATTGCTGTGGCTCTGGAGTCACATGTAGGCCAGACCAGGTAAGGACGGCAGATTTCCTTTCCTAAAGGACATTCGTGAACCAGGTAGGTTTTTTCGACAATGGTTTCATTAATTCTTAATTCCAGATTTTTAAAAAATTGAATTCAAATTCCACCATCTGTTGTGGTGGGATTCAAACCCAGGTCCCCAGAACATGCGCTAAGTTTCTGGATTAATAGCCCACTAGGCCATCGCCTCCCCGAAAAGAAAATTTTGAGAGGCTTGATTTCTATTTCATTGCGAATTAAATCGGACGATTGTGTGTGGAAGCAAAATGTATAACCTCATCAGAAACCTGACTGCCCCAAATGCACCCAATACAAAATCACATAATGAGTTAATGGAGCTTATGGAGTTACTAAAACTGTAACTATGCAGTGTTTCAACATGATAGTTCACAATGCAAGTGAATCTATTGCCACATTTATGGCAAACCTGAAACAGGTTACCAAGCAAGTATTGAGTATTTGGGGATGCTTTAAGTGATATGTGTATCCAGGGTGAATGACGATGCCATACAGCGCTGTTTGCTTGCTGAATCGGCAATTGATTTCAAACACACTCTGGAATTTTCTCTCGCGATGGAGAGTGCCGTGAAAAATTGAGGATTTGCAGCACAAATAGTGGAGCACTGCACCATACCAGGCAGAAGCCTATTGCACAACGCAAGGAGCGGCACTGCAGATTTTCAGCATGATTCCCTGTCTACCAAATGATGACAGTAAGAAGTCTAACAACACCAGGTTAAAGTCCAACAGGTTTATTTGGTAGCAAGTGCCACTAGCTTTCGGAGCCTGCTGCTCCTTCGTCAAGTGGAGTGGGAGATCTGCTCACAAACAGGGCATACAGAGACACAAACTCAATTTACAGAATAATGATTGGAATACGAGTCTTTACAGCTAATCAAGTCTTAAAGGTACAGACAGTGTGAGTGGAGAGAGCATTTAGCACAGGTTAAAGAGATGTGTATTGTCTCCAGACAGGACAGCTAGTGAGATTTTGCAAGTCCAGGCAAGTTGTGGGGGTTACAGATAGTGTGACATGAACCCAAGATCCCGGTTGAGGCCGTCCTCATGTGTGCGGAATTTGGCTATCAGTCTCTGCTCAGCAACTCTGCGTTGTCGTGTGTCGTGAAGGCCGCCTTGGAGAACGCTTACGCGAAGATCAGAGGCCGAATGCCCGTGACCGCTGAAGTGCTCCCCAACAGGAAGAGAACAGTCTTGCCTGGTGATTGTTGAGCGGTGTTCATTCATCCGTTGTCGTAGCATCTGCATGGTCTCCCCAAATGTACCATGCCTCGGGACATCCTTTCCTGCAGCGTATCTGGTAGACAACGTTGGCCGAGTTTCAAGTGTATGTACCGTGTACCTGGTGGATGGTGTTCTCACGTGAGATGATGGCATCCGTGTCGATGATCTGGCACGTCTTGCAGAGGTTACTGTGGCAGGGTTGCGTGGTGTCGTGGTCACTGTTCTCCTGAAGGCTGGGTAGTTTGCTGCGGACAATGGTCTGGATGGCCTCAACCGGGATCTTGGGTTCATGTCACACTATTTGTAACCCCCACAACTTGCCTGGGCTTGCAAAATCTCACTAACTGTCCTGGCTGAAGACAATACACATCTCTTTAACCTGTGCTTAACCCTCTCTCCACTCACACTGTCTGTACCTTTAAGACTTGATTACCTGTAAAGACTCGCATTCCAACCATTATTTTGTAAATTGAGTTTGTGTCTTCATATGCTTTGTTTGTGAACAGAGCTCCCACTTACCTGATGAAGGAGCAGCGCTCCAAAAGCTAGTGGCTTTTGCTACCAAATAAACCTGTTGGACTTTAATCTGGTGTTGTGAGACTTCTTACTGTGTTTACCCCAGTCCAACGCCGGCATCTCCACATCATGGCTACCAAATGACGAGTCAGGAAGCCTACCGACAATGTGTCAGCTGGCAAGGGATACATTTGCTATAGATATGGCGGGAATCATGACGCATGCAGATTAGGTGAGGCCACAAGAGAGGACACCAGGCTAGGTTGTGCAGAACAAATAATAAATCAACAGCAGAGCAGAGAATGAATCTGATTGAATCGACTGACACTGCAGAAGTTGATCCTGCTGTTGCATACTCTCTGTGTCATGTAACTGCTGATAAATCCGCATCCATTGCAGTGACAGTGCAGGTGAGTGGCAAAGAACTGCAGATGGAGGTGGACACTTGTGCTTCAGCTATTGTTATTGGGGAGCGCACGTTCAAGTACCTCAGTGAAGTGACGAAGCCATTGACAGTGGAGCGCAAGTCCACCATGCCGACAGCCTACATTGGAGAGCCTGTTCATGTTGAAGGCCTTGCTGCTGTTCCAATCTCCTTCAAGCAGCAGATAGCCCAGCTTACTGTGATGGTCATAGAGGGAGAGGAGCCCAACCTTTTGGGTCAATATTGGCTGCAAAATATGAAACAAGACTGGTCAGAAATATTCCACCTGAAGTCTGATGGAATTCCAAGCTCTTGAAGAAATATGACATTTTTTTTCCAAGAGGAATGGGAAAACTAAAGGGCATGCAAGCTAAAATGTATGTTGATTTTAAGAAAATACCACAAGTAAGGCTGGTGCGCTACTCACTAAGAGAAAAAGTGGAAGCAGAGTTGTGTAGGTTGGAAAGCCTGGAAATAATTCAGTTCATCCAGTTTTCTGAGTGGGCCACACCCATCATCCCAGTTGTGGAGCAAGGCCAGGCCATACATCCGTGCGGTGACTACAAACTGAGTCAACACAGCAGCACAACTAGCCAAATATCCTGTAATAATTCCGGTTCACCAGTTAGATAAATAACAACTGCAACATTATTTACGTACAGGTATAATACAGAGGCTTGCAGCCTCATGGCTGCCAGCAGGTCCTGGGAAGATTCTGGAACAGGAACCCCAGTTCACCAGGGTGATCCCCATCCTGCTCTCCACTTGGATCCCCAGGTCATGTGACCCTTACTCTGCAGATTGATGCTTAAAGGGGCAAACACCACATACCTCCCCCTCTCAGTCTTTTTATACAAATGTCAATACTCAGTTTACACAGTCCAACATAATTCAAAATTTAGTACATGAATTTCTTCTTAGAAATCTTCTTAGAAACCCTACAGCACAGAAAGAGGCCATTCGGCCCATCGAGTCTGCACCGACCACAATCCCACCCAGGCCCTACCCCCACATATTTACCCATTAATCCCTCTAACCTACGCATCCCAGGACACTAAGGGCAATTTTAGCATGGCCAATCCACCCTAACCCGCACATCTTTGGACTGTGGGAGGAAACCGGAGCACCCGGAGGAAACCCACGCAGACACGAGGAGAATGTGCAAACTCCACACAGGCAGTGACCCAAGCCGGGAATCGAACCCAGGTCCCTGGAGCTGTGAAGCAGCAGTGCTAACCACTGTGCTACCGTGCTACTGTGCTACCGTGCCGCAATTATAAATTCAGTCTTTCAGGGGGTTCCGAATCCTGTGGAGTGGCGTAATTCCTCTGTCTGGGGTGCTTCCACAGACTTGCTGTCACCTGAAACCACAATGATAGGTGCCTGTTCAGGCCAGGCACAAGCAGTTCAGTTCTATCTGTTTCCATGGAGACATCAGTTGTGCCTGCCACAGGATAATCAGGTACTTTAGTGTTTGGATAATTGACAACATTCCCGATGGCAATATAGCTCCTGATGGCAGTACTAGCTGCTGGGGCAACTCTTGCTCTCTCAAATGGTCTACATGTTTCTGGTGATCCTTTCTTCTACGTCCACTTGATAAGACAGGGGTCTAATTTGGATACAATGGCCGGAATGTTACTGCCTTGCCCGCCCCGGAATCGCGGCGGATGAGGCTCGCAGAACGGAATTCTCCATTGTCCTCGGGCGGGATTTTATGAGCCTCGCCAAATGACTTGAGAGAGCTAACTTGACCCACTTCCAAAATTGCTCATATAGACAGCTTCATCGACTGAAGACGACCATGTTGACTTACATGAATCATGGTTCCCCTTATGGCTGCTTTGGCTGGCCTCTACCCTCTTCAGTAAATTTGGAAGCATGAGGCTCAGTCTTGTTCTGAGACGAAGGTTCATTAAGAACTCTGCTGGTGGGACTCCTATTGTTGCAAATGGGTGTGGTCCTATAGCCCAGAAGGAATCTTGAGATTCTGGTCTCCAGGGTCCCTGACTGCTTCTTTAGGCCAGACTTAAAAGTTTGAACAGCTCGTTTGGCTAGTCCGTTGGATGCTGGGTGATGAGGTGCAGTTCTAATGTGCTTGGTACCATTGAAGGCAGTGAAGTTCTGAAACTTAGCACTCATGAAGGCTGCTCCATTATCAGGCACTATGACTTCAGGTATTCCGCGGGTGAAAAAACATTGGCATAATTTCTTAACAATAGTGTGCAATGTTGGAGACTTCACCTCAAACACTTTCATCCACTTTATGTGCATTCACAAGAAGCAAAAACACTGTGCACATGGATGAACCAACATGATCAATATGGACTCGTACCCATGGTTGGTTAGGCCACTTGCAAGGGTGCAGTGGGGCTGCAGCAGGCAACTTTTGTTGCAACTGGCACTGTTCACAGTGCTTGACTGAGCTCTCAATGTCAGTATCAATATCAGGCCACTAGACATAACACTTGGCGAACAACTTAGAATCATAGAATCCTACAGTGCAGAAGGAGGCCATTTGGTCCATCGAGTCTGCACCGACCACAATCCCACCCAGGCCCGATCCCCATAACCCCATGCGTTTACCCTAGCCAACCCCCGACTCGAAAGGGGCAATTTAGCATCGCCAGTCCACCTAACCTGCACATCTTTGAACTGTGGGAAGAAACCGGAGCACCCGGAGGAAACACACGCAGACACGGGGAGAATGTGCAAACTCCACACAGACAGTGACCCAAGCCGGGAATCGAACCCGGGTCCCTGGCGCTATGAGGCAGCACTGCTAACCACTATGCCACCGTGCCACCTGAAGAACTTCATCTTTGGCACACACGGATGGGCACTGTGTAATTCAGCTGGGAGCAACTCTGTTCCTGGAACAGGGACAACTACTCTTGCTCCCCAAAGTATGATGCCATCTTGGCAACTCAGCTCATCTTTTTGTATAAAATATGGTTTTATCTCTTCAGAAACGACTGCATTAACTCAATCTATTAGCATTCTGTGACTCGCTTTGGACAGCACTGGCTCCCAACTGGTTCAGTACCTGATTTGTTTCGCCAAGACTGCAATGTGTCTAAAAAATTCAATGCCATGACAATTTCCTGCTGCACTGGGGGACGTACAACAGTCTCTTGCAAAGGTAAGCGACAAAGTGCATCTGCATTCGCTATCTGTGTTCCAGGCCGATGCTTGAAACTACATTCGTAGGTGGAAAGGATTGTTGCCCAATACTGAATTCTTGCGAATGTGATTGGTGGAATAGCCTGGTCTTCTTTAAAAAGACTCAAAAGTGGTCTGTAATCAGAAATAATGGTAATGTGCCTACCGTACAAAGACGAGTGGAATTTCCTGACACCAAAAATTATTGATAATCTTTCTTTTCATCCTTTTTTGAACTGGATTGTGGACCTCTTCTGTGCTGAGTTGGTACTGACCACCTTCCTCCAAGCCAGAGCAGGAAGCTTAGTGGACCTCCTTCTCCCATCACTGAGCAAAGAATGTGCTGGTGTGCCTCCACCCCATCCAGCGCATTGTCACTGAACCTGGGGGCACTCGGCAACTATCCTTTGGGGGTTATCACTGTCATTGACAAATCCTGGGATGCAGCAGTGAAGGTCCAGTTTAAATATAGGTCCTGGAAAGATGAATTGATGAAGCCATGGTAGCGAGGACGAATTGCAGATTGCCCCGCCATGAGGTCCAACGTGCTTCCTGTTCATGCATATTTAATGAGCCAGAAAACGGATGATCTGGTATGGAAACCTGCCATTCCAAGCAGTAAGAAGTGTGCCACTTTTCCTGTCCACCACCCCACTTGGTCTCTTGAGTGGAAAATCCCACCCCTAGTATTTCTCACAAGAAAGGAAAAGGAGCAATGAAGCAGAGGGCCAGATCAAAGGCTCTCAAGCTCTCCAATAGAGCAGTAGAAGTCATATTCCAAAAAATGAAAAAGGAGAGAGATGTGATGTTTCTGCAGGGAGTGAAAAGGCCCTTCAGCTGTGCACTGTCAAGGAAATGGAATGAGATAGTCAGAGTATCATTCAAGGAGTCTGACTCTGAGGGCCTTGCTGATTGCTGGTAACCTCAAGTGATCAAGGTCAGTGAATGGATCTTCAAATGCCATCTCCTACTCACTGTACCATCAAACACACACAGCAGTCAATGCACCACACCTTCATTACTCACCCATCAGTAATCTCTAGCAATCAGATTTCATGCCTAACATTCATATGCTCCATCTAACACACACACACAAATACCACTGTTGCAAACCTCACACCCACATCTTGGAGCTTCCACGTACTTACACCTTGTCAGTTATGACAGGCACAAAAGCATTGGAACACACTCAGTAACACTCATCCCTCTTGGAGTTACTGAGGCCATTGTAATTAGTGCCACTGAAACCTTCTAGGATAACGACACATTCTGCCTGAGGCATCTTCTCAAATTCCATTTTCCCTCATCCTGCAATCTGACATGAAGTACAAGCTACGTATACCCCTCTTGCTTTCCACACAACCTTACCTTCCCCTTCCTCGTCCCAACCCTCCCTTCTGTATTTATGCTTTCAAATACCCAAAAAACACCACCTAGTTAATCAGTGCAACCAGCTGATGAAGGCTGAAAAGAACAGCATCAAAACTTGATCGGATACTCACAGCCACAATGTCACACATTGGCAAGTACCTCAGAAGCTAAAACAGTGTCAGGATCTGCGCATAGTCAGTCAGAATGCACATGTTGATTGCAGGAGGTCCAGAAGAAAGGGCAGTGCAAGAGCCAACTTCCTGGAGGATGAGGTCTCAGCTGAGGTTTGCTACAGAGGTTTAACATGAGGACTTTGATGGAGTGGTGCATAGGAAAAGGTTGATGGTCGTGTACACAGAAATGCTTATTGTATTGATAGACAAGCTGTCACTGTCAAGGAATGCAGAGTGTGGAACCCATGCCCTTGGTGAATAATAGCTGCCTCAAATACTGTTCCTGGCTGAGGTGGAGATGGAAGAAGTGCTCTCTGAATACCCAGCATCTGTCTGCCAGACACACTCTGTGATGCATTGCTGACATAACAACCCAGGCCCCAGTGGCAGTGATAAGAACCAGGTCTGGCAGCTGTTGCCCCAATCACGGGAGTCAGCAGGTGCTAACATGGCTCTTTACATTGCATGGACTCAGCAGTGCTGCCTTCGATAGGAACCCATCTCATGATAGTTGTGAGGGTGCTTCTCCACCATCTGTCTGAACTGCTGACTATTCCTGGAAGTCACTGCAACAGACGTCTAGGTTACCAATGGATATCTCCTCAGAGCCACCCGTATGCTCTCCGTCCCCACCATGGCAATGATGTGGCAGCGGTTGGCAGCCCAATGAGGCACTGGGGATGGCATTGGACTGCCAGTGTCCAGACTCATGGGGACATGGGTGGCTGTCAGGGAGTGAGGGGCCGGGTTGGATAACCTTACTGACTGTCTCTCCCTGCCCCGATCCTCTTTACTCCAAATGACCTGGCAGTCATTCTCGAGGCTGCTGAGGAGGTGGAGGGATGTCCACCACTGCAAGGCCAGCCCAGGCCAGAGGCCGCAGCAGGGGGAAAGGAGGCCACCGATAGGCGGCAGGGCATAGCTGCCCATCGACCAGAGGGGGAGGGCCAGTCGGAGATCCGCCTTGAAGGAACCATATGTCCTTTGGCTGCAGAATGGTGTGTATCACCGCAGGCTTTGCCTCAATAAGGAGACAATGCAACCCCTGTGCCAGGTCCTCATGAACTTGGCGTCTTGTGGGGCAGGAGGTCACCTACTCCTGGTGGCAGTGAAGGACACGATGATCCTCAACCTCTATGTCATCACGTTCTTCCAAGCTTCCATCGGTGACCTCTGCTGCATCTTACAGTTCTCTGTGCACATGTGCATCCGTGAGATGATGATGCCCTGTACGCCCGGGTAGGCCACTACACCAACTCTGACATGGGCCAGGCCCAATGAGAAGCCCGGACTGCAGACTTCGCCACCATCACCGGGATGCCCCATGTGCAGGGGGCTAGTGATGGCACACACATCGCCCTGCGGGCCCCGTACGATCAAGGGGTGGCCTTCATTAACAGGAAGGGGTTCCACTCCCTTAACATTCAAATTGGTAGGACAAATTTGAATGCGGATTACAGGGTCAAAGGTAGGGTTCTGAGGAATGTGGGGGGAACAGAGAGATCTTGGGGTTCATATCCACAGATCTCTGAAGGTTGCCACTCAAGTGGATAGAGCTGTGAAGAAGGCCTATAGAGTGTTAGCGTTTATTAACAGGGGGTTTGAGTTTAAGAGCCGTGGGGTTATGCTGCAACTGTACAGGACCTTGGTGAGACCACATTTGGAATATTGTGTGCAGATCTGGTCACCTCACTATAAGAAGGATGTGGAAGCGCTGGAAAGAGTGCAGAGGAGATTTACCAGGATGCTGCCTGGTTTGGAGTGTAGGTCTTATGAGGAAAGGTTGAGGGAGCTAGGGCTTTTCTCTTTGGAGCGGAGGAGGTTGAGAGGCGACTTAATAGAGGTTTATAAGATGATGAGGGGGACAGATAGAGTGGACATTCAGAGACTATTTCCTTGGGTGGATGTAGCTGTTACTTGGGGGCATAACTATAAGGTTTGTGGTGGGAGATATAGGAGTGATGTATGAGGTAGGTTCTTTACTCAGAGAGTGGTTGGGGTGTGGAATGGACTGCCTGCTGTGATAGTGGAGTTGGACACTTTAGGAACTTTCAAGCGGTTATTGGATAGGCACATGGAGCACACTAGAATGATAGGGATAGCTTGATCTTGGTTTCGGAAAAGGTTCGGCACAACATCATGGGCCGAAGGGCCTGTACTGTGCTGTACTGTTCTATGCTCTATGTTCTAAATTGTGTGTGATGACCTTCTGAACATCAAGCAGGTGTGTGCACGCCACCTGGACAGCATTCACAATGTTGCGCAGCTCGGCCATCCCCGGGCTCTTTGGGGCCCACCCCAGGCTGCCAGGATGGCTTGTGGGGGTCAAGGGCTACCCACTTAGGTCATTGCTGATGGTGCCAGTGCGGAGACCCAGCAGCAAGATGGAGCCCCGCTACAATGAGGTCCACACTGCCGCCCGGACTGTTGTCAAGCAGTGCATCGGGCTCCTGTTTTCTCGACGTTAAGACACTTAGAAATTTTTTGGGAAAATCCCGTCCTTCATATCTGTAGCAACACTGTGACTGTAATATGTGCAGTGACTGTGTGCCAAGTTTGCTCTTCCTGTTAAAACCAAAACAAAATATGACAGATGCTGGAGATCTGATCTAAAATAAAAACAGACGGTGCTGGAAAAACTCAGCAAATCTAGTAGCATGTGTTGGGAGAGAAATGGAGGTAACATTTTGAGTCCAATATAACTCTTATCATTCCATCGCAGTCGCTGGGTCAAAATCCTGGATTTCCTTCCCCAACAGCACCATGGGTGTACCTATGCCTCAGAGACTGCAGCCGTTCAAGAAGGCAGCTTTCTGAAGGGCAACTAGGGATAGACAGTAAATGCTGACCTAGCCAGTGATGCCCACAACCCATGAATGAACTTTAAAAAAACTCTTAGTGAAGAAAAGTCATTTTGGACTCAGAATATTAACTGTTCCTTGGTCCACAGATGATGCTAGACTGACTGACCTTTGTCAGCACTTTCTATTTTTATTGCACTTTCTACTTGTTAAATATCTACTCAGTAACTGTCTTCAATGTCTGAAGCTCTTGCAGTCTCCCCAAACATACAGCGCAAAATCTTTCTTTCTTCCCCAGCCTCTGCTAAATACTGTCCAATCATACTGCAAAACAAACTTGTTTCTCCAAGATACAGTCACCATGATAATTCCAACTAAACCACTTGAAACTTCTAAAACAAAATTGTGACATAATTAAAAAATAGTTTGTGTTTTTTCTCCTGATATTTTTGCCACAAGAACGGCATAAAGTTCACAAAGGGAATATAAAATTAGAATGAGGAAAAGAAATGCAAACAGATAAATTACT